>NC_063285.1:984658-1312877 GCF_910591885.1 Bombus terrestris
ATTGTTTAAAAGCAAATAAGGGAAATACGTTAACTTGTGAAATAGAAGTAGAAAGCTTTAAAAAGTGCATCGATAAATCATTGCATGCTGCTGTTGATAGAAATATGAAAGGTGTACGCAGAAGCAAGAAAGGAAGTTACTTAGAAGCATTTGAAAGGGAATATCAGTTTTGATTTTTTTAAATAAATATAAAAACTTGAATATCACACATCGTACGTACAATATTATTAAGTTTGCCAAGAAATTTTTTACGAAATTGAAGCATATTATAAAACAAATAATAATAGACAAATATTTGCTAACGACACATATGTATATTATAAGTAAATTATTTATGTATTTCAGATCGACACCGAAGTTAAATAAGATGGTTCCTATTTTTGCTGTTGAGAGAAATTTTTTGTTCATAAGAGATTAATATATATGACAAACAAATTCAATTCTAGGACTGAAAAGTGCGTGCATAGAAATTTGAAGTTTAATATGTACCAAATACATAAGTGGTAAAAGAAGTTATTCTTTTATAAGTTAAACTTTTTTTTGAAATAATAATTATGTATAGAAATGGTATTTCAAATACATATTTTAATATTAACTCATACAAATTATTATGAAATGAGTATTTCATTGAAATATAAAATAAAAGTGCTTCAAATAATAATATTTCCATCAATTTCTATTTCAAATAATAGTGTTTCAAATAGTAATACTGCTATTTTTACTTAAGTAATACTGTTTCGATCGTTCGCGGAGAGACGCGATCGCGAAATAGTATGTCAACGAGAGTCGTAAATGCCCGTTACGATTATATAATCAACGCCACGAACTGATCGATACCCTTATTTCTGTTAGGATAATATGGGCTGCTTCAATTGAGTTTACACTGATTTAGCAAGTATAAATTAATGTTTATTCAAACAACTTCTTGACTACAGAGATATAAATTGATAAGATATAATTAAGTTTCAATTGATAGACAAAGTGTGGAGGAGTACGCGACGTAAGCTTAGATGATGACGGTTAGAAATATGTATTAAGACTGACTTTCTGTGAAGATGATGCTGTGGAGGAAACTTGGACGGGTCTAAAGACACGAAAAGAGCTGATTTGTTAAGTACAAGTTTTCGTTGGTAGAGTGAGGGAATAGACTTAACTGTTAATTGGTCATTTGACAAGTTGATGGATGAGGGAGCCCCCCCCCCCGAGAGAAAGTTGCTAGTGGGAAGCATGATACGTGAGAAAAGCCAACTTTCCCGTGTCAACCCGTAGTAAACAATAAACTTTTGAGAACAATTCGGTATAAGGATATTTGTTTGGTTTGAAGGACCTTCATTAGAAAATTTCCGAGATTTATGGAAGGTACTTGAGAATATTGAGGGTACGCAGTAAGGATGTATAGACATCTGGCTGCCATCTTGCCTGCTGTGTGTGGCCTAGTTAATGCAGAGAGTCGCCAGACGTAACATTCTCCCCTCGTTGAGAGGGTACCGATCAAAGTTAGCGAGGTGTGGTGTTGTTTTTATTCTCATCCTATTTCGTCTCGGTCGTTGGTTATTCGGATTTCTCAAGATCGGGTTGAATTGGTAGTGGAACAAGCCTTTTGACGCTCCGATCCAAGATGCTCTTTGTCGTCTGAACTGTAACTGTCCGAATGATACCATCAGCAGCTTTTTTTCGGAGGAGGGAAAAATGCTCTTACGCATACCCCGTACCAAATGTGCATGGATTATGTGGGACTCGGCAGATGATTTGCTATACCCACTAAAAACTCCTCATCCTTCCACTCCAGAGGTACTCGAGGTTCCAACCCGGCACGATCATTCGATAATACTTTGGGTTGGCCTCTACTCAACGTACTCTGCTCCTCTTATCTAGCTGCAGCCACTACCCTTCTGCTTCTTCTTTCTCCTCTGACCTGTCCATATTCTTTGCGTAGCGATCATCGCCCACGTGCAGGACTCTGTGAACTTCTGCCACGACCTCAGCCATCCTCGCGACGATGTCTGCATCCATGCTCCACTCGATCCCCAGATCGATCTTGAGTGAAATCCTCTCCTCCATCCATCTGGGGCATTTGAACAGGACATGCTACGCGTCGTCCGGGACATCCCCACAATCCCAACAACTCGTATAGTTCTCCTCTCCGATCCTAAACCAGTACTGATTGAAAATTCCATGACCGGTAAGGATTTACATCACATAATGATTGATCCTCCCCCTTCTTCTCACGAAGATCAAAGGGTCTCTGATCAACCTCCTTGTCCAGTCGTCGGGATTGTGGAATGACCATTCGATCCTCCACCTGTCCTCGGCATCCTGCTGTAACCTCTTCCTATCCTCTACCAAGTCGTGCCTCTCTCACTGCACCTCTTCTTCGTGTCTCCTCCTCGCCTCATACTCCTCCTACCGGAGCTTCGCCTTAATGTGTATGGGCATACTGCCCGTTACCATGCACAGTGCCCCATGCGACACTGTCCTATACGCTGTCGAAGTCCTCGCCAGCGCGGCCCTCCGGGCATTGATCACGATCTCTTATTTCTAGCCATACCTAGGGCAGATGCCCATATCGGCGTAGCGTGCAATGCCGCCGACTCCCACATTCCGTAATACAATTTTCTCATGCAGTTGGTGGGTCCATTCACATTAGGCAAGAGGCTCCTGATGGCACCTACGAACCTCTCCGCCTTATCGCACGCTTGCTCGAAGTGCGAGGAGTATCTCCTGGCATTATCAAGTGGCATCACCCCCAGATATTAAATAACTTCTTTATTAATTTCTCAAAGTTAAAAACCTTAGAGACGCGTTTCTCAGTCAGCAAAAACTTCGGTCTCCGTCGCCAGCCGAAGACCCGCCTTCTTACACCAATCAGCGACCATCTTGACCAGTCTCCACCGACCCTGTCCCCGATCTCCTGTGTCTTCCGTATTGTGATAATCAAGGCCAAGTCATCCGCGAACGCGATCGCGTCCACATTCTTAATCGGGTCCAGCGCCTTTAGGAGCCCATCGTAGACCAAGTTTCACAGTAGTGGTCCTAAGATTGTCCCCTGAGGCACCCCCGCGTAAATGTTTCTTCTTATATCCCCCTCTCGGCAGTGGGCAACTATTCTCCAATCCGACAGGCGTCCAATATTCTCAGCAACTGGCCTGGTAAACGCCTTTCTTTGGCCTCCTTCAATATCCTCCTCCACCTTAACATATTGAAGGCATTCTTTATGTCAAGAGCGATTAGAATGCAAACCAATCCTCTCTTCCGGCACAGCTCCGCAATCCTGCAAATTCTTCCTAACGCATCGATTGTTGATCTTCTTCTCCTGAATCCATACTGATCCCTGTGGAAGGGATCCCTCCCTGGGCATCTCTGAATATGATTCTTGCAGGTATGCTCTCAGACCTTACTCAAAACCGGCAGTATGCTATCGGTCTATAGGAAGGTGACAACTTTCTATACCACCGGAATCTGTCCAATCCTATATATACTATTGAACAGGTCCAGGAGCCTGTTGTTTCACGATGATCTTGACAACTTGTCCCGGAACCTCTTCTACACCCGCGGCCTTCTTCGGATCGTATCTCGCCATTGCTGCCCGCAGATCTGCCTTCGTTACCAGCAGGTTGTATGGAACCTCATCCTGCGTCCATGTGATGCGAACACTATGCTATTCACCCTGTGCTCGCCAACCTGCCCCTGCTAAGGCTCTCCGGAGATCCGCGTCATGCCATCTTCACTCTTACCACACGATACGCCTTCCCCTAGGGATCTTGTTCCAGCGTTGTGCAGAACTTCCTCTATTTCGCGCTTTTACTGTGTTCGATCGATCTTCTCAACCTCCTTCTCGCCTCTTTGAACTCGTTTACCAAGCCAGCGTTGTCTCCACCAGCTGCCCCTGCCCGCTGAGCTCTTCTTCTTAATCTCAGAGATGCCCCCCTCAGCTCGGACAACTCGTCATTCCACCAATAATTAATATTCTTCCTGCCTCGCGGCGGTAGAATCCTCTTTAATTCTTCGGCATACATGCGTTCCAATCATTCCAAATTAATCATTTCCAAAATTAATTGATTTTGCGTTGAAATCGTCGGCCACCAGCATAGCCGGAGCTCTTCTCTTCCCTTCCCTTACGGTCGTCTCCAGTTCCGCCCGGCCCTCTTCGACCTTTATAAGGATGGACTCCCTCCTCTTCCTTGCAGGTGGTATTCTTCTACCGTCTCCTCTGACTTCTTTACTACCCTCGGTCACCGACGGGCTGCGGTTCTTGCGGTCGTCGTCTCCTCTCCTTCTTTCTCCTCTCGACGACGTGCCAACCTTCCGAATCACTCCTCTACCTCTCCGAATATTCGGAGACTTCTGGCTGTCCGCACACATCTACATAGAATGGCTCCCCTTTTCTAGGTCGCTTAGCCACCGCCGTGACTTTATGCCCTTCTCCAGGGGATACCATCTTCCTCTTTGACTGTTCCGCCGCTGGCCTCCGACCGGTATCCTGCCTCTTCACCTCTTGCTTCTTATCCCTCTTCGTTATCATCATATTCCGTCCGCCCCTTTCAATCTTTGCGCGGTCAGGCTTCGTCCGAACTCTCCTCCCCAGCATTCTCGTGTGTCACGTCGGTTCGAAATTATTTCACGTTCCGCACGGGAGATGACAAATTTGTATTTCAATTATGATCGTTATTGCAAAATTTGTTAGAAACTGACAGAGTAACGATACAGAATGTTATGACAGAACAGAATAGAATGTCGAGTACTGACTTGGGAGGGTTTCTATATCAAGGGTTTGGTTCCTGTGGAGGATATCCTGTTACTGCTTAGTTATTGTTTCGATAGCTAAGGTATGTGAGATATGATTATCCTATCGCTGTATTCCCGGGACCAGCGTGACATTCCCCCCTTCTTAGCTTCGCTTTGCTCCGCTAAAGCGTAAGACTCTGGTGGGGCTTTTAAGTTGAATGATGCCCCCATCTTCGTCTTCGGTGATATTTTGGAAGGTGATCGTCCTTGGTGCTGTTGATGCTTGCTCGATCCTGTTTACGCGAACGGTAGGACTGAGTATTTTGATACATACATTTTTGGGAAGTGATCGGCGTAGACATTTGAAAAGTTTACAATTGTTCAATACATATATTGTTCCTAGTCCTAGGGCTACGACTCCTAATATTTGTAGTGTGGATATGCCATATTCCTTCAGTGAATTTATGCGTCGCTCAAATTGCAGGGTACTGATTTGTGTTTGTAATGTATCGAGGTTGGTTTTATATCAGTTAAAATTGTGAGTTACCTTTGGAGCTGTTTCTAATATTTTCTCTAATATTGGAACGTCTGTTTTTTCGAAGCTGTATATACTATTCTTAAATTTTGTTCCGTAAGAGATATTTTTATGTGATCCTCCTATTTTCATGATATTGTAATCGTATGCGATTATGCACCCGGTTTTACTGCTAATTAAGCTTGGTTGTCTAATTTCTAGGATTTTACGTGTCTTATATAACACGTCGATTAGTACATTTTTTGTAGGAATAATAATATAATGGTTTTCCGTCTACAAAGGTACGAACGTCAATTCTTCCAGCGTGAAGATAGCAATCGGACAGGTTTTGACTGTCTGTTGATTACTAATTAATTCTGATCTACATTCAGGTGAATTGATTCTATTGTGACTCGGTTGAGTTCTTTTACAGATGTGGATGATTGCTGTTCGTTTACAATATTTGTTCAAGTAGTGACTATCGGCAAAGGTGTATTGTTCTGAGTTGGTTAGTATCAAGTCAGTTTCTATTACAGGCGCAATGAATACAGAGTTTTGTTTGGAAGGTATCGGATAAATTTTAATTATTTTCCATTCATTGTTTTCCAAACACGGCACAGTTATTGTATATATAAGTTTGTTATCTCTTATCCATACCTTTAGTTTACTTAGATCTAGAATTAGTTGAAAGTTTTGAACTGAAGGTTCGATATGGTCAGTCATAAAGTTTTGTCTCGTTATTTGGTCAAGTGTTTTTAAGAATTGTTCAGGTTCTATAACTTGTGGGTTTATGATTCCTTGTTTGCCTAACATGACGGTGTTAAAAATTTCGTCAATGTTAATATGAAGTTCCGATATGGTAGATTCAGTTTGAATTAATAGGGAGACTAATATTTCGTTTTTTTCATTGTGGTCTCCTAGTTCGGTCCTTGTAATTTGTTTAGAGTGTGGTCTGTTAGGTTTTTGAGTTATCGGAGCTGGAGTGATATTGATTTTCCAGTCTATATATTTGTCATAATAGTCCGGGTTTTCTACATTGGATTGGATTTCTTCATTAGTGATAGGATACAATCGGGATAGAGCGCCTGCAGCTGTATTTTCTTTTCCTTTTTTGTATTCGATTTCATAATCGTACTCCTCGAGTCTCAAACGCCATGAGTCTCAATAAGGGATCTTTAACATTCTTCAACCATTTCAATTGCTTATAACTCTTTCTCGGTCGTGGAATAATTTTTTTCAGGAGGGTTCAAAGTTCGGGATATATAACAGCATGGATGTTCAAAGTCTGGATATTGTAGTAAAGGGGCTTCGTAGAGTTTTTGCTTTAGTGTGTCAAATGCAAGTTGTTGTTTATCGGTCCAATGGAATTGAGTCCTTTATTGTGAGATCTGTCAGTGGTTTCGCGATTTTAGAAAATTTACGTATAAATTTTCTATAGTATCCAACGATTCCTAAGAATGATTTTATGTGGGTCGCGGTTTTTGATGTTTTAAAGTCTTTCACGGCTTGAATCTTTTTGGGATTAGGTTTTACTCCCTCTTTTGTTACTACACGGCCTAGGTATTGTAATTCTGGTTTCGAAAATTCCTATTTGTCCGGTTGTACTTTCAAACCTAAATTTTGTAATCTGTCTAGCAGAATAGCTAGATTTCGGTTATGTTCTTGAATGGTGCTCCCGAATATTATAATGTCATCTAGGTACACAAAACAGTTATTTCCTATTAACCTCCGTAGCGCGGTATCCATCATACGTTGAAACGTCGTCGGTGCGTTTTTAAGGCTGAAGGGCATGCGATTATAGTGGAAGTGACCTTGTGGGGTTGAGAATGCAGTATATTTTTTGGAATTTTTCTCCATAGGTATTTGATGAAATCCTGATGAGAGGTCTAGGGCTGAGAAAAATTTAGCTTTGCCTAAGTAATCGAGTATTTCATCCGAATTTGGTCAAGGATACGCGTCTTGGTCTGTTTGCTCGTTTAATTTTCTAAAGTCTATAACGATTCTCCATTTTTGTTTGCCTGTTGCGTCTAATTTCTTTGGAACTACCCAAATTGGTGCGTTATACGGACTGCCCGATGGTTCTATGATTTGTTTGTCTAACATGTCGTTGATTTGAGTCTCAATTTCTTTTTTATGACATTCGGGCCGTCTATAAGATTTGATGTTTATAGTTTTGTCTGTCTTGAGTGTGATTCATTAGAACATACGTTCGGTCAAGTTGGTACATGGTAATGAGTCTGTTTCCATATTAAAAACGTCTAAATAATTGTTGAGGATTTTCTCAAGGGGTCCATTTGTGCGAATTTATTAATTTGGCTTAGTTTATCGGGTTTCTCTATTTCGTTTGTAATGTGACAAATTTGCTTACCAGTGTTGATGAAACATACTGCTGTGGGCTTTCCTTCGATGTATTGGCTTGAAGTTAAAGTTTCACCTGGTCTTATCTTGCTATCGGTTTTCTGGAATGGTAATATAATTTTGTCTAAGGTTAGTTTATGGTTAGTGACGCTGTATTGGTACTTTGTAAGGAATGGGAGTCCGATTATTCCATCTTCGATTAGAGGAAAGTTGTTAGGGACTACGTAGAATTGATGATTTTTCTTGAACATGGTTAAATTGCAAATTTTGTTAATGGTATGTTTGTCACTTCCCATTAGGAAGGTCTTTGGATTAGAGGTTTGGACGTTTAGTGAGGCTTTTTCTTTTATAAGGTTGATTCCTGCTCCGGTATCGACGAAGAATCTGGCTCTTCCTCCGTCTCTTCGTTGCAGTACGATTGATAATAATCCGGTGGTGGTGCAGTTGACTCTAGATAAGCTTCCTCTGGGTTCTCCAGTTTGGTTTACTCGAGGTGGAATCTTTCCTTGGTTTGCGAATGGAAAATTTCGAAAGTAGCAGTTTTCGGCTGTGTGTCCAGTTCGTAAACACTTTGGACACTTCGGTTTCATGCGGTCGTCTAATAGTCGGCTAGGTAGCTGAGCAAATGATCGTGGTTGTGGATCGGTAGTATTTCGCTTGGATACTAATATAGTGTTGTGAGATTGATTTTTTGGGCGGTTGGCGACACGATTTGCTTCTTGTAATCATTGTTCTCTATCAGCTGCTAGTTGTTGGGCAAGGTTCAGGTTCTTTGGATCGTTAGATACTACCATCTGTCCTATTTCCTATCGTAAGTTAAGCAAATATATTTTAAGTGCTTCGCGTTTTTCAATATCTATAGCTACGCGTCGTTCAGTTGGTGTGCGGTTTTCGGTTTGAACCGCGTAATTTAATTCGTTCAGCTGTTGTCGGAATCTGGAGTTGAAAGATTGTACGCTTTCTGTTGCCCCTTGTTTTAAGTTCTTTAATTTGTCCTTACAATTGCTAATAGTTGTTGTTGTTAATACGTGTTGTCTTAAGCATGAATATAAGTCTTCGAACGAGTTAATTTTTAGATATCGTATGTTCCGTTTCGCGTTGTCGATAATCCTTTCGATCAGTATGTTACGCCGCGCAAGACATCTGCACTCCATCTGAGAGGTTGCGATCTCGTTCCTCCTTGATGTGGAATGGCCTACAACAGTCGACGCCGACGTTTGTGAATGGACGAGATTCCGTTACTCGGGCCTTCTGCAAATCACCCATTATGTAATCCACCAGTAGTGGTTGAAGGTGACAGCGACGGACACAGCTTTTTATGGTACGCCAGACTTGACTTCGGCCGTCGACGGGCTAGTATCGTTGTCTTACTTTTATGTAATTACTATCTAATTACTGCCACGCAGTGGCTAACGGCGGTTGCTCGTGAGCATTCGAAACTCTCCTTGAGAAGCGTCATAGCTTCATTGCAGTTTGCATTGTTAAGGGGTAACGGATCTAGCAATTCGCCGCTTCTCCTTGGAGGGCGTACCGTAGGTAATGAAATTTCTGTATGTCCGTGACGGTAGGATTCTTATTTATTGTTGTCGAAAATGTGTCATAGAATGTGCTCCATTTCTCTAAGTTACCGTCAAAAGTGGGGAGACGAAGATATTTCGTCGTGTGTCTCTAGTTACCGCCAGTTATTTGCAATGGATATTTTATCCGCGTCTCTAACCGTGCACGTGGTTTTATATCCAATAATCTTCAGCGGTATCTACTTAACTGTAATTATTTATTAACTGTAATTATTTATATAGCGTGTCCTCCGGTGTCGTTTATTGTGTGAATGATCTCGCCTCGTTTTATCATTGGCAGTGAGAAAATCACGGAAATATTACCATGTGTCGTCATATCTGCACGAGGCTACATAACCTATCGTTTGTGAGTAATTTTCTAATTATTTTATATCGCCATATTTCTCTTTGCTTATACTATTCTATCATCATCGCACAGGGTTTATCGTGCTCAATATTCACCGACAGCGGAAAAACTCTTGCGATGTGCGATGTGTACAATCCACACGTTGTCTCCACGCCACATGGCTGAGTCAGGTACTTGTTCAATTATTTAATCTTCTACGCATATCTACTCAAAAGCTCTTGCTCATTTTCTTGAACTTGTTTCGCTTTCATAAGCTTCCAGCAGACCTCCTTGAAATGGTTCCGAAGCTCTCCACGCTTCATAACCTTCAATATTATATTTTTAAATATCAGCGCCTCTCCCACATGTATACCCACAGGTATCACCTGATAAGTATATTGTATATATAAGTAAGTATATACCTGATAAGTATATTGGGTTGTTGGAGGCAAGTAGAGTTCCGTATTATGAATTTATTGTATATAGCTGAGGTTGGTGGCGTGCTTTTAGCTTCTTATTGGAGATAGGTTGATGTTATTTCTCTAAAAATACTCCTGAAAGAACGTTTGAAACTGTTCATTAGTTAGAAGAAGCAGATGAGTGGATGAATTTAATTTATTAATGTTAAAATGCATATATTTAATAAGTTTACTGTGTCGTGGGAGACGTGGGTGAATTTTGGAATATAAATTTATCTCGAATGGATGATTTTGGAGGGTTGCTTTCTTGCTTTTATCCGTGATAGATGATGAAAACAGTGTTATTTTCTGAAAAGAATTTTACGGAATTGATCATGAGTTAGAAGAAGAATATGGAGAGTTTTAAGTAATATGAATAAATTATGATGTGTAGATCTATAATATGTCGTTGGAGATACTTATTAAAATAAATTTTAATTTTATAAATATAGACTTACTTCGGATGGAGGTTATGGTATGTTGCTTTAATTTAATAGATATAAGAAGGCTCATAGTGTATAGCATGCCATGAAGATGTATACGTATATAGGTTAGGTTATTAAATAGAACTTATTGGTAATGATATTGGTTGAAATGCCTAGGTATAGATTGCTTGGAGCAGTAGTAGGCTAGGCAACAATGAGAAGTTGCATAATGATATGAAAATAACATGATAATGGACAATAGTTATAAGAGTGTGGGGTAATATGAGAGGGGTATCGCCTTTAAGGCTCATAGTGTATAGCATGCCATGAAGATGTATACGTATATAGGTTAGGTTATTAAATAGAACTTATTGGTAATGATATTGGTTGAAATGCCTAGGTATAGATTGCTTAGAGCAGTAGTAGGCTAGGCAACAATGAGAAGTTGCATAATGATATGAAAATAACATGATAATGGACAATAGTTATAAGAGTGTGGGGTAATATGAGAGGGGTATCGCCTTTAAGTCGAACTGTACGTTAGTGCATGAGCAAATAATGTTTTAGGACGAATGGGGAAATAGAAATCAATATAAACTAAATAAAAGATGTGGGTGGGTACTTGTGAGGTTAAAAATATAAGTGTTCCACATGTGTAGTGTCGACACAGTGACAGCGTGTGACTTACCGAGGCGAATGGTGGAATTCACACGGTGATGGTTGAAGAGCTGCTATGCGATGGACAACTTAAGGATCACAGAAATCGACGAAATGCGAATACGTGTGAATTTTATGTTACGATGTGTACTTGGATTTTATGTACGCGAGTTTGGTTCCCGGCAGCCGCCATTTTGTCAGCGGTGTGTCGATGAGCCATGAACTATGAACATACGAGAATGGTGAGTCTTCTCCTATGCGATTTTTAATCCTTTATCGGCACATCACCGCACAATCACACTCAACGCCGTACTTAATTTATTATCCGCCTCTTCCTGCTTGCCTACGTCGAGAATCACCGCCAAGTTGTGGACAAAATTCGGCATTCATTTTCGGAATCGCCTTCAACTCCTAATCTTTCTGTCCTCGAAGTAATTCTCGCGGAGAGTCACCAATTTCCTGGGCATCCCTCTAGATTCTGCTTCTTTCAAGATCTTATTCCAGCTGAGAGTGTTGAACGCGTTCTTCACGTTAACTGCCGCCAACACAAAAATCTTATTTCTTTTCGTGGACCAGTCAGCAAGATCTATTACTCGGCGCAGGGCGTCCACCGTACTCGCTTTTCTCCTGAACCCATACTGGTCATCGTGAAATGGATCCAATCCCAAGCTTTCTTCGATCAGGTTCTTAAACGTGTGTCCCCAGACTTTACTAAGTACTGGAAGTATGCTGATCGGTCGGAAAGACAATGTCAATGTCACATAAACTTAAGGCTTAGATGATAAAAACAAGAAGATTGATCCGTAACATAATTTTTAATTTTCTTTTTATTAAACTTTATTATGAATTCAGTAATCACGATAGAATATAAAAGGTTCGGACCTTGTTCAATTGTAGGCCGTCCGTCTAGCCATCCTAGACACGACCGCCATATACGACCTCCCCAAGGACCCTACCCAGTGTCACGCAGAATTCCTTCTGGCATCTCTCCTTGCTTCTTCTTATCATCCTTGCCAGCCTCCTCTTATTAGTTTTAAAATTTTCGCTCAGTCGAGTCGCGTCGTTGGTGCCTCTAATTTTGGCTCTCTGGGCCTTTATCCTACTCCTCATCGTTTCTTTCCTTAAGCCAGCAATTTCGTCGTTCCACCAATAATTTTCTCTTCCCTGTCGGTGGATAAATCTTCTTTAATTCAGAGGCACATGTCGTTTCCAGAATAGTCTGTAAGCGATCACCATGTGCCTCCTCGTCGTCCATAACATCTGTAAATAATTTGTCATAATTTCCGTCAAACGTCAAAACGAATTTATCCATATCAGCGTCCCTCGTCGAATATTAAAAATTGTTGGCGTTGCGCCTTGTCCTTTTGATTTTAAAACTATGAAGGACGTAGCGGTGGTCCGATGCCGACCAGACTTTCGGTATCCTCCCACCGACATACCTCTTCGCTAGTCCCTTATTTACGCCGATGTCAGGTAAAATAAAAAAAGGGGTAGCCCGAACCAAAAGAAAAAAAATTAAGTAACAAAAAAAAAAAAAAAACAAAAGAATTTATTTCTTGTACTCTGAATTTACACTGACTGCGATTTGGTTCTGTGCTCCAGCCGTGACTTTCCAAGACTGAAGCTCTTGCAATTTGACTTACGGTGGAATGTGTTTCTTCTTTGTTTGTCATCCCTCAATATCCCCACTACCCTGCAGGCGTACGTGACCGTTGCCACGCTTCTAGAACATTCGGTGGAAGAACCGTTAGGATATAGATGATTCATTAGGCACTTCGGCGATATACATTGTCGCTAAGGCCGCCACATCTTTATCTCCATCATCGGTCCATCGGATTTGGAGTATGCCGGTCGTGACACCGACAACGTCATTAAAACTCGTTCTTTTGTTCCTAATGAACGTATAGTCAGTGTATGCCATCTTTATCGAAACGATGTCGTTATTCGTCATCATATTCAGGAGCTGGTTCTCCTGCGGTCGTTCTTCTTTCCACCCCATGCGGTAGCTTTAGGGTAGAAGTGCCTTTGATATATGCAGTGAGGGGAAATGCTTCTCTGTTAACCTCGCTGGATTGTCAGTGGCTCTGGTATTCTATATCTGGACAGCGAATTACATTATGACGGTATTTTGTGATTATTAGCTTTGTTAACGCTAACTGCAATTTTTCCATCGATATGATTACTCCCCGTTTTTATTTATATAGGTAATATGCATTCCACACATAGATGTCGATGAGGTAGAAGAAACATTTACGATACCATTTTAATGATTTTCATGTTGAATTGGTTGTACTTATCACCATACCCACCTTATCTACTTTAGCTTTAGCTTTACTTTAGATTTAACCAATGCTGTCCATGATACCAAATCCTACGGTATACGAGGTCTTACAAACCTAATCCTCGAGATAGCATGTCCGCCGCATTGTCTTTTGACGGTACATGTCGCCACTGAGTCACGTTATTATCTTGAAAAATTTCGGCTACTCTATTTGCAACAAAAGGTTTAAAAGCGTGCGGTGGAGTGTTTATCTAACGTAATACTATTGTCGAATCCGACCAAAAGGTGGTTGATTGAACTGCAAGGTTTAAGGCCTTGGTGACGCTGCTGAATAATTCGATTACTAGCACTGCGCATAATTTCACTCTGGGTAAGGATTGCGTTTTCAGCGGTGCTACTCTGGTTTTTGAGCATAGTAAATGGGTCCAATGCCTGTTTTCGCTGTCTGTGCTACGGAGGTAAATACACGCTCCGTATGCTCACTCACTGGCATCGGCGAATCCGTGTACTTGTAACGTAGGAATGGTAACTTGGTGAATTTTTCGTAACTGATCTTGGAAGTTTAACCATGCTACACGAATGTTGCTCGGTCCATACCGATACCGTTATCGTCCCATTTTACTCGAAATTTCCATAATTCTTAATTTCGCCTGGACTATTCCCGGTCCTAATAGACCTAACGGATCGATCGAGCTACTGCTGGGAGTATTACCCTTTTTGTCACCTTGTGCACCTTTGCCTTTTGTTTTAAGGAGTAGCGTATAGTATCTCGTGTGGCCTTCCACTGTAATCCCAATGTCTTCTTGCTGTCCTAACAAGAGGTGGTTCGACGGATCCGATTTCATGCGTAGTGACTCTATTAATTTGGATTCGTTCGAGACCCATTGTTTGAGCTCGAATCGTCCTTTCGTGGTTATGTTAATGAGTTCATCTCGTAACGATCTCGCTTTCTCGAGAGTGTTCTCCCCGGTTAGCAAAACGTCAACATAAAAATCTAAAATAGTTCTGTTTTTCGTCTTGCGCTAATTGGTGTGGAGTATTGCAAGGCATGGTGTGGACGCTGTGCCGTATGTGACAGTATTCAATTGATACGTTCTTACTCCTCTACCTCTCCGAATATTCGGAGGCTTTTGGCTGTCCGCACATATCTGCATAGGATGGCTCCCCTTTTCAAGGTCGCTTAGCCACTGCCGTCACTTTATGCCCTTCCCCAGGAGATACCACCTTCCTCTTCGGCTGCCCCACCGCAGACCTGCGAATAGTATCTTGCCTCTTCGCCTCCTGCTTATTATCCCCCGTCGTTGTCATCATAATCCGCCAGCCCCTTTCCATCTTTGCACGGTCAGGCTTCGTCCGATCTCTCCTCCCCGGCGTTCCCGTGTATTGTTCCAATGTGGACACCGAGCCTTCCACTACCGAACTCATCCTCTTTACGTCTTCGTTTTTTTTCTTATCACGACCTAATGCCTTCATTAGCATTCTCAGTGCTTTTACCACCCCCATCAGGGTTCTTGTCAAACTACAGATCTCCAATCCTGTTGATACTTATCTTCTCTCTCACCCTCACTGTAGGGATCGTAACACACTTCCACCGTACTATCCTCTACCTCGCTGCCTCCTGGCAGTGGTTTACCATATCTATCGAGGGAACTTCTTTCCACCGCCCTCCTCGACAAATACTTCTTGTCTCTTTTACCTATTTCTCTTGGAGTGCTAATCTGACTACCTCCAGAATCCTCGCCGTCTTATATCATCGGCACCTGGATAGATCTTGATAACTCGACCCAGAGGCCATTGCATTGAGGGCACGTTGTCCTCTCTGAGAATGACGATTGTGCCCTCCTGGATGCTGTGTCCACCCTTGCTCCATTTATTGCAATTGGTCTACTCATTCAGATATTCTTTATGCCAGCGGTTCCAAAAATGCTGTTTGATTTGTTGAGTGTGTTATCATCTGGATAGCCAGTTGGATGGAGGGTCCCTGAAATCTCGCTCACGCAAACTCATTAGTGAATAACCAATAAGGAAATGGAGGATTGATTCTATTTCGAGGATAACGGTGTTAAATTTTTCAAAGGTGAGTAACTCGTTGCCGACGACGTGTCTAAAGTGATGTTTGAATGACTTCACCGCTGTTTTTCACCGCCTGTTTCGCCCACCGAAATGCAGAGAATGAGGAGCGATGAAGCGCCATTCGATTTGCTTGTCGGATAGGAATGTGTTTACCTTTTCTTTAAGATCGTCTGACTTCAATAGATCATGGAGTTCTTTCAATTCATTGTTTGCGCCGATAAAGTTTATGCCGTTATCGGAGTGGATGGTCAAGCACAACCCTCGCCGAGCGATGAATCTGCGAAGAACGGCGATGAAGGTTTCACTCGTAAGATCTCCAATGAGCTCAATGTGCACCGCCTTAACTGCTAGGCATACGAAGGTGCCCACGTATACTTATCAAACTGTTACCACGAAAAGCATGTGGATTACAAAACACGTTCTCACTGAGCTTTATCATACTGTTACCACGAAAAGCCTGTGAACTATATCACACATTCTCACTGAGCTTTATTACGCTTTCGCCCCAAGACGTGTGCGAACTCGCTCTGCCGGTTGTTATTGGCATAGTGCTGCTGATCTTCCGAGATCGGAGTACTCATGTCGTCGTGGTCACTGTTATTGCCATCACTACGGACATCCAACTTAGCAGGAATATGACTATCTGGTACTTTTTTTAATCTATCATGACCGTACTTATACGATCGCTTACCGTCTAATGTCTTTAAGATATACTTGTCTCCTTGCAAAATTTCTGCTATTGCAAATGGACCTCTAAATTTTGGATCTAATTTGGCGTGGTTTCTTTCCTCATTTTTGCGTAATATGAAATCACCGAGATTAAACCTAACTACTTCAGCTTTAGCTTTGTCGAATATATCTTTATCGTACTTAGCTTTCGTTTCTATTTCTTCTACTGCCTGTCATCTTACATTGGAGATATCGATGTCTTTTTCTTCGATGTTACCGGGTAGCAACAGATCGTAAGGTCTTGCTGTTCTACCTATTCGTAATTTTAATGGGCTCGAATTTGTCACGCGGTTGGTGGTGCAATTCAAAGCCAATTGTATTTCCCCAATCGCGTCTTGCCATGGCCGCCGGGTCGTCTCTACTATTGTAAAGATGGTTTTTAATGTGCCCATAACACGCTCTACCAGCCCATTGGCTCTACTAGCACTTGGTCGCTATCAGGTGAACTTTAATTTGTTCGCGTTCACAGAACTCCTGGAATTCTTTACCCATAAAACATCTTCCTTGATCCGCTATTATCCGGCAGGGACTGCCGAATGAAAATATAGCAGACTTAAGTGCTTTGATGGTACTAAGGGAATCTATCTTACGGGTATAATACAGGTATACGAATTTTGAGAATGCATCTACCTAAACAATGACGTATTCCTTGGAGTCATTTTTGCCGTTTAGCTTGTCCGTTATGTCCACGTGCACTCTATGCCACGGTATGCTGGTCTTGGGTATAAGATGTAATTCAGCTTGTATCTTGTCCAAATTTGCCTCCGAAACTCGACAAGCATGGCAGTTCTCTATGAATTTGCAAACGTACTTTGCCATTCCTTCGAACCAGTAATACTCGTACAGTTTCTCGAGCGTTTTATCCCAACCCAAGTGCATAATTGACTGATGCACATAGTTAATAACGGACCATCTAAAGCCTCTCGGGATAATAGGCAAGCAGAGGGTTCTGCCTTTCCGTTGTATTTTGCGGTAAAGGGTACCTGAACGTAACTCATAGGTATTCGCGATATCTTTCATGAGCTCGTCGTTTTGTAGTTTACGGGTGATTTCTATAATTTGAGGATCGCGACGTTGTTCGGCTAGTAGCCAGTCTTCTGATATTTCTGCTAGATCTAAAGCTTGATCTATAAATAATTAAGATGTCATTTAAATAAACAACGACATATGAATACCCGAGATCGCCTAAGGCATTGAGAATGACCCTCTGAGAAACGGACGGTGCATTTTTCAATCCGAACGGCATCGTTACATACTCATATTGTCCGTTGGGTGTAACGAACGCTGTATACTCTGTCGAATTGGGAATGTATGGGAATTTGATGAAAGCCGGTGGCAATTTCCAGGCTAATAAAGTATATCTGCAATCTCCCGATTTGATCTGCGATAAGGGGTAGAGGATACTGATTCGCAACGGTATTTTTATTTAGCGCTCGTTACATACTCATATTGTCCGTTGGGTGTAACGAACGCTGTATACTCTGTCGAATTGGAATGTATGGGAATTTGATGGAATCCGGTGGCAATTTCTAGGCTGATAAAGTATATCTGCAATCTCACGATTTGATCTGCGATAAGGGGTAGAGGATACTGATCCGCGACGGTATTTTTATTTAGCGCTCGGAAATCTACGCACAGACTATCTGAGCCGTCCTTTTTCTTCACTAGTAACATAAGGCTCGCGAATGATGAATTACTAGGCTTTATGATTTTTGCTATAATTATTTTCGCACGGTTCTCCGCTCTTCCTCGCTAAGTCTGTAAGGGCTTCTTTGGACGGTGACGTTAGGGTCGATTAGCCGTATTTCTAGCTGGCCTGTCCTTACGCGAGTGTGTGGGAAGCCCGTAATGAATGAATTTTTGAACTTTTCGAGAATAGAAATCAATCGACCTTTATCGTTACCATGTACTTCAGTGTCTACTTCATTAAGCTCAGTTTCATTTTCGGCGGTCTTATTACAGGCATTGACTATCTTCGTTTTACAAATATCGAGGTTAATGCGCGTGATATGTACGTCGAAGCCTTGGCTTAGAATTTCGCGACCAGTCATGATATCATATTTTAAGTAACTATCAGGAAGGACGTGAACAGTTGTCTCTAATATAAAACCGTTGATACATACAGTGGATTACTACTATATCGGTCGTTCTTTTGCCGGATAATTTCGAGATAATTACATTCGGCTCCAGAATTGAAGCAAAATGGGAACGACTCACCCTGGTGACTTAATTTTCCGGTTGGGGCCTCTACCACGCAGTAGTCGACTCGACGTTCCTTGTTGTGACCGCCTTTTCTCTCCTCCCATAACGGACAATCAGGTGCGATATGGCCCTCCGCTCGACACTTGAAGCCACCACCTTGGACGATGTAGCTGGTCGGCTTCCTTCCGGGCGTCGTGTCTTCTGCGTTTCGATCCATATCCTCTTGCGACACTCTGCCATTCTATGTTCGGTGATTCCACAGTGGCAGCACTTGGTTCGGGAGCCTGATGGCCTGCTCCGTTTAACTCCAGGTTCCGTCGATGGATCGTTTGGCGAAGGAACCAGCCTTTTCCTCGCGTGAGAGAAAACCTTTATCTCTTGATGGAATTGATCCCGGGTCCGGATATCATGCATGAGTGCTAACTGTTCAACATGCTTGTCATGTGAAATCAGTAGAAAAAGGATGACAGCGTTAATTACTTGCGTATGATATATAGAGCTCATTTCTTCTAATGCGCTGCAGCGACTGTGCAAAGAATGGAATAATTCTCCTACACTTGAGAAGGGTTTGTCATCCATTTTTTCCTTTAGTTCGCCATCGTTCTGTTGCGCTGCTGTTAACGTTCTGTGATCTACCAAGTTTTCCATTGCTTCAATACGGAATAGTGCGTCGGCTACATCCTATTTTAACCTTTAGCGTGCCGGATATCCGTTGTAAATTGCGCGATGTAGTCCAAATAACGGAATTGACGTGGCGAACGTTTTTCCATAATAGTTTTTGCCGAAACACGTGAATAAGGAGTTTGTCGGTATAGATTGCAAAGTTTCTATTTTCGACGACGTACTGTAACCGTTTTAAGGCGGTTTACATCGCGAGTAGTTCGCGATCCTACACGCTATATATTTGTTGCGCGGATATTGAAGATATCGTGGCAAACCCTAGCGGCTGCCATTTGTCGTTCGCACGTTGTTGCAGAATGGCTCCTACTGCATAGTCGGACACGTCTACCGTAAAGCTGGCGGGCGCACCAGGTATCGGATGCGCTAGTATCGTGGCGTTCCGCGTGTTTCGACCACTCAATGGGCTCGTTGCCCCTTTTCGCGCCTTTTAGCAGGTCATTAAATAGTTGCAAAATTTTTGCGGTCCCCGGTATAAAACGTCGGTAGAAGTTAATCATACCGGGGTACCTACGTAATTATTTGACGTTCGCGGGATTTGAGACTTTGACAAGTTCGGTCGGCGGCTTGATTCCGTCGGAGTTCACCGAATATCCGAGGAAAGTGATTTCGTGCACGCCGAATTCGAATTTTGTAGGATTGATCACAACGTCGCAATCGTCGAGGCGGTTGAACAATTTCGCAGATGTTCGCGATGTTGATTTTCGTCCTCCGAAGGTATAAGGAAGTCTATGTACGCGTAGACGAAATCGAGACCGCGGGTGATTTCGTCGATGAATCGCTGACACGTTTGCGCGGCTTTCCGAAGTACAAACATGTTATTTGTTGCTTCGAAAAGTCCGAACGGTGTCGTTATGGCAGTCTTTTCTACATTTTCCGGCGTACTTAGTATTTGATGGTAAGCGCGAACAAGATCATTTTTCAAAAATATGCGCTTACCGCGTAAATGGTGGGCAAAGTCCTTTATGTGGGGTGTATCTATCAGGTATCGTGCGAGCGTGTAGCGCACGATTGTCGCCGCATGGTCGTAGGTTTCCATCCTTTTTGGGCACGACACGCAGAGGTGATTCCCACGGGCTTTTCGATGGACGCAACACGCTTTACTCGATCATGAATTGGAATTCTGCCTTTAGCTGTTCAAGTCGATCAGGTGCGAGGCGACAGGGTTTGTTGTATACTGGCGGGCCTAGCGTGGTTTCGATGTGTAATCACATCGTGTCGAGCCTTTTCTTTTCCAATAGTCGGAGGACGAGCGAATCCGGGAAATTCCGCTAAAAGTCGGTAATAATGTGAATCGCCGAAGATAGTTTCTATTGATGGTGCGTTGTCCGTGACAGTGTACCCCTTCGATGATAACTGGGTCGTCGTGACGATAAATCTTTCGTTACGTGGGTCCACTAGCAACCCGTAGTGACTCAAAAAATTCATGTCAATGATAGGCGTTTTGACGTCGGCCACTGTAAAGTGTCACTTAAAAGCACGCCGAAGGGACAAGTTGAGATGGATCGCGACGGTACCGTATTGTCCCTGGTGATTCGTTGTTCGCTGACGGCGGCTAACCGTCCTTCCTCCGAGCGAATCTCATGTATGCTGTCGACAATCCGGATTTCCATTTCGGGATTCTTATCCTGCACGGCGGCCCGGTCATGCTGCACATATATCGATAATCGGTCTTTTCAGACAGTAAGGATGAAGTTATCAGACGTTGAGGAGGTGGCGAGGTTTCTTAAGCCCCGGTAAAATTGGGAAGGCGTCCTGTCGCCTATTTGCCCATTTGCTATTAACTTACGCTAACTAACTCTCTTGGCGTCCGACTCGCCCATTCTCTTAATGAGCTCCTTCTTATGGAACTCGTATTACCCGGTCTACGGCAAGGAAATCAGTATGTCTCGGATTAGCCGCACTTACGGCTTGTCGATGTTTGAGATAGCGGCTTCAAATTTGGCTGTGTCGCTCATAATCCGGGCAGCTCTGAACTGCGCTTCCAGCATCGCAAACGATAGCACATCAGCCCATCAGAACGGTGGCACGCGAAGCAGGGTGTTGATCGAGTCTCCTGGTCGTCGTACGTTCAGCTTTGTCGGTGCTGGTCATCGCGAATTTCTAATATTCGCGGCGTTTAAAGTTTTGATAGCATTCTCACGATTACCTCTTTCGCTTAGATCACGACGGGCTCATCACTTTTGTAGAGGACTGGTAAATAGGATGTTTGACCGTGAGATTTACTAAATGTTATTGCCTGTTGTCGTAACTGTAGAATATATTTAAAAATAACAAATAGATATATACTATATTCGTTGAGTCGCTCGTACAGGGTATAAATTGCAAAGTAAAATTTTGAGTTTGCCCTGCTCGCCCGTGTTCGCTGCTGATTGACGATGGAAGTTTCCACGTCTCCTGCTCATATAGTCTCTGCTTACTCTTCCTCTGCCGCGACCACGTGTTGATTTACGCCGACAACCGTTATTGCTTGCCGCTTGGACGCCGTTTTGACGCTCTCTAACAAAATGTCCTACTCTTCCACATATGAAGGATCCTCCTTTTTTTGCAGCAAAAACGTTAGTTTTCATTTCTCCTTGATCGGATTTATTTTTCTTCTCCGCTATTTCGATTTTATTCTTCACGTACGCTACTATTTTATCCTCTTCTTTCAAGGCATCTATTAGAACTCCTATATAGCCATACTCTTCAGGTAACGTGTTTAGCACGTAATTCAGCTTTTTCTTTTCTTTCAATTGTGCACCAACGCTTTTTAATTCATTTATTAGTTTTTCAGAATCACTAAAGAACGATGCTGAATCACTGTACTTATCAAGCCTCGTCTTCTCCAATCTCCTTCTGCACACAATCTGTAGATTGCATACAATGTTGTTCTTCATTAATAAATTCTAGTTGTCTATTCGTGATGGCACTGTAAATTATGTTTATTGTCTTCAGATCATTTTTATCCCACTTTGCATTATCTGTCTCAGTCTTCACTCTGGTTATAACAGTATCGTATTCTTCATACCTCAGAAACATCATAATTCTTTCTTTCCACATACCGTAATCCTCACCATCAAATACCAGTATCATAATTTCTTTTCTTTCCAATTTTGTTGATTTCTTTTTTTATTGATTTTTTTTTCTTACTGAGATTCACTCGAATTAACCCCCAAAACTACTAACCACGCTCTGCTACCATGTTAAAGTATAGAGAGGATTTGGAAAGAACAAAAAGTTTATAATTTATTTACAAATTATCCAAGTTTAGCTTTACATGTAACTTACTCTCTGAAAGACTCGACAACATACTCGCTTGCTTGTTTGTTTCCTTTTTGTGGAGATTAGGTTGTATATTGTTATCGCAGAATAACGAGGATGAAATGTTGCTGTCGCAATTCGTCGAGTGTATTTGAAAATAATTATAATTAGTTATAAATAACAATAAAATAGTGGTTAATACAATAAATAACTGGGAATAAATACCCGTTATAATTCATCGCGTAGATACTCGGGGATGCTTATTATGCACTGTTCGATACTTTCTGATACTGTGTCGATACTCTGTTAATACTGGTTGATAACTGATCCACAACTGATTGTAACTCATTTCCTTGCGATCGCGTCCGTTTATTTATACTGGTCGCGGAAGAGTCGGAAAATTCAAATTCCTCTTTGTTTTGTAGTTGCACGTAATTTCTCCGTAGACTTCGATCCAGTTTGCGTTCTGCCTAATCTTAACCAGGATCGCTTCACGTATTTCCCTAGTTTATCATTCTCTCCTCTCTTCCCTATCTCCTTTCCTTCCTTTCCATCGCCTGTTCACAACAGTCCATTCACTCTCGTTATCAACATTCTTCTTCTCCAGACCGCATGCCTCCGCGCACGACAGCTCATCCCGCCTCGGTTTTTTTCTGTAAGCTCCTCTCCTCTCCTCGAGCGGAGATAGCCCTTTCCTTTTGGTAACCACCACTATGGTGTACCACCTGCCGCTCCTTAGAAGTCATTTTGGTGGCCATGGTTTTCTCGTCGTAACGTCCTCTGTTCGTTTCGACGTTACAGTCGATCCAACGTCTAACGTTTCTAATTTGTCATGCATTGTCTGCTTTCAATTTATAACGTTGGGTCCCCCTTACTCTAATCCTTTTCATCATCCTTTCCATATTGAATAGGAGGAGCTTCAGGCTCTTCACAAGTCCCGCGATATTCATTACTCCAGACGTTCATCCTCCTCTTTCATCCGCGGAGGACACCTCATCCGTCACTCCGTCGCTATTGGTTCCTCCACCAATTCCTCTCCTTTTCAATACTACCCTTCCTTCCCCCTCTAGCTTCCTGAGTCTTTTTTTCTTATTTGTATCCTGAGTCAAATAGTTACTCTGGTTCGTCTACTCCGCTTGGGAGTCAGCATTTCGCTATCCTGTCTGGCTACGTCTCTTCTTACCAGACCTTTTTCTCCTTGCTTTTGGTTCCCGGTCGCTTTTACCGATCGAGAGACGGCCCTGGGACCGACGTTTCTCTAGTCGTTTCTCCCTCAGTCGTTTGATGACCGTCGGGGCGAGCCTGGGAAGGTACCACCCGCAACACCGATGGGATATTTTCGTCCAGAGAACACTGTCATAGCAAGCATGTATTTTTCTATTGTTTTTCCATGTTCAGTATTATTCCTGTAACATTGAAAGTTACAATATTTTTGTAGAAATTAATTACAACCGGAAATTTATTATCTTGGGGCTCCTACCCCCCCTTTTTCGGAGGAGAGGAAAATGCACTTACGAATACCCCGTACCTTTGTACGTGAGTTATGTGGGACTCAGCAGATGTCATGCTATACCCACTAAAAACCCCTCCCCCTTGCTGTCCTAAGGTACTCGAGGTTCCAACCCGGCACGATCATTCGATTATACTTCCGGTTGGCTTTTACACAACGTCCTCTACGCCAATCTTCATGTTGTTGCTAACATCTTCTTGTCCTTCCTCTTCCTCCTCTTGCTACCCTAGACCGTCCATCGCGCGTCTCCATCTCCTTTTCTTTATTTTGCTTGAAGATCATCGCCCGCGTGCAGAATTCTGAGAATTTCTGTCATGACCGATTATCCTCAGCCATCTTCGCCACGATGTCCGCTTCCATGCTCCACTCGATTCCCAAATCGATCTCGGGTGCAGCCCTCTCCCCTATCCATCTGGGGCACTTGGAAAGGACATGCTCGGCGTCGTCCGGATCATCTCCACAATCCCAATATCTCGAGTTGGTCTCTTCCCGATCCTACACCGGTGCTTATTGAAAATTCCATGTCCGGAGAGGATCTGCATTACGTAGTGGTTAATCCTCCTTTTCCTTCTCGAGAAGGATCACCTATCAACCTCCAAATCCAGTTGCTGGGATTGTGAAACGCCCATTCTATCCTCCACCTGTCCTCGGCCACGTTAATCTTCTTCTTCTCCTCCATCCAGGTATGCCTATCTGCCAGCCCTTCATCTTCTAGCCTTCTCCTAACGCTATACTCCTCGCACCCGAGTTTCGCCTTAATGTGTATGGACATACTGTCCGTTAACACGCACAGTGCCCCGTGCGACACTGTGCTGTACGCTGTCGATGTCCTTACCAGTGTCGCCCTCTGGGCACTGATCATTATCCTCCTGTTCTTCTCCCTTTCCAGGGTAGATGCCCAAATCGGCGCTGCGTACAACACTACCGATTCCCAAATTCCGTAATACAGCTTCATCGATTTCCCCACCGCCAACGTCTAAGTTAAAAACTTTAGGGACTCGTTTCCCCGTCAGCAATATCATTACGGTCTTCTCCATCGCCAGCCGAAGTCCCGCGTCATTACACCAATTTGCCACTATCTCGACCAGTCCGCGGACCCTGTCCCCGATCTCTTGCATCTTCCTTATCGTGATGATCAGGGCCAAGTCATCCGCGAACGCGACCACGTCCACGTCCTTAAAAGAATCCAGTGACCTCAGGAGTCCGTCATACACCAAATTTCATAACAAAGGTCCTAGGACCGACCTCTGTGGCACCCCTGCATAAATCCTCCTCACTATTTTTTCTTCCTGGCAGTGGACTACTATCTTCTTCTCCGACAAATAGTCACCTAAAATCCTCATCAGCTGGCCTGGTAAGCGTCTTTCCCTGGCCTCCTTCAATATCCTTCTCCACCTTAAAGTGTTGAAGGCGTTCTTGATATCCAAGGCAACCGTATAGACTAGACTTCTTCTTCTGCACTACTCCACGATCCTACACACTTTCCTTAGTGCGTCGATAGTGGACTTTCCTCTTTTGAATCCGTACTGCTCCTTATGAAAGAGATCCCTCCCCAGGCATCTCTCAATCTACATCTTAGACGTACATTCCCAGACTTCGAAAAACGCCGGCAGTATACTAATTGGTCTATAGGACGATGGCAACAACGACTCCCTTTTCCAGTTTTGGCAAAAGGACCACCCACGCCACCTTCCTCACCGCCGGAATCCTTCCACTCCTGTGAAAACTGTTGATCAGGTCTAGAAGCCGCCCAGGGCGTTATTCCACTATGATCTTAACCACTTGCCCCGGGATCCCTTAAGCTCCCGTCGTCTTTATCGGCATCAGATCATTCCTCGTAATCGTATCAAGTAGATACGTTCTCCTCTGCTCCGACCTCCTTCCTGCTCAAACCGTAAATTTCGAATTGAAGTCTCCGGCCACCATCATTTCCTGAGCTCTTCTCTTGCCTTCCCTTATCGCAGCCTCCAGTTTTTCCATGTACCTCGCAAAATCTTGCTTGCTCGTATTCGGGAAACAATATCCACCGATACATATAGTATCTTTCACTTTGACGCCGATCACTCCCCTCTTGCAAATCTTGGTCCCGCCGATCGCTTGCCTCCCATTAAACAGTAACCCACAGCGATGCATCCCCGACCGTATCATTATACCAATACGATAATTGCTTATCGGTCGCGATAATTGCTTATCGCATGATGCGTTTACTATCGTTCTAAGAATATTAGCTTGCATTGTCTCTATTTTGCTTTGTTTGTGTTGTATGCGTGCCGTTCAGAAGAATGTTTGGTGGTATCTGTTTTCGTAGCGTGAATGTAATATGATTGCGTTTATTGGGGTTTGCTTTTATTTGTTTCTCATGCAGCCACTTTTCTATTTTTGTGATATGTTCTTGTAGTAATTTGACTGCCGTTTCTGGGTTAGTATGCCTGACTAGTAGAGCTGTGTCGCTCGCGAATGTCAGTACTGTGCTATTGGTAGTTGTTGGTATGTTCGCCGTGTATAATGTGTATAGTATTGGACCTAGGACGCTTCCTTGTGGTACCCCTGCCTTGATGTCTTTAACTTGAGAATGTGTGTCCTTGATTTTTATTACGAAGGTTCTGCTGCTTAGGTAGGATTTTATTAATTGGTGTATTTGCTTCGGGAATTGTTTCCTAATTGTTTGTAGTAGGCTTTCATGGTTTATTTTGTCAAATGCTTTCTCCCTGTGCATAACGAGGGCTATGCAGTATTGCTTGTCTTCTAGTGCTATTATTATTTCGTTGATAAGCCTGTGCATTTGCTCTATCGTGGAGTGTTTCTTTCTAAATCCAAATTGGTGCTCCGGTATTAATTTTTTTATCTCTATTATTGTTTTTATCCGGTCATATATTATCTTTTCCAGTATTTTGGAAAACTCTGGAAGCAGTGATATTGGTCTCTAAGATGCAGTTTGGTGTGGGTCTTTGCCTGGTTTAGGTAACATTTTCATCTGTGCTAATTTCCATGGTTTGGGGAAGTATTGAATTCTTAGAATTGCATTGAATATTATTGTTATTAATCTTATTGCTTTTGGCGGAAGGTTTTTCAAGATTTTACTGTTGATTAGGTCGATTTCTGGTGCTTTGTTGTTTTTTGTTTTATCGATTATGTTTCTAATTTCTTGTGCTGTTGTTTTAGGTATGGTGTGTTCCTTGTCAGTTGTGGTAATAGTGGTTTGCGCATCTTCATCCGTATGACTTTTGAAGTTGCTGTTGTTGATATTGTGTGATGTAAATGTGTTGCAGAGGTGGTTGGAGAATTCTACAGCTTGCTCTTCCTTGCTTCTGGCCCATGTGTTATCTGCTTTTCTGGTTGCTGGGACGGGTTTTATTGGCTTCTTTATTTTCGTCATGGCTTTCCATAGGGAGTAGTTGGAGTTCTCGTGTGCAGAGAGTGTCTCTATGAACTTTGTGAATTCGTTACTGTTGTGCTCTTTTGTTTTGTTTTTTATTTCCTTTGTAAGTTTGTTTAGGTGTCTTTTGCTTTCTCGAGTTCTACATTTTTTGCCATTTTGCTTTCGCTTTTTTTTTCAGGTGTAGTGGTTGTCCTTGCAGCTTCTTGGATAGTTGCTGTCAATGTTGCCACTGTCTGTTCTATGTGTTCGGGAGTTTTCAACGGGATGTTGCAGATTATTTTGCTTTCAATAGCTTTTGTCGGCTTTGAGCTGATAGGTGTGATACCCTGCATTTTTTTCCTTCAGTGATTTTTTCACTATTCTGAATGTGTCTGGGGTGTTGGTTTGCACTTTCACCTCGCCTACTTTTATCTGTTTGATAACATAGTTATCCTTCCCTGCCGTGTTGTTTAGCAGTTCAATGAGGGGGTCTATTATTTTCGTATCAATGTATATTGGTGGTGGTTTAGCAATGCGGGTTGTCGGATTTTCTGTTGGGTCCGTTGCTGTCTCTTCTGGCAGTACGCTAAATGAGTTACTCAGTTTGGTATCCAGCAGCCATTGTTTTTTTTTTTCTGGTATTGCAATTTTCTTCCCGCTTGTGAATGAGGTTACTTTACATTTTTTGTAGGATGTTGCCACCGTCCAGCTTTCTTCGTGGTGTGTTAGTTCGTTGTTCCCGTCATTGGCTTGTAATATTTCCGTGTTTATTTCGTTTGTTTCTGTATTTTCGTGTTCTTCATTAATTGGTTGCCTATTGGTAGCGCCTATAGCTCTATTTGTAAAGTATGTTTCTCCTTTATTAGTTATTTTTATTGGTAGAATCTGCATGTTGCCACATTTTGGCAATGGACGTTTACTTTGCCGCTTTCGTTTCCCTCTTGCCGCACTTTCACTGGGGCACTGTCTCGCGCGTTCGTTTAGGTCGGCTGCACAGGCGGAACTGAAGCGGTTGAATAGTGCTTACAAGTGTTCTCGGTGTTGCTTGTCGTCTTTTGAAGCTATTAGAAAATCGCCGATGTACGCGTAGGCGAAATCGAGATCCCTCGTGATTTCGTTCACGAATCGCTGGCACGTTTGCGCGGCTTTCCGAAGTACAAACATGTTATTTGTTGCTTCGAAAAGCCCCAAGGTTGTTGTGATTGCCGGTTTTTCGACGTCTTCTGGCGTGATCGGAATTTGCTGGTAAGCGCGGACTTTGTCAATGTTAGAAAAAATACGGTATCGTGCAAGTGTTGCGCAAAGTCTTCGATGTGCGACAATGAATACCTGTCAGCTATGGTGCGGCCGTTGAACGCACGGTAGTTGCCGTAAGGTCGTAGGCCTCCGTCTCTCTTTGGTACGACATGCAAGGGCGATGCCCATGAACTCCTCAATGGACGTATCACTCCTTGCTCCACCATCATTTTAAACTCTAAGCGATAATATTTTTGTCTGAAGTTCGTTTACTTTTAAGTCTAGTGAATCGAAACGGCGTTGACATTAAGTATAAGTATAAGAATAAGTACAGGTATAAATATAGTGCATACTGATCAAGATCCTCATTCTAATAGTGTTACATTACAATTGAAGGTGATAGGGGAAGTTGATATATTTGCAACAATGGACATTACTAAAAAAGATTCATCTTGGTATGTAACTCTAGCTGAAATTTACAAGAGAAAAATCTACTCAGTAGCTCTTTATTTCTAGACCTTATAATCCAAACAACATTTATATTCAGGTGCAAGATAACATGGATCTCCAGCCTTTTTTTTACTTTATTAAATTGTATTTAACCCGATCCCTAACTGACTCGCTAAAGTACGGGAAGAGGTTAATTACTTCAACAGAATCAAAACTTAGTTGCTAGATTTAATTTTGCTACACCGTCTTTTAAATTATTTTGCAAAACTTTTAAATATTTCATTTTATCTAATATCCCATCGATGAACACATTATGAACTCACATAATTATCTGTCAAACACCCCGATACGATCACAAATTCACATTACGTTTGGTAGTTGGCTATAAATTTATTATTTCTAATTCTGCATTTTGTTTTCGCTAAACACTTTTACATCCACCGTTACCAAAAATATATTTATTTTCATCAGAAAACAATACTCTATCCCAATACAACTGTGGAGGGATAGGTTGAGAGTAGATAACGTAAAATAAAGAGAGTAGAGATTGTCGTCCCAACCCGTCAAATATATTTCGAATAAGTTAAATGATTAAATAAATAAATAAAGTACAAACTGTCCTAAGACGCTCGTTTACTGTATTCGCAACGATAGTATATGTTTGCTCGCGGAAAACTCGACTCATAGATATTGTGTTACTCGATATAATACTGCGGCGGCACTCAACAGCAAATACGACCGCTCGACACTAACTGATGTCGGACGTCGGCAGCGCAGTGGTTAGCGCGTTAGATTACGAACGTTCGGGACCTGGGTTCGAATCCCGGCGACCGGAGTCCGATTTTTCTTCTACGCATCAAAAATGGAAGAAAAACAGCAGTACCTCATCAGCGACATGTACAAGTCAGCAGCTACAATTCTCTCACGGACTACACTACACCTCAAACGGGTGACGCCGACGTTATCTAACGTGATATACAGTGAAAGAGATGACTGTGATAGTGCTATCGACATTTCAGTCATCGGTTTTAAATGCATTTCGCACGTGGAAGGTAACAATCAGGGAACTTTAGCCAGTCAGATGGTCAGCATGTCTCCGCTGCTGCCGACGAACACGACGGCATGGTTCACCCTACTGAAGAGGCAATTTGAGGCAGTGCGGATTACGGACAACAACATAAAGTACGTGACGCTAGCCAAATGCCTCAGCGACCAACAGCTACAGGACGTCGAATACCTTATGAACCCCCCCAGACATGGGACGCTATGAAAAATTAAAAACATGCGCTCACTCGCATATTAACCGATACTGATGCGACGCGGATAAAGAAGTTGGTGGAAAGCGAAGAGATGGGCGATAGAAAGCCATTCTAGTTTTACCAACACCTAAAAAACCCTCCAACCCCTCCACGAGCGATGATTTTACCCTCACGCTGTGGAGGAACCGACTATCCGCCCGCATCAGGCGGATCCCTGCCGCAGTCAACGACTCCGACCATAATGATCAATGCGGTAAGCGGATCTGATCGTTGAAGAATTTGGAGAGGATTATAAGCGCACCGCCTGAATAACAACGATAATCGATCCACCAGCGCAAAACGTTGGAACAAACGAACCGTTGGCCGCCGCAATCAACGTGTTGAGCGAGCGGTTGACACAGATGCAGGCACAGATGGTCGCGTTGAGTATCAATAACCATCGTTGACCACGACCGCGAATCACGCTCGCGTACGCGATACCGCCGCCGTTCGCGCTCTCGAGATCCGCCGCGGCAAGACGGCCTTTGCTTCTACCATGCAACGTTCGAAGAATGCGCGAGGGGCTGTCGTTCCCCATGCACTTGGAAGTAGGGAAACGCGACCACCCGTCCGTAAGTGCGGCAGACGACGACAGCCTGGGATCCCGCCGCATCTTCCTTACGGACAAGACAACGATGATTTCCTTCTTCGCAGACACCAGCGCCGAAATCAATGTATACTGCCGCAGCAGAATACACGGGTACGTCAACAAAAATGTGTACGAACTTGTGGCGGCACTCGACAAGCAAATACCACTACTCGACACTAAGTAGTGTCGGACGACGGCAGCGCAGTGGTTAGTGCCTTAGGTTACGAACGTTCGGGACCCGGGTTCGAATCCCGGCGACCGGAGCCCGATTTTGCTTCTAAATGATGTAGCAAATTTTAAATAAGTTATTTTGAATAACTTCATTTTGAATTTTGAATTGGTAAAAAATCCTAAAGACAATAGCAAGAATTGAGCCACCACATTATAAAAAGGACATACCGCAACGCATACACAGTCAACAATATGGACACACAAATAACTGCAACAGAATCCTGGCGTGAATAAAATGTGCAAAAAACCACTTTGCAGCAAACTGCCCATACACAGGAAAAGTGGACGAAGTAAAATAACTGTAATGGAAACCACCCAGGTAGCTATAAAGGCTACGAAGTCAGAAAACAGCTACAACAGCTTCCACCACTTTGAAACGGAACATACAGCAACTATCACTCACAACAAGAAATTACAGAATCAGAACCAAATGTACAATACGTATCAAACATTAACCATAGAAATATCAACACTTTTGGTAGCCAAAATTATGCACAAGTAACTAACCAAACGTCACCCTTAAACAACCAAAACAAAAACAACAACAATAGTGATGCTACAGAAATCAAGGAACTGCTCAAACAATCCATCAGAAACATTGAAATGCTAACAAAAATGATAAGTGAGTAAATACTCAGGTCTCAGACAACAAACACCAGGAAAACCCTAGAAACTAGGATACTTTCCTAGAACACTAGGAAAATATATTAGAACTAGTAATCTCAACGTATCATCTACAGGATGATCAACATACTGGGCGAAAGATCTAAACAAAACTCCCGACTTGCTAGATTTTGCAGTTATTAGACTAAAAGCAAATAAATTAAACATAACAAACAGTCTTGAGCTTAGCTCCGATCATGCACCGATAATAATAAAATACACAAGCAAACCAAACAATTTATAGTAATCCAGAATCGCTTTGCAATGAAACCACCAAATGGCAAACATTTAAAGAACTAATTGGGAGCAAAATCAACTGCAATATTCCACTAGAAACACCCAAACACATTGAACAGGTAGTAACAACATTGATAGAAATTATACAAGAAGCAGCATGGTCAACTACTATTTATGAACCAAACAACAGGCAAAAATAATTCCAACAGAAATCCTTGGCAAAATCAGAGAAAACAGGAAAGCGAGAACAAAATGCAAAAACATAGGACACGTGAAAACAAAAAAACATGTGAATAAATTTGCAAAGGAAATAAAGGGTAAAATAAAAGATCATAATAATAATGAATTCTCAAAATTCATAGAGGCACTCTCTGCGCACGAGAATCCCAACTATTCTCTATGGAAAGCCACGAACAAAATAAAGGAGCCAATGAAACCAATCGCAGCAATCAGAAATGCAGACAACACCAGAATGGGCCAGAAGCGAGGAAGAGCAAGCTGCAGAATTCATTCCAACCACCTTTGTAACACATTTACTCCATATAATATTAACAACAGTAAAACGAAATGTCATTGTGACGAAGATGCGCAAAATACTAGTAGCTCAACTAGTACTGTACCATACCTTATACAATGGTTCAAGAGATGAGAATCATAATGGAGAAAACAAAAAACAATAAAGCACCAAGAATCGAATCAATCCATGGCAAAATCTTGAAAGACCTCCCCCCAAAAACAATACGATTAATGATAATAATATTTAATGAAATTTTAAGAATACGATATTTTCCTAATCTATGGAAACTAGCACAGATCGTAATGTTATCTAAGCCAGGCAAAAACGCACACCAAACTGCATCTTACAGGCAAATATCACTACTGCTAATGTTTTCCAAAATAGTAGAGAAAATAATATACGATCGCCTAAAACCAACAATAGAACAAGAAAAATTAATACCACAGATCACCAATTTGGATTCAGGAAAAAACATTCCACGATAGAGCAAATCTATAGGCTCGCCAACGAAATTTTACTAGCAATAGAAAAGAAACAATACTGTACAGTCCTCTTTATGGACATAGAGAAAGCATTTGACAAAATAAACCATGAAAGAAGGAACAATTCCCGGAGCAAATACACTAATTATAAAATCCTACCTAAGCAGCAGAACCTTCGTAATAAAAATCAAGGACACATATTCTGAAATTAAAGACATCAAAGTAGGAGTAAGAAAGCGTCTTAGTACCAATATTATGCACACCATACACGATCAACATACCAACAAGTACCAACAGCAAAATGCTGACATTCGCGGACGACGCGGCTGTGATAGTCAGACAAACTCTAGACAAATTGCAGAGTACAAATTAAATTAAAAGAAAAAATACCGAAAGGTTTTCCTTTAGCTCTTTGATACTGTTACGTCCCGTGACTCTCTATATAAACCAAACTCCATCCTTCGGGTAAGATTGCCACAAGATGTCTAAATACCCTTATTATGGTTCCTCAATAATCTTAAAAACCCATTATAAATTTTAGTATTTTCTATAGTTAAATTCCTCTTTTTTTTCCGCGTGAGGAGGGGAAAATGCTATTACGCATGCCCAGTGACCCGCATCACTAGGTTATGTGGGAGTCGGTCGGATGTCGTTGCCATACCCACTAAAAACCCTTCCTCCTTCTTCCTCCGCTTTGAGGGCAGACAACCCCGGTAAAACCTGTCGGCAGTCATCAGGGTTGTCCTTTCGTGCCCCGTTGTATCTACTTCTTCGGGCAGTTACTGCTCATGTCATCTTCTCAGCCAGTTCAGAATACTGGGCTGATCTCCTTCTGCGGTTTCTCGTTGTTTTGTATTCTTGCCTTCATTGCTCCGCGTAGTTGTTGTTTCACTCGTTCTCCTCCTTGCCTCTTCCCAGGCCCTCGCTGTCACCCTCCTGTGACACATGACGGTCTTGCAGAATTGCCTGAATTTATTCCAGCTCTCGTCCTTGGCGGTCACCGTGGCGATCAGATTGCCCACGTCTATCTTCCCGCCCAGAGCGTTCTCCAGCTCGATCCTTCTGTCCGTCCACTTCGGGCACGCATCGGCTCTGCATCGTCGTTCGGGTCTCCACAGTCGAGACAGTTGCTGTCGCTGTCCCTGCCAATCCTTTTCCTATAGACACCGAAGCTCCCATGCCCGGTTAGCAGCTGCATGGTGTGGTGATCGATGTCCATCTTCTTTTTGGTAAATAGCAGCGCACTCGGTATTAGCTTCTTTGTGATATTTTCTTCTTTGTAGTTGTTCCACTCCTTCTGCCAGTTCTCTTGGGCCTTCTTGCGAATCGCCTCCAGTTCCTCCTTCAGCTTGGAGCCGTCATCCGTGCCAATCCTGGACCCATGGATCTTGTTCCTCTCGTAGGTCTCTCCGAGCATCTTTATCTTTATGTAAATCGGGAGATTCCCGGTCAACACGCAAAGTGCCGCGTGGGAGACGGTACGGTATGCCGTCGTTGTTATGCACAGGGCCGTTCGTTGTGCTCGTTTCAGCTTTTTCCTGTTCTTATCGGTATTCGCTGCTCTAGCCCACACCGGTGCTCCGTAAGTTACGATGGACTCCCACACATTGTAGTAGAGCCTACGAGCCAAGTTGGGCGGCCCGTTGATGTTGGGTAGTATTCCCCTAAGGGCTTCTATTAACTTGTCGGCTCTATTACACACCATCTCGATATACGCACCGAACCGCCGACTGGAGTCGATGACGACTCCGAGATACTTGATGCGATCGACCGTTTCAATGTCCGAGGAGCCCAACCTGAGTTTCACCACTCTCGGCACTCGCAAACTTGTGATGAGCATGACTTTCGTCTTTTCTCGTCAGTGTGAGCCCGACACTCGTGCACCAATCGTTGGCGATCCTTAGCATCGTGTTGACCTTGGCGGAGGCCTCTTCGTTCCTCCCGACGGAACACGTGATGGCCAGATCGACCGCGAAGGCGGTTGCTCTGACCATTGGCATGTTGTCGAGTCTCTCGAGCAACCGGTCGTATACCAAGTTCCACAGGAATGGTCCGAGGATGGATCCCTGCGGAACTCCCGCCGCCACCTCGTGCTCCACCGTGCCGTGCTGGTTGCTCACGATGATCTTCCTTCCAGATAGGTAACTGCCCATTAGCCTTTTGACCTTCCATGGCAGCTTCCTCTTGTCAAATTCCTCGTATATGCTCTTCCAGCTGAGCGAATTGAAGGCATTGCTAATGTCCAGGGCGATCATCACGCATATTACCTTCTTCTGTTTGCAGATGTTGGCAAACTTCATCACCTGCGTGATGGCATCTACCGTACTCCTCTTCTTTCTGAAGCCATATTGCCTCCGATGGAACGGGTCCATTCCGATGCATCTCTCGACAATCTTCTTAAAGCATTTTTCCCAGATCTTGCTCATGGTTGGGAGTATGCTTATCGGCCGGTACGCGTTAGGGAGACTGGGATCCTTTCCCGGTTTCCTTAGCAGTATTACTCTGGCCGTCTTCCAGCAGTCTGGGATCCTTCCTGATTCGGTGATGCCGTTGAACGCCCTTGTCACGAGCTCGCTCCTGCGACTCGCTATCAGCTTCGCGATCTCGCCCGGCACGCCATCGACTCCTGCAGCCTTCTTGGTGTTCATTCTTCCGGCGGCATCGACGACATCGCCTTCGCCGATGGCGACGCTGAGGCTGATATTTCCTTCTTCTTCGGTCTCTGCCTCTTCGCGGCCCTCGTAATGGGGGGGGGGGGGGGGGGGGGGGTCCGTGTCCCATGGTGAATAGCCTCTGTAGGACTGCCTTCACCATGTCGATCGGCATGTCGTTGGTTGGTCCCTTGTTTTTACATCTCTTCATGACCGTGCGGTAGGGTTTGCCCCAAGGGTCGCTCTCCAGTATCTTGCAGTATTCTGCTCAAGTATAGTTAAATTCCTTAAGACCACACAAGTGTCTTCTAAGTTGAAGCAATTCTTAGGATTATTGTTTATTCCGGGAAAACAAAGGAAAGCAAGTTGTTCGCATATACGACCTTTGATGTAGGCGGCTAGCACTCATCCTTACCTCCCCACCCCACCCCCACCCCAGCCCCGCGCCTTTTTCCGTGTTTTAGACACCCCAATCACTAGTTTCTCGTTGCATTGATCAGTCAACATCTTAACTTGATATTAACACTTCGCTGAGAACACGTCTACACGCATCACGCGTAAATACTTAAGTGATCAAAATTGTTGGAATAAAGAGTATATTTGATCATCGTATCGTAGCGAGAATTTACGACTTTCGGCGCGTTCTACCTCGACCGCGTCTCTTTGTGAACAGTTGAACAGATATTGCTCTGTTTAACTCGTACATTTTATTTAACAAACTAGCAAAAAACAGACTTACGCCGAATTTATGATTGAAATAGTCGAATCATTACTAAAAAAATATACCGTTACTAGAGTATATACGAAGGGGATGATTATTGAACGGAGATTTACCTAAGAAACTGCAGGCAAAACATTAGAGTCAATTTCCCAAGCATATAGACCCTATAATATCCATATCAAGACCACCAAGAGTCTGTAAAGTTTGCATAAAACATGAAGAAACCATGTGGGAGTACAAAATATGTAAAGTTGCATCACATGTACCAATATGCTTCGAAATATACCACACGATTGAAAATTATTAACTATTTGTAAATTTTATCAAGACATTAATAATTTAAAATATGTGTTTATTTAGATAGTTCACTTATTATTAATTGTGATAAAAATGTTACTGATTTATTATTCACTTTGAGATAATATATCTTTCTTGTTCAATGTTCAATTGATTGTGGTGGTTGAACAGGTCAAGAATAGTGCGAAATGATGAAAGCAGTTGTAGCTTGTATATGCATTTGTGGTCCTTAAATACCTCTACATACGCAATATACAAGTATTGCGAAGATACCCGTTAGTGCTGATGATTTCTATGTATATTCGCTCGATATCGTAATACATTCTGCTCGCCCGCGAACGTGTCTGTTTATTTATACTGGTCGAAAAATTTGAATTTGTTCTGACCCGACGGTTTCCTATAGCGGCGACATTGTTCTGCCCGGAGTTCACGTTACTTGTATTCTAACAGTCTTGATGCTCCGGGACAGAACAATAACATGATTTGATTTGTCCTCTAAATCATGTGCCGCTACATTACCCCCCTACCAGTGCTAGCCTTTTGTATTAAGTTATGCCGAGTATCTCCTCGTCGTCGTTATTTTAAAAGTCGCGGATATATCCTGTGTCTGATAGTTTGCGGGTTTTTTTGTTATCCCAATCCTGCCTGATACCAGTGGTGAAAACGGACTCTTCGTCCCGATCTCGTAACATACCTGTCCCTGGCGTTTTCTTCCCTAGTTTGATCGTTGTTGTTTGTGCCGTTTCCTTCGCGGCTGTTCGTTTGATCTACGGGGATTAATATTATTTTACGAGATTCGACGCCTCTACATTCTAAATCATCCGGAACAATGAACGCGGGTTTTAGACGGTCGATGGAAACTGCTACGTCGCGATTGTTTATTTTAATAACGTAGTCTTTTTTATCGCTTTTTATGACTTTCAAGGGTCCATCGAATTGAGGCTGTAAAGGGCCTGCCGTCGCGTCGTGGCGTAAGAAAACGTAAGGCGAGGACTTCAACTCTTTAAAAATGAAAATTTTCTTTTCGCCATGACGAGTGCCCGGTTGCGGCCTGACCTTTTCCATTCGTTCTTTAAGCCGGTTCGCGTATTCCGCATTAGCCTGCTGTCTTGTTGGTAATAAAATTCCGCCGGCAGTCGTATGCTCGTTCCATAAACCATTTCGGCCGCTGTTGCGGTATTGCTCCTATAGCATAATCGGATGCGTCGACCGTGAGGCTAACAGGCGCGCCCCGAATCGGATGTGTTAACATTGTCGCTATAGCTAGGGTGCGTTTCGGCTCGCAGAAGCTATTTTTGGCTTGTTCGGATTACTCGATAGATGCATTGCACTTCGTAGTGCCTTTTAACAAGTTGTTGAGTGGTTGAAGAATTTTTGCAGTCCCCGGTATGAAACGTCGGTAAAAGTTGATCATACCGAGGTACCTTCGTAGATCTTTGGCGGTCGCGGGTAGCGGTACTTTAACTATAGCGTTGATGCGTTTAGCATATGGCTTCAATTTTTTCTCATCAACCGTGTAACCGAGAAATTTGATTTCGCTAACGTCGAATTCACTTTTCGCGAGATTAATCACGACCCCGTATTTGTCGAGACGTTGAAACAAAACTCGCAAGTGTTGCTTTTCGTTTTCGGACGCTATTAAGAAGTCGTCTATGTACGCGTAGACGAAATCGAGACCTCGTGTGATTTCGTCTACGAATCGCTGGCACGTTTGCGCGGCGTTTCGAAGCTCAAACATCATGTTGGCCGCTTCGAAAAGCCCGAAATGTGTCGTGATCGCTGTCTTTTGTACGTCTTCGGGCGCGATTGGTATTTGGTGGTAAGCGCGGACAAAGTCGATTTTTTAAAAGATTCGCTTACCATAAAGTTGTTGCGCGAACTCCTCAATGTGAGGTGGGGAATACCTGTCGGGTATGGTACGGGCGTTTAACGCGCGGTAATCGCCGCATGGTCGGAGGCTTCCGTCCTTTTTCGGTACCACGCGCAGGGGTGACGTTTCGATGGCCGCATCACTCCTTGCTCGATCATGGCTTGAAACTCCTCCTTAACTTCTTTGAGGTGATCGGGTGCAAGGCGACGAGGTTTACTGTAGACTAGTGGGCCAGGTGTGGTTTCGATGCGGTGTACTACCCCGTGACGTATCTTCTCTCGCCCGAAAATAGGTGGACGAGTTAGGTCGGGGAACTCTATCAAAAGTCGATGATACACTAATTTACCGACGATAGTTCTTACGGACGCTCCATCCGTCGGTGTATCCCCTTGCTGTCAATTGCGTTTTCGTGTCGATGAGACGTTTGTTTCGATATGACCCATAGTGGCTCAAAAAGTTCACACCGATGATGGGCGATTGGACGTCGGCTAACACAAATCGCCATGTGAAAGTCCTTCATAATTATTTATTAAACAGTAATTATTTATGATAATAATTATTTATGAAACATCTTGCAACATAAAATTAGTTGCACCTTAGACACCAAAAGAACGGTGCGATTTGCAGGACTTCGAACGTTCAGCCAAACCGTGAAATAGCTCAACGCCTGACCGACCTGCCGTTGGTTACGGCACGCGCTGTAAAACAAGGGGTCAAATTTCTTCACAATATAATAAACAGTAGGCTTATTCCTGTTTATAAGTTTTGCAATTTCACTATATGATCCGCCTTCTACTTCGCTATAAATTCTCCTACAGATTTGCTTGTTTCAGATTTTCTTCGACTCATTTTATCCTTCTACCAATAATATTATCATTTTGTTTCTATATCAATTTTTACATTTTCTTTTTGTTCTTGTAGTTGACGATTGTTTAAGATTTAATATGAATTAAAAGACGTATAAACTACAAAAATATAATCAAAATGCGATTAGATAAAAATAAACAGCGAGAGACAGCGACTTTAGTATTTCATATTTAATTTTTTGTTTTCCTGCGAACGATATTTTTTCAGTTAAAAATGATTCCACTTCTTGAGAGAAATATTTAATTTTGTATTATGTATTATGTATTTACGTAGTTATGAATATTACATAAGTAAGGTAATAGATCGTGAACATAATTTTATAGATCTCGAAAGTGGCACTCATATGCAAATTACAGGATGAGTCATTTAACTGTACCATCTCAATTTACTTGAAAACTGTTTGTTACACAAAACAATTTCTTGTATAAAACAATGTTTCAGGCAAAAGTTGTTTTTATAATGAGAAGGAGTGTACGACGTAATAATTTATTTATTGATATATTCCTTTTTACTGATGACCTTGTATTTTTCTATTGTAATATGTAATATTTGATTTCGCAATTCGAAAAGATACTAAATGCTAAGTAAAGAGCTACCAAGGTATATGGAGCAAAAACTAACAATTACCGAGATATTCTCGCCGCATGCTATTTATAGATAGCTGTTATACGACTGTCCCTTTGGTTGAAATACTTTTGCAGAAAAAAACATTCATTTGTTGTACCGTACATGTGTACAATTATTCAAGAGAAAATAACAAAGTAAAGCCCGATGCTATTTTTTTATAATAATGCAAAAAAGAGTGTTGATTTATCTGACCAAATAACATTGTACCGTAGCTGTTTCTGGAAAACCGTTAAACAGAATAAACAGAAAAATTATTATACAATTAATTATACCAATGCGTGGTATATACATCAAAGATGGGATAACAAATATATTAATATTTTACAATTCAGAAGAAAAGTTATTGATCACCTTTTGACCAATAATCACAATATTGAAGAAATGGCTATTGAAAAGCGAATACCTTCAAAAAAAGATTCACATATTCTTCATTCGCATAATGGGTCTGGGAAAAAGGCAAGCAAAGGATGCGAGGAATATTATAAATGCTTATATAAAAAAAAGGTAGAGATCATGCCACGAAGAAAGGTAAAAGAGTAACGATGTATTGCAATCGTTGTGAAGGTCAGTTAGCACTCTGTTTGAAGTGCTTTCAAAAATTGGATAGAGATACATAAACAACACTGTTTGATGAAACATTCAACCATGAGTCGCTGGGAGACTCGAACGTGAGCCACTAGTGGTACACGCCAGCGTGAACGTGTTCGTGCATTTATAAACGCACCTGACCTCTCCAGTCAGACAATATTGATGCTTAAATGAATTCCGTAGTAGTACATTATCGCTAGAGGAGAAGGGGTGCAACGATACAATGAAATTTAGTAATATTGAAATGCTGGATATGATTTTCGTTTATGATATAACAAAACATTTATATGTGGAAAAATATCGTGGCAAACATCTACCATTACGCAGTGTGTTTCAGAAGATTTGTAAAATGCTAGAGGAAATTGGCAATTTCCATTCAAAGCATAAACGTTCACACATTGTAAGAACTGAAGATAAAATCAATATCATATTTGCCGCTGTTAATCAGAATCATCATATTAATACACGGCAAAAGTACCTCAAACTATAAGAATTAGCCAAACAAGTGTTGTAAGAATTCTCTGTTCACAAAAATCTTTTCCTGATCGTATACAATTGCACGAAGAATTGCGAGTGACAAAGCTTCAAAACCGTATAAAAGTTTGTGAGAAGCTTTTAAATAAAACAAATACAAATGATACATTTCTACAAAATATTTTGTCTACTGATGAGGCCATATTCATAAATTTTGGTCAAGCCATTATAAAAAATATGCGTTATAATTATATACGGTGACAAGAAAATCCACATTGGCTTCGTCAAATCGATCACCAACGACGATTTTAGCGCGGTATGATTGATAATAAAATAATTGGATCTTAATTTATTGAGGAATCATTGACTGGACACAAATATTCCATTCTTACATTCCAAAAACTACCGTCGTTACAAACAGATTTATGACTATAAACACTGACAACGTAGTATCAACAGGCGGTTGTCCTGTATATTACACATAACAAGCGCATCATGCGTTGCGGGAATCTTTCCCTAATCGATGGATTGGACGTGGACCGCGTGAATCTGGCGCCACTCGACTACTTTCTTTGGACATTTAAAGAACGAAGTTTATCGGGAGCCAGCCGACACCCGAAGACACGATGGATCGAATTATTAGAACACTTAAAGACGTAACTCTGGAAACGCTTGAACACGTGTCACTCGCTCTCATTAATCGTTTGAGCACTTGCATCGAATGTAACGGACAGCACTTTGAACATTATTTAAATTAAAAATAAATTAAAGAATATCTAGGAAATTTTTAGTTTGCCACCTCATATACTTTAGTAGTCTTTTACTCGGTATTCGATTTTGAAATTTCAAGGTCAAGTATTACATGTTATGATAGAAAATCTCCAGGCAACTTTCATATCTCGATAAAGAAAAGAAATATAAAAAAATGTGCTTATTATGTGATACATTACGCTCGATATCAAATCGATATCAAATGATGTTCGAAATATTCTTTTATACAACAAATATTTTTCAAGCGAATTTAGGTGGTACAATTAAATGGATATTATTGAGATTAATCCTTTAATTACTACGTTGTAGCTCTTTTCTGTTTTGAGCTGATATGCGCGATAGCCAGCATTTTTCTCTAGAGGTGATATTAAACGTGTTAGTTTATTAAAGAGACGAGTGGTAAAATTGTGATAGTCAGGTATATTAAAATCACCTTAAATATAAGTACAGAAATCGCTAATAGTCGCTCGCTCAATGCTACCGTATGACCCGCTATACTCATTCGCTATACTGCTTGTAATGATGCTCGCTATAAATACTGATCCTTCTAGAGAGGATGTTCGTGTATTTATATCGATCGATGGATTTTCAAAAAGTTCAAATGTGATTCCGGTTGCCAATTACTCATAACGGCGATAATATTTTTCTCCGGAGTTCATTTATTCTTGAACCTAGCAAATCAAAACAGCGTTGACACTCTAAGCTACAACGATACGAGTCGCTCCCGATTCGAATCGTCCGACGACTCATGTACAGCTACACTACCTTGATGCTTGCGTCACTTTTCTAAGGATTTCTAGAGTATTTGTTTGTACCTTTACTGGTTCCAATTGTAATTGATTTATATTGAAATATTTTTCCGTCAGTGTTCTTTAATAGATCAATAAGTGAATCTATTATTTAATCATCAATAAAGATCGGTGGTGGTTTAACGATATCAGATGTTACTTTTTCTTCCGTATCTACATATTTGATTAGTGAGCTGAAAGAATTTCAAAGTGGGATGTCTTATAGTCACTGTTGTTTTTCTGTATCTGAAATTTTCACAGCGCTTGTGTCTGGTATTATTTTACGCTTTCTGTGAGCTGTTACTATCTTCCAGTTTTCATCTTGATAGAATAGTTCGTCGTTATAGCTGTTCTTTACTTACTTTTGCAATGTTTCCATTTCTTTTATAGCTGAGCTTTTCTGTTCTTTGTTGGGTGGTTGTTTTTGGCCTAGCATATTTGTAGCTTCGTTTATGTAGTATATTTAAAAATCTTTGTTGATTATTTTGATTGGCGATACTTGCTGTTGTACTTTAAAGCTTTAACCATTTGACAGCGTTCGTTGTCATTTTGTCCACCTAAATTCACTGCTTGTCGCACTTTCACTGACATATAGTTTCTCAGCCTGTTTAGCTCGGTTGCTCGGGCAGGACTGTCACTGTAGATGCGATTTAAAATGGTAACAAACAATAAAGACCGAAATGGTACTTCAGTGTCAGTGTGCAATGTTCTTTTTTTTAACACTCACATAATGTGGCAGAAAAGTATTTCAAACCAAAGTTATTCCATGTTAAGTCGGCAACAAATTCTAACGAAGAAGGTTACCAAAAAATATTTTTTTCGATAAAAATGAAGGTCGCCTTGATTTTTTTAAAAATAACACTATGTATTTTTGACTTTATAGTCTTGTAACTGATGACAAGACGAATTCATCACAATAATCATGACATGATCTTGAATTTATGAATGTCGAGTAAATGAAGGAGGATTATCGTAAACTTTGACATCGGTTATGGTAGAATCTACGTTACGGGATTTTCCCAAAGTTTCAAAGGGAAGGCTCCGGTGTCCTTTCATTTCCGACACGGCCATCCTGACTATCATACATCCTCGGGTGTAACTAAAATATTGGGTTTTCCCAACATTAGACTCGATACAATTAATGTTATCTATAATTTAACTAAATGTCCACATAAACCAAGGACAACAGAATTTTCGGAGGTTTGACAACAAGAGAAATAGAAGAAAACAAAAATTAGTAACGTTGTGATTAGTATGTGAAGTACTACTTGCATTCTATGGGTTATCAGTCGGACACAAAGGGGCCGTTCACATTCGGCAGGAGCCCTCCGATGGCTCCTACAATCGTATCCGCTCTAATACAAACCGCTTCAAAATGATCACAATATTTTCTGTCTAACTAAATCCAACACCACCTAAGTATTTAACCCTGTCAGTGTTATATTAAACTTCTTTGGAACTCTCATTCTCATCAATAAGATGATCTCAGTTTTATCCTTTGCTATCTGGAGAGCCGAATTTTCGCACCATTTTAGTACCGTCTTCATGTGGAGATTCAAGTTGACCTCCACAATTTCCTTCTTCTTCAGACCCACCAAGATAGCAAGATGCCAAATCTCTCAAATTTAGTCGATTGTCAAATCTGGGCAACAGGCCATCGTAAATTAGGTTCCACAGAAGCGGGCCTGCCACAGAGTCCTGTGGAACACCCGCAAAAATTTGCTTCGCGATAAGACCACTCGGGTTGTCGAGAACTACGAATCGGTCCTTGAGGTAGTTCGCGCGTATTCTCGTCAAATTGGAGGGGAGACTCCTGCGCTTCGCCTCTTTCAGGATTACCTCCCACCGCAAAGTAATGCCCTTCTTCCTGTAAGAATCGGCAAACTTGCAGACCTGCGAAGTGGCATCGATGGTACTCTTCCCCTTGCGGAACCCAAATTGATTTCGGTGAAACGGGTCCATGCCCAGTTCCTTCTTAATGGCCGACTTTACCGTGCTCATCGCCGGTAGGATACTTATTGGTCGATACGACGAGGCCAACCTGGGATCCTTACCCGGTTTATTTAACAAGATCAACCGGGCCACTTTCCACTTGGCTGGAACTCTTCCCGTCTCGTAGATAAAATTCATCATGGCGAGCAGTTCCTGTGCTCTATGCTCAAATATCAACTCAATGACCAATCCCGGCATTCTATCGATACCAACGGCCTTGTTAACATTCAACCGGCCAACCACTGCTCTTAGCACATCCATTTGGACCACACCAACTCCGGGAGTCCCACCGTCATTTTCCTCTGTTACGTCCTCGTTCGCGACGCCCATATTCTCGATTATGGAACAGTTTACTGATAATTGTTTCTCCTTCTGAATCTAGCAATGACTCTTTTATGAAGCGAGTCACTCTCCTGATTTTTACGCCTCGATCTCTGTGCTAATCTCCTCTTCTTGAGACCTCCCCCCGAATCCGCACTATCTCGTCGTTCCACCAATAATTCAGGTTTCTGTTTCCTTTAAGGGGAAATATTTTCTTGAGTGAAGCCTCACGAGACTCTTTGACGATCCGCAGATAATCCTCTTGTTTTATCGTCTTATGTATTTGCGATATTTTCCGCGAGCTCATCATTTTGCAATTTAGTAACGATTTCTGAAATTTGAGAGTCACGACGTTGTTCCGCTAATAGCCAATTTTCTGATATTTTCTTTACTTTTTTTAATTTCAGTATGATCAATATCTATAGGATTCCCTGAAAAGAAATCTACGCGATCTTCTTTTATCTTGTCGATACACAACGTTAAAATTAAAGGTTTGTTGGTAAGCCCACCACCTGTGAACCGTGTCATTTAAACTCATCTTGTTACTGGATGCCATCAAAACATTATAATCAGTAACAACAAGGAATTCTCGTTCATGCAAATAGAAATAGACGAAAATGTTTAACAGCGTTTGCACCTACTAACGTTTCTAATTCATACGATTTGTATCCGGATTCCGTAGGACTAGTTTTTTTTTACTATAGACTACTCTGTTTACTATACTCTGTTTTTACCTTCAACTTTCTCCATTAAAATAGCCCCATATCCATCCGAACTAGCATCAGTATGTAATTCTATAGGATACATAGGGACAAATATCATTAACACCGACGCATCGGTCAGGATAAAAATTACTTTTTGCCTTATCTTTTCGTGTTTAACCATCCAATTTATGTTTTTGTTACTGAAAACGAGTGTATACATAAGTTTCATTACTTGTGAAAATTTAGGAAATAATTTTTGGAAGTAAGAAGCTAAAGCTATCAACTATCTAAGGTTTGTGGCGGTCGTTGGCACAGATAAAGAACTTAAGGTGTGTATTTTACCCGGGTTGGAACGAACTTCTTCGTTATGAATTACATATCTCAAATAGAGCATCGATGTTTTTAGAAAAGAACATTTTGCAAAGTTAACAGAGAATCCTGCATTTACGAGGGTATCTAATACGGTGTTCAATCTTTCTAAAGCTTGATCTATCGAGTCGGCAATAATTAGAACGTCATCCAAATAAATAACAACGTACGAATGAGCGAGGTCGCCTAAGGCCTTGCGAATGGCCCTCCGAAAGACGGACGGTGCAATTTTTCGGTCCAGACGGCATCGTTATGTATTCATATTGTCCGTCGGGTGTAACGAACGCTGTATACTCTGTCGAATTGGGATGTATGTCTCTCACGTACTATTCTTCGCTCTTCTTTAATTAATGGGCATTCGGCTCTAGAATCGAAGTAAAATGGGAACGACTCATTAGTTTGGCTTAATTTACCAGTTGGAGCTTCCATCACGCAGGAGTCAAATCGACGCTCATTGTTGGAATTATGGTTTCTTTTCCGAAATAACGAGCACGTGTTCGTTCTTTAAACCTTTTCTTTTATTTTTAATTCGCGCGACCGTCTTGCTGGTTAAGTACCTCTTTATTTCAACGTTGGGGTATTTAGTATTCTTAAATTTTTGGTTGATCTCCGTCAGCAACATGACCGCTTCTACTGACCATACCCTACTATTACTTTCTTGTTTAGGGGCCTCCGTCGTTCCCCTTCTCTTCACATTTCTCAAGCTATCATGCGCATGCCATTCATGAGTCGATAACTCTCTCTGGCTCCCGAAACTCATGGGGCAAGCTTCACATCTAAATTGACCCTAACGACATTGCGTGGGCTCGTTATATTTTAGCGTATGGCATCTCGCCCCATCGAGCTTAGGGAAGCATCTTCCGCAATTTGTAGGCGGAAAAGCAGCAGCATTGATTCTATCTCTGTCGTTGTCGGATGGCCCTTCGAGCGAAGTTCTGAAATCTTCCAGGACGAGCACCTGCCGGGGAAGATGCCGCCTGACGCAGTCAACCCCACCCAGGAACTCCTCGAACGCTACCTCCGCTGTTGGGCTCCTCCATCTTGCGCTCGATCGCAGCGAGACGCGCTGACTCGCAACTCTTCTCCGCCGTGGAACGCCTCGTTCTCTGCCTCCAACGCCGCCATGCTTCCTTCCATCATCGCGGAGGTGCCAGGGGCGGGTCCCGTCCTTCTGGCAAGCCCTTCTGCGCCTGAGGTGGTAGACCTCGCCGCTTCCCCCAGCATCTTCACGCACGTGCCGTTGAGATTTGTCAGATGTTTCGTAATGAATGTTCTCAAACTTTCTTCGGCCGGTGCCAAGGGGACCTCGGAATATCCGCCGGGCTTCCTTTCTTCGCGCGTAGCGCTTGGACGACGGGGGACTCTTAGTCCTCTGACGTTTCCTCGATCAGTTGATTCTTAGTGGTTGACAGGAAGCGGAAGGACCCCTCCGTGGGAGGGGCCACCTTCTTCGCGTTTCCGGTGTCCGTTTGTATAGGCTCCGGGGCCAACTTCGCTTCCTCTTGCGCCTTCCTCCGCCTTTTCCTCCTCGTTTTTTATTTTTATTTATATTATTCTTGTTATTGTTTTTTGTTTTTGTGCTTTCATCTGTTTCGTTCGGAATCCATCCACCGAGGCTTCTGGGTGCCTCCAATTCCTGCGGAAAGGATGTCGCCGCCGGCAGAGCCCCTTACCGGGGGAAGGCTGATACCGCCGGGGGGTCGCCAGGTACCCCAGGGGTGGCCGCTAATGACTAATGTACCCATTAGACACGTCGCAGTGCCCTCGACTGCAAGGTATCCCGTTGCCGCGCACTGCTGCTTAGGGTTCGGAATTTTTTATAGAGGTTGTCATCTTCGCGGTCCAGCCAATGAAGACAGGGCCCTCGGCCCATTGAGACATTTCCAGACGGAACAAGGTACGGGTGTTTGGGATTGCCATTGCAGCGTCAGCCACTGGCAAGCCAGTGTTTACCAGGCCCTGCCGACTTGGAGGAGATCGCACTTGGTACCGGTGGGCGTGAAGAGTGCAATGCCACAGCAGCACCTTCGGGACCCAACCTAACCTCAACCTTTTTCTATGTGAGGAGGAGAAATGCGATTACGCATACCCAGTGAGCCGCGCCTCTGGGTTATGTGGGACTCGGCGAAATTCTAGCGCCATACCTACTAAATCCTCCTCTTTTCCTTTGCTGTGCTAGGTCCATTCTGCATTATTTCCGGGTTGTCGTCTATCCGTTACCTATTTATCCTTGTGCATTTTGTACTTCTTTCCTTCTACTTTCTTTTTCCTTTTCCTTTTCCTGTCTATTTGACATTACTGCTCTACATCTGTCCTTTCTTATTATAACTATCAGCAATATTCATAACTTGAGTTGTTGCATCCACGGTGTGCGTCAGCAGTTTGAAGCATTTTTCTCATACTCTGCTTAGTGCTGGTAATATGCTAATGGGTCTATATGCATTGGGTAATTTCGGATTTTTACCCGGCTTTGGTAGTAAAATCAATCTGCCCACATTCCACCTCTTTGGAATTAGTTCTCCTGTTTTGGTGATCCCGTTTATCATTTTCGTTATCATGTCGCTCCTGTGACATGTAATTAATTTAATGAGGTTACTTCGTCAATCTCTACTTGCAGAAATTTATTCCTGCATCTTGCTTTAACCATACGGTATGGCTTTCCCAAGGGATCTCTCTGTAACACCTCACAAAGTTCCGTCCACGCTCTCTTTTACCCTTGGCAATTTTGTATTTCAACTTCCTCCTCATTTCCTTGAATTCTTTTATAAGAACATCTATTGCTATATTCGCTTTTCTCTTCGCTCTAGTCACCTTTCCCCTCGCTTTGATCACGTTTTTCCTTAGCTCATTAATTCCGTTGTCCCACCAATAGTTTCTGCATTTATTCTTCACCGTGTTACCTGTTTTCTTTTTCAATTTTTCTTCACATGCTTTTTCTATGCACCTCCGCATTCTTTCCGCCCTGTCGGCTACGTCAGTATTATTTACAACCTCATCCGTCAACATTTCGTCCAATTTCTCTATGAGAATATCAGGTTCGAGTTCCTTCGTCTACAATTTAAAATGTTTCGATTTGCCGGTGCAAATCTTAGACTTAAATTCGTGTAAAACGTATAAATGGTCTGAGGCAGAATAAATACTGAAAACTTTGCTGCTCACATGTCTTTCTCTACCTCTGGTCTATACGTTCTTCTATTGCCCTCATCTTTTCCATAAAATTTTCAGCAATTCCTGCTTCAGACCGGGTATCATAATGTTCTCGTTGATATATTTTCTTTAGTTTGTTGATCTCGGCTCAGAGCTCCGCCTTCTAATAAATTGGCATTGTGCCCGTCGATACGCACAGCACTACATGTGACACAGTTCTGTAGGCCACAGTCGATCTTATGAATGCAGCCCTCTTCAAGATATTTCTGGTTTTCCTGATCAACAGCGTTTTTCCCGATACCGGGGTCGCATAAAGCACCACTGACTCCTATACTAAAGTTTCCTAACTGAGCCAGTAGGCCCGTTAACATTAGCTAGAAACGTCTTCAGCGCCCCCATAAATGAATCGGCCTTGCCACAGACTTTCTCAAAGCGAGCCTCGAACCTCCTGCAGTTATTCAACTGCACCCCAAGGTAACTGATCTCTTTCTTAGTGGATGGCCCTCAATCTGCATGTCCATGACCTTGGGAATACGTCTCGCGGTGAGCAGGGTTAGCTTCGTCTTTTCGTGTGCTGTCACTAGTCCATTGTCGGCACATTACTTCGTCACCACATTCATTGCTCTGCTCAAGCTTACCTCGATCTCCTGACTGGGCACGTCAAGTATCACTGTCAAATTGTCAGCAAATGCAACCACATTCCAGTAAGGAATAGTCCCTCCGCTGCTACGGACTACAATCTTCCTGTCTTCCAGATAGCTGCCTAGAAGACATTAAAGTTTCCGGTCATCCCTCTCGCCTCAGCCTCCAGAAGAATCTTGTTCCATCTGAGAGTATTGAATGCGTTCTTGGTGTCTACCGCTGCGAGCACACATATCCATTTTCTTCTCTTAGAGCTGTCCGCCAATTCACGCAGCGCGTCCGATAGTAGTGCGGGGTCCCTACCCGGTTTTGGGATAAATACCACCCTCACTACCTCCCATATCGCAGGTATCCTTCCACTGACATTTACCGCGTTCAACACTCTCAGCATGCTGCCAGTCCTCTTCTCAATTAACTCCTTCATCCGTCCGTCCATGCCGCCCACGTCTACCGCTTTATTAGATTTTATCTCAGCTCCAACATTTAGTAACGCTTGATCAGTGATCAAACAGTTGCCCTCGCCTTCGCTCATACTAATACTGCCGTCGATTCTGCAAATAAAATCTCTCGATCTCGATAAGAAGAGCTCGTCAACAATGGCTCGCACTTTGTCTACATGAAGGCTATCCGTTCGGGCTTTCCCGGCTGATTTGGTCGTGATCGCCCTGTACGGCCTTCCTCATGGATCCCTTTCCATGTGAAATGGTTAATACTTCTGGCGCGCGGCGGCAAGTTCTTTTTCAATTCATCGGCACACGTATGTTCCAGACATTTCTGCAATTGGACGCCGTGTGTCGCCTCGTCATTCACCATAAAATTCAAATTCTCGGCGAACCTCCTCAGGAACTTTCCCGCGTCAGCATTATTTGTCGAAAATTTAAAATTACCCCGCGCTGGCTTCTTACGATTACTCACAAATTCATGCTATAAATACAACTGATCAGAAGCAGAGTACCTGTCCATAACAATTTTTGCTATTCTGCGTCATTCGTCTATTAACATCCAAAACATTTAAACATTTCTCATTTCCTTCTCTAATAGAGGAGTATATCCCCGTCGTCCTAATCGGCATCAGCTCGTTTCTTGTCAGCATATCCAGCAGATATGTCCCCCTCGGCTCTGTCCTCCTGCTATCCCAGGTCATGGATTTCGCATTAAAATCGCCAGCCACTAACAGCGCTGGAGCTCTTCTCCTCTATCCCTTATCACCACCCCCAGTACCCTTATGTATCCGTCAAACTCCTTGCTTGCTCACATTGGGAAAACAATATCCACTCATACAAATCGAGTCCTCCACTTTGATGCCAACCAATCCTTCGTTGTTAAACAAAGTCTCGCTTGCCTTCCATTGAAGAGGGTAACCCATAGTGATGCATCCCCGACCGTATCATTGCACCAATACGATAATTGTCTACACGATTAGGATATGAATACTACGTCCACGCTATTCTCACATGCGTATTGCAGTAATAAGTCTTGTGCAAGTCTGCACCTATTTAAGTTTATCTTCAAAGCCTTTATCTTTTCTTGCCTTTATAATCCATCCTAACCATCGGACAGGCCAACGAGCCTGTAACGTGCCTTGCGTTCACTCTCTCGCACTTACAGCACATCGCACAGCTAGGCTCCTTTGTGCATTCACTCATCACGTGGTGACTGCTGCCGCACCTCCTACACAATTCCTTAACCAGACACAACACCGTATACCTTGCAGCCATATGCCCTAACGTGAACCCCCTTATCTCACCCATCGTAGGCATTATCTCCTCCCCCTCGACCTCACTGCTCTAAGCATTGTTATCTTCCCTCGCGCTATCCTCCGCCTCGCTAATCGCAGGCAACGGCTTGCTATGACAATGGCAATGTCTTATACGTGTACTTCGTTCGACCGCTCTCCTCACCAAATACTTTCCCCCTTTAGCATTTCTCGTTGCAATTGACATACTCTGGTCGTTATCTCCGAACGCCAGCCTCCACTTCCTTTTTCCCACTTACGATAAAGATTTCTCTGTAGCTTCTTGCTCGGTTTAAGCGGACTAAACCCTCGCAGGTTTATTCTATAATACTCTGCAAGGTATCCTCCTGACTTTCTGCTACGCCTGCCGGAGCTCCCAATAAATTAGCTAAATGAAATAACTCCCCGTATATCTGGAGCCATTCCTCTCCCTCCCAGACTTACACTAACAGGGCCTTCTACCTACAGGGCCTCGGCGCCGATTTGATCAATAATTCCTTCGCACGTCTGTTTCTATTTACCATTGGAGTACTGTAGCAGCTACTATCCGATACGAGAACCTCTTCTTCAGATACGCTGACCTCCTCAGCATTGGCTTTACTATTCGGTATCCCAGCTATACTTCAACCAAGTGACAAGCTTGTTTGTCTACACTCTACTTGTTCCTTTCACTACCGGAGCCATATATCCCTTCTTAACGGTGGTGACGGAGACAATCCTTCCGTCATTGCCGTTTACTTTTAAACTGCCAGGTACCTTTCCCTCCACCGGCTCCGTAATGTCATTTCTAAATTCAAGAAGTTTCGTATTCTTTTTCGAGGAAGGAGGGGGGTACACTACGCCCCTTTTTTTGTAATTCTTTTACGCCTTTCTCTACCACCTCCGCCTCTACCAATTGCACTTCCGACCCTCGAGCCTGATCCACATCGGATCTTTTGCAACACACACCACAAAGTCAACCCAATATTCATCTCACACCCTTTCTCCTATCTTTTCGTCGCACTTCGTCGAGAAATTGCTGCTGCAACCCGTCAAATATATTTTGAATAAATATAATAAATATGAATAAATACAAATACCGTCGAGAGATGCTCATACAAGTGAATTCGCAAAGATAGAGTATGATCGCTCGCGGAAAACTCGATAACTATAACTCGGATAACGACTCATAGATATTGATGGATAATTCGTGGATACTCGGTATATAGTGACTCGATCGCAATTTCCTTCCGTTTATTTATACTGGTCGAGGGGGAGAGGGGGAGTCGGAAAATTTAAATTTGTCTTAGATTAACGTTTTCCCACAACAGTGACTTTGTCTTGTCCGGATATTTTGTTTGTCTATCGATATATTTCGTGCATCAAGGCTGTGCCCGTGTTCCGAGGCACAACAACATGAGTTGCTCTCAATCCGCCTCGTCATATGACTCATGTACGGCTACATCACCCCTGAGGTGTATGGTAGCGATTAGGTTTAAAAAACACAAGAGTATACCTAACTATGTAGTTTATTAAGATATACCCTATGTGTACACTAGTCGTATAATACATTTGTCGCCTCGATTCGCGGTTACTAATAGATCGGCCCAAGGAAGCATCGACTTAACTGCTACTGCTCGTGTCACTCGATGACCAAGAATGCCTCGCTACCCTGTTCGCTATATTTATAACTGTCGGAGTTGACAAAAGGCGTCGGGATTTTAATTTCGAGGGTGGTCTCGAAAGATCCCAAGGAACGCTGAACTCTCGACCTTGTTTACGAATTTTGACTTTTCGGGTAGTCTACTCGAAGGCCTATGATCACGACAAAAACGACGGATTTTGACTAGCCTGTGATAACTCTTCAGGTTGTCGGATCTATAATAAACTCATCTATCGTTAAACACGATTTCTCGTGTAGCGGATTCACTGGACGGAAACCGTTATGAATTTTACCGACGAGTGCCGCTACACCCCCCCTTCCAGTAATAAACGTGGGTTTTCATCGGTCTATGGAAACCGTTGCGTCGCGATTCCTTATTTTAATAATATAAATTTTTTCATCCCATTTTCCAACTCTAACATTATCCGGTCCGCGTGTTCTGAATTGGCCCTCTGGTTTGTTGGTAAGAAAAATTCCGCCGCCGAAAATTACTTGTATCCTAACGATCTTGATATTCCGAGGCAAAATAACAATATGATTTGAATTCTCTGTTTCATATGCCACTGCATCACCTCCTGCCAGTGATAACGTTATTATCGTGATATGTTCATCACGTGTTTACCTCGATCGTCGCTGTTTTTAAAATATTCGCAGTATATCCCGTGTGTGATAATTTACGATATTTAACCGAAACTTGCCTGTAGCCAGTCGCGTAACGTACCTGCTGCTCCTGCAGTCTTTTTCCGATGTTCGATCGTTGCTTGCACTGTTTTTTTATCGCGAGTGTTCATTTGGCCTATCGGAATCAGTACGTCACGAGATTCGGCTACTTTTTCCTCTAGGTCGTCCGAAACTATAAACGTGGGTTTTAATCGGTCCATGGAAACCGTCACGTCGCTATTATTTATTTTAATAATATAATTTTTTTCATCTTGAATTCCAACTTCAAACGTCTCGTCGTACTGCGGCTGCAAAGGGCCTCCTATCGTGTCATAGCGCAAGAAAACATACGGCGATGATTCTCCTTCTTTAAAAATGAATATTTTCTTTTCGCCATGACGCGTAACCGAGTATGGTCTGACTTCCTCCATCCGTTCATTTAGCAAGTTCGCGAATTCCGAGTTGGCCCGCTGATTGGTTGGTAAAGAGAATTCCGCCGGCAATCGTATGCCAGATTTTCAATCATACCAAGGTACCTACGTAATTATTTAACGTCCGCAGGCTTCAGGATGTTGACGATCGCTTCGACGCGTTCGGTCGACGGCTTGATTCCGTCGGAGTTCATCGTGTATCCGAGGAACGTGATTTCGCGCGCACATTTTGTAGAATTAGTAACTACCTAACTAATCGTTGAGGCGGTTGAACAATGTTCGCCATGTCGATTTTCCTCTTCCGAGGCAGTAAGGAAGTCGTCTATGTACGTTAACTAACTATCATGTGCTAAAGATCTTGATACTCCGAGGCAAAGCAACAGCATGACTCATGTGCTGCTACATACATATAATATCCGCTTATTAACCTTAATATATTTTATTTAAATGTCAATTTTACTTTAAACTAACTTTCACAATTATGTTCGGCTCTATGTCTCATATATTCCATGACAGATTAATTCATCCCCATTTTCTGTCCTCGGGGAGACCTGCGCCGCTGCATCCACTGTCATCACTCCCGCATTAGCTTTCTCGGCGTATATAGCTATCCATGTATCCAACAATTTGAGATTTCTCATATTTCTACAAACTTCCCGCATCGTTATACCATCCAGCTTAACTACTCGTCTAATTTCCTAGATGTTCATCTTCAATTCATTAACGACACAGCTCACCAACGCCGTCGCTTTCTCTTTGTCCTCACGTAGATCAGTAAAACATAGATCTTGTAAATCATTTTCCTTCTCATACCGCCAAGATTTCCATTTATATCGATGCCTCAGTTTTATCAACGCTCGATCCCTATCCGATTCAGAAATCTCACGGTCGATCCACATTGATACACCTGACCATTTGTTTTAATATGACTCCGTCGACATATCAAGCTTCGTCTTACTCATTCGCCCCTCCCTTTTTTCGACTTCTCACCAAATTCCACCCTGGTTTAAACGGGTCTTTCCCCTTCGTTTTATTCTTCTTACGCCCCCTTAACGGCGTAATCAAGACCTCCTCGGCCTCGGCTCTTATCGACGAATCACTCGCTGCTACGGTACGCTTGGTGGACTTGCTGCAAGAGCATGTTCTTCCGCGACTTGCTCTCATTTGCAGCTTGTGATTGATCTCCGGTCGCTGTATCCGAGTGAGAGGTGACCCTGGGACCGACTCTCCTCTCCTCATTTGTCCATATTCAGGTTTAATACTCATAGTCCAAGAGCATAGCCAAATTCATCGTACCACCTTGCAATTTCCTTCCAAAAAAATACCAATTCATAGTCCATAAGCAAAGCCAGTTTAACCCCAATAAGCCACCCACAACCTAACTATAATTTCTCTATGAGGAAACACAAATGTCATCCCTCTTATACACGATTAGATTAACGGGTTATTGCATAATCAATTCCCGGTTATGAAAGTGCGTGCCAAAAGTGTGTGGATAGGTTTCCAAACTCTTTGATTTGCTTGCATACGTCCTTCTGTTATATCTACTATCCTTCTTCCTCATCTGATTATTCGTTCAACTCGTCTGGCGCATACACTATTTCACTTCTGTATATTTTACTAGCACAAGTCTTATCTTCGAAAGACTTTACCTAACAACTAAAATTTACAAATAAGAGAACTTACCCACTGTTACGACCGTTCACGGAGAGACGCGGTCGCTAGGAAAACGCGTCAGTGAGAGGCATAAAAAAGAGGTGGTTCAACTGAATGTAACGCTGTATTAACAGGTTAATATAAAATAATATATTTAATAATAGTGTGGTGAATGTATTACAGAAAATTGACTCAATGCTTTACGAGATTATTCTATGTAATCGGTTTGAATTTGATCGTCAGACCTCTCGATGCGTAACGTTCGATTCGTCAGAAGGAACTGCTCGTCTTTCGATGAATCCTTTGTCTCATTTTGAAGACGACCCCCACTATGCTCGGGTCACGCCACCGTTCGCGCCTATGATCACGTATGTGCGTTCTTATGTGGTAAACGTAACGGACGAAATTCGACGTTTCGAGAGCTCGCTGCTTGGCGACAAGTATGCGCTCGTCGATACATTGTATATGATCCGGCGGTCAGATAAGACGATCTGCCTGCGACACTGTAGAGCCGCGAGCGACGGTTAGAAAATACAGCCTGTGGTAAGCCTCGTGGCGTAACACGCGCCTTACAAGTGTAATGCCATACAGGAACTTTCGAGCAGTCGACTATATCTAACCGACTGTTCCAAAGTTCAACGGTAATTTTCCATCCTTCCAGATATTTTTTCAACATAAGATTTGACGTGCAGGAAGCTGCTTCTGTATAGAATTAACTAAAATAGTCTTTTGCCGCGAACAAATTCTCAAAGTATCGCAAAAGTTAATGCGACGGCTCTCATCACCCTATCACCTATAATGTCATGTAGGAACTTTCGGACCATCTACTGTATCTACGTCGACTGGCTCAAAGCTCTATGGCTCATGTTGCGCCTTCGCAACATGGCTCCAACTGGGCAACACCCGACGCGTCACTTCCGCTCGTGCTATTCAGTATTATAATTCGCACGTGCGTTGTTACTGTCATCAACAATTCGCAAGTAACGGTTACCTATAGGCTTATGTTATACATGATGAAGTAAGTTCCACCTATGTATTCGCATTCGAAATGTCACTATCAAAATATAATTATTTCACCTCATGTTATTTACTAGTTACTGTTATTTATGCTGTACGTAACTGCAAAGATCACCCGTGTAGTAATAATGTCTATTCTATTATCACCGTAAAAGCTCCCGGTGTTGCAAAGAATAACCCACGGCTTACTCACCAGCATTACAAATTTAACAAATCAAATATTATTCTATATTGGCAAAGACACATACAGCGGTAGAACTTAGTTCGAGCAGACTCTATCCCTGTTAACAGCCCTCAGATCCATAAAGTGGCGACGTCTAATCAATATGGCGCCGACTGTCTATTACCGTGTGCGGCACTCTAGACCGACGCATGCGCAGCGATCCACCGATCCAGCGAGTGGGCCACTATCACAATGCCACGTAAAATTCGTGATGCGGAAATGAAGGAACAGCTGAGTAATAGCTTACCTTGACTGCCCTTTTATATTTTTATATGCTTCATTCACACAGGTAATTAAGTATAATATTACAACATTATGAAGTAGCAAAGTGCAGTGATTTATTCATTACATCTTAGTTAGCCACGTGTTTCTAAATACATCCCATAAATGATTCTGCGAATGCATCCCTTCGCAGTTTAACACGTTGACGCCGGCGTGATACACGTGTCTGTCCTATGGGGCGGAGTGCTCCATCGGCGGGTCACACGCGTCTGTCCCGAGGGACGGCGATGGGTCACACATGTGTTTCACAAAATAGGTAGTACAAAATAGGTTTATATTATTTTATCTCAACATTATAAGCAGACATACAATAGTAAAAACATAACAATTCAATATTATAAACTTAACATAATTATTTCCTTTCTTCATGCAATTTTTTAAAACAAGTTAGGCAGAGTGCCGGCTGACCCTTACAACGATCATAATATGTTGTTACCTTTTTGGTTCCTTTGATCAGAATATCAGTTGATATTCAGATCACTCTCAAGCACTTGACTATCAGCATTTCCGTCTTTTCCGCCGATAACGATAGCTTCTTCCTGGTGCACCAAGTAGAAACGCGTGTAGTAACACAAAGAAGTAGTAACTTTTTGCCCCTTTTTCTGTAGTTCATTCATCGCACTTCCGGCGATTGGGATTACTATGTCGTCTGCGTACGCGATCGGTTCGTATTTTATGCACTTGTCGTTAGTCAGCAGGCAGATCATCAAATATAAGGTTCCAAAAACTCGGACTCAATACCGATCCCTGTGGACATCCTTTCGTGACGGGCTTGCTGACTGTGTAGTGATTGAGTGAGGATCAATAATTTAGGATACGAGAAATTGCCGCTGCAACCCGTCGAATATATTTAGAATAAATAAAATAAATAGGAGTAAATCCTGCCGGAGTACTTTTTCGTCCTCAACCTATCTGTTGTTAAAGGAGGCGTCCTTGTCTTGACTTGGGCCGCGGGGGGGCCACAAACCCCTTAACGCCTCTTCCCCGTACCGTCATGCAAGTCCGGGGGGGGGACAGACCCTCCTGGGCGTGACGGCTCCTTAAACGCATCTAGGGCGGCAGTGGTGGTGCTTCCGCAACCCTGCGGCGTGCAGGGTCCCTTGGGTACGACAGCCTGACAGGATCCTGTCTCTTCTTCTTATCCCGCTCCGCTCGTTCCTTCACGAGCATAACTTGCTCGCAGCAGGAGCGAACGGCGATGAACTCCTGATGCCCCCTCAGCATCGCCCCGACAACGGCCTCGGGAGCCAATCCTTCGCAGATGACGAGTCACAAGATACGGCGCGGTTCTTCCCACGCTGGACAGAATTCCAGATTGTGCTGCGCCGTGTCTTCCTCTTCCTTGCAGTGGTGACAGATGGATGTCGCCTCCCTCCGAATCCTTAGCAGGAACTCGCCGAATGCTCCGTGGCCGGTGAGCATTTGCGTCGTCCAGTAGGTGAGCGGAACTCCGCCTCGGTCCCTCCAAGGCTTCCAGTTGGGAAGGACGGCCCGAACGCCTCGGTGTGGCCGCATAACATCATCCTCGAGCAGCCGAGAGCGCCATCGCTCCCAGGATTCTAGATTCGCCTCTGTCCGGACGTCCTGGGCCGGCCGGCTGGCGATGGACGGCGTAAGCCCGCCCGAGCCCAGGTCCCTCAGGTGTTCCTACACCCGTCGGAGCGCAAGGGCCTGTAACTCGTACGGTGGGGACGCCGCCAGCACGGACGCCGCCAGCACGGACGCCGCCAGCACGGACGCCGCCAGCACGGACGCCGACGCGTAGGATATGGTCCGATATCCTCTCACTATGCGGATGGCGATCGTTCTTTGCAACCTCCTCAAGAAGAGTAAGCTGCGGCGACTCGCCATCAGGTCTTCGGCCCATACGGGAACTCCGTAGAGGATTCTGGACCGGACCACTCCATCGTAGAGCCGGCGCACTCCGACACCTGCTCCCCCGATGTTTGGCAGCAAACCGCATAAGGCGTTGGCTGCGGCTGTCACCCTTGGAACCAGGATCTCGAAATGCGGCCTGAAGGTCCATTGGCTGTCGACGATGAGACCCAGGTAATTCATCTGGAGTCTCACCGGGACTTCTTCCCCGTTGATGTTCACGGACAGTCCAGGGGGAGGGGCTCCTCTACGGCGGCGGCCGAACCACATGGCCTCGGACTTGGCCGGCGACACGCTCAAACCGAGCATCTGGATGGCGCGCACCGCGCATGCCACGGCTGTTTCGTTGATGTTCAAGGTCTCGTACCAGCGGCGTCTCCCGGCCAAGACCAAGGTGTTATCAGCGTAACATACCATGCCCGTCCGCGGGGGCATCGGGCATCGAAGGACCGAGTCGTAAGCCGTGATCCACAGGATGGGTCCCAGTACTGAGCCCTGTGGAACGCCACGCTCGACCGGCTTCCTCTCTTCTCCGTTCCTGCCGGTGTACGCAACCCACCTGTCGCTTAAATACGCTCGAATGGCCCGAACGAGATACGGCGACACCTCCAGGTGTTCCAGGGCTTCCACTATCCTGTCCCAGGGGATGGCGTTGGAGGCGTTCGCGACATCCAGGGAAACTGCCAACGCCACCCCGCCTCGGGAAACCATGTCTTCCGCCATGGACCTCACTCGCCTAACCGCGTCCACCGTCGAGCGACCTCGACGAAAGCCACACTGACTGTCGTGCCATCCATGCACTCGCTCTGACATGTGGACCTCGCTATGACATGTAGCGATTATCCTCTCGAACAGCTTGCCTACCGCGTCCAGAAGGCACACCGGTCTGTACGCGGACGGCGAGTCCAACGGGCGTCCCTCTTTCTTCAGCAGGACCAGTCTTGCCGTTCGCCATATCCGGGGGTAAACACCATCCCTCAGGCATCTGGTGGACAGGTGTCGCAGGCGAGGAGCCAAGGTAGTCATTGACTCCGCCCAAACCCGGCCTGGAATTCCATCCGGATCCGGTGCCACGTCGCGGGAGGCCATCCTCTTTGTCGCATCGAGAAGCTCTTCGCTCCATTCCGTCGTCCCACCGGAGGGGAAGGATAGCCCTGTCTGCCTAGCGTCGTTGTCTCGCCGTGGGAACAGAGTCGCGATGACTTTGGCGAGCAACACCGAATCCATGCTCGCAGTCAGTGGGGGAGCCCGAGGTCGTAGCTTCTTCGTCACCAGACGGTAAGGCCGCCCCCTTCGACCGGCTCTATCTCTCGCTGCAGGGTGCGCCTAATTTCTCTGTACGCCTCGTAGTACCGGGAGATCTCTTCCTCCTCGCATATCCGCCTACACGACGCGCTCTCTGGAGCCTTCTGCGGGCCCGAACGCACCTCGCTCGGGTGTCCGCGATCTCGGGAGTCCACCAGTATACGCACTGGTTGCGTCCATAGCCGGGAACGGAGCACGGCATCGAAGAGTCACACGCCGCGCTCATGTCCCTTCGGAGACTTTCTGCTTCCTCGTCGACGCTTCCCGACGTTCTTCGTGCATCCCAGCTCCAAGCGGAGACGGAGACTGCCGCTTGGAGCATCTCCCTGTTCCTCTCCTTGAGACGCCACCTTGGTGGTAGGCGGAGACGGTTCGCTCCTCGGGGACTGCTGGCCTGTATAGCGGCAGACGTTGTCTCGTGATGGGCCACCACCTCCATCAGTATGTAGAGGTGGTCGGACAGAGTCTCGACCCCTTCGGCCACTCTCCAATTGGAAATTCTCCTGTAGGCCTCGGAGGTAGCCCATGTAACATCGATCACGGAGGATCCTCTCCACGTCACGCATGTGCTCGCCGAGCCCCTGTTCACCAGTAGGAGCCCGAGTTATGGCTGCCAATCCATCCAGTTGGTGGCGTCAGGGACGCGATACGGCTCAGCCACTACCGCGAGGGCGACCTCGCTCTCCCGGATAGTCTGGAAGAGCAGGTCTTGCGCCCGTCTCGACCTTCCCAGGTTACTTTGGAGGAGCCTCTTGAATTCATTGGGCCAACTCCATGGCCTCCTCCCGGCCATCTACGGCTGCTTCGGCGGTGCTGCCTTGCGTTTTTGCCGCCGCCGCTGGCTCGTGGACGGGTCGTTTCCTCTTGGTTTTGGGGGGGGGGCACATGCCACCCCACCCATCCTGTGGTTGGCGGGAGCCCCGAGTGACTCGCACAGAGGGCACTTGGGTGTCGAGGCAGGACAACCTCTGGCACGATGTCCGATTTCACCGCACCTGTAACACAGGTGTCCTCGGTCCACGGCGGACACGCACGTAGCCCGTACGTGTCCCAGTTCCAGGCACTGAAGCATTGCAAGGGCCTCCTCGGGATGGCTATGACCTTCGCGATGGACCAGCCCAGGATAACTTTACCTGTCTGGGCTAGTTTCCGTGCTCCAGCTACGGGGCACCTGATCCAGGCCATTTCTGGAGGTGCCGATCTCCCCGACCTGACACCTCCGCGCAGCCGCATCCTGCGGCCTATGCCAGTGCTTGCCGCAATTCCTCCTTGTTTATCGAGATATCTGTCTCGACAACTCTCAGCTCCGCTGTCCTCGTTGGAGCCGTCACTCTCGCCGTGGCCGGGTCTAGCACCTTGGCCAAGCGCGTCGCAAGCCGTGACGCCTTCTCCCTGTCTCGATCTCCAAGTACCATTATCACGATAGTATCTGTCATCATCTTCCTCATGTTCAGCGACTCGACGCCTATCTCGGCAAGGAGGATGCTCTGCCCAGCCGTGTTTATTACATCGGCGTAGGAGATCCTTGACCCCTCGTTCAGAGTTACACTCACCGCAGATGTTCGCGGCGTACGAGGGAGGATGGCCGTCTTCGGCGTCTGCGCTGGTCCATTCTTCGGTGCGACGATGCTCGTTCTAGGCGCGCCTGTCATCCTCGTTAGGGATTGCTGGCCTCTCGCCGGTGGAGTCACAATGGCCCCTTTCTTCGCCGCTTCTCCGGCGGTTGCCCTCCTCTTGTTTTCCTTTCTCCGGGAGCTTTTGGACTCCACCACCTTCCATTCCCCATTCTTTTGCTCTTTTGGGAGCGATGTCGTCTGGGTGGTACACCGGGTGGATGAGTGGCTCGTCCCTCTTCGCCCTTCAGGGCTGTGATGTCGGCCCCTGAAGCGCTCCTCGATCGCCCTTATTATGGAGGTTCCGATCTCTTCGACCCTCCTCTCCAGGGCAGCGAGTCGTGCACTGTCACTCCTACCTTTTCGTGCAGTGCGTTCAGGCTCGGAAGTCAGGCCACTGCATCGCGGGCACTCGTAGGCGCAAGCGGTCATTTTCGCTAGCTCTTTGCGAAGGACCGCGTTTTCTTTCTCCAGCACAGACAGCCTGGCCTCCACCGACTGCGCAGTTCCGATGTCGCAGTGTGTTGACCCCGGCTTTTTCAGCATTTCATTCAGCCACGCGGCGGTTATGTAACTCGCCGCGTCGTTTAACGCTTTAATGTGTCCGTCCCTTTGAGGTTGGACGATTTCGTCGCAACCAACATCAATTGCGAGACGTGCCTCGTTAGTTCGGCGCTGACGTTCGCCGCTGAGCTCGTCCTTATTTGCCTCGCCAGTTCTTCGGAAACTTCCGGGACTATGGTCGACGTAATCTTCCTCTTCTTTCCCCTCGAAGCCACTGATGAGCGCGACGCGAGCGAGGCGACCGACTCTTCGTCGTCGGACCTCTTTCGTGCCCGCAGCAATCCTGCCATCGGTGACGTGGCATCAGCTACCATGACCGGGGCGAGAAACAAACTCTCCGAAGTTTTGCGGGCACTTCTCGTAGCTTTCCTTGGAGGCTCTCTAACCTCCTCCGCCACCTCTATGATCTGTGTTACGTCCTGGCAAGACGCATAAACACTTCCGAGGGCCTGGTGGTCTACTCCCAATTTCGTATCCAGGCTGTGGCCGTGTTCCGACAAACAACAACATAAGTCGCTTTCGATCGGCCTCGTCCTATGACTAATGTATCGCTACAACTGCTCCGTTCTTTCCGGTGATTTGCACGACTCTGCCCGAAAAGAAGCTCCTATTTAACCAATATAGGCTGTCGGGTCAGCCTCTTGTCTCCAGTTTATGCATTACGTTCAACCATCATACGTTGTTGAAGGTTCCTGATATGTCGAGGATGTACTTCTTTCCGCTTATTTCCTCAATTTTTTCGCAGAGTTTGGTAATTGAGTCCATCGTCGATCTTCCGGGGCGAAAGCCATATTGCCGGTCCGAGGGCATTGCGTGCTAGTGGAAAATGGTCGTCATCCTAGCAGCCATCAGTCTTTCCAGCAATTTGCCCACCATAGAAAGCAAGCAGATTGGTCTGTAGGACTTCGGACTATTTCTCTCCCGATCCAGTCCCGTCGATCCCCACTTTCCATCTTCTTGGGAAGACCAGCCAGATGAGGCAACCATTCATGAGCATAAGCAGCTCTTGATGATTTCCTTCCCAGGCACGTTGTCTTACTTCTGCCTCGATAAGGTCGGGCCAGGACATTACCTTTTTGTCAACCGTTCCACAGCACCGCTGAACATTCATATATACCTTTCCTCTACAAAAATGGTGACCCTGGCGTGAGAATGCTATCAAAACTTTAAACGCCGCAAATATTAGAGAGTCGCGATGACCAGCACCGACAAAGCGAAACGTACGACGACCAGGTGTGACAACGTAGACTCGATAAACAAAGACGAAGCCAAATTTCAAGCCGCTATCTCAATCATCGACAAGCCGTATGTGCAGCTAATTCCAGACATACTGCTTGAGCCGCCGGAAATCATGCAGTATGAGCTCCTTAAGAAGGAACTTATTAAAAGCTTGGACGAGTGGAACGCCAAACGAGTGCGTAAGCTGATAGAAAATGAGTAAATAGGCGAAAGTCTGAGAAGGCTAAACACCGATACACGTGCAGCATGTCCTTGATGCCGTGCAGGATAAGAATCCCGAATCACTGACCCGGAGAGCCGAAAGCTTCCACGAAATACGCCCGGACCCAGGACATATTGTTGCGGTCAGAACAGACCGAATAACTCCATCTGCACAAAAGGTCGGAGCAAGCGAACCTATGCTTGCCGCCATCAGTCAACATCGTTGACCGTCGACGACCGCGACAACGATCACGCTCACGCACGAGATACCGCCGCCATTCGAGATCCCTAAACCCACTGCAGCAATACAGTTCATGTTTTTACCACGTAAGGTATTAAGAGCGCGCGAGAAATTGCCGCTCACCATTGTTGAGAATTGTGGACCTTGATAGCCGAAATATTGTTATGGAAACATTAAATTTACACTTGGCATTAATATTAACGTAGACACATATTTATTTTCTTCCATAGCACTTTCTCCCATACATTTGTAGACTGTTAATCGACCAAACTGTTTACATTCGTCTGTTTCTCAGTCGCCGCGCACACACATATCTCCACACGCTGATATCCACATACAAACATCCCACTACGCATTCCACCTAGTCCAGCACAAAAATTATACACATCTCAATACACCTCCTTAATTTTTGTGCTGCATATTTATTTCCTTTTGTGAAAATTAAGCCATTTTTAAAAGTAATCTAAAATTTTCAAATTTATTTCTTCTAGAGCCTTCGTTAAAATATCAGCTACATTGTTTTCTGAATCTACTATTATAATGTCAATCTCTTTATTTTCGTAACTTTCATTTACAAAATGGAAATGAACTTCAATGTACTTAGAATTTTTTGTCAACTTTCCAAATTTTGATATCGCAATCGCTCCAGAATTATCTTTGTAAATTTTTATTGGTCTGTCGATCATTATTTTGAAATTTTTCAATAATTTCTTTACAAATTTTATTTCACTCATTGCTACTGACAAAGCTACATTACTCGGCGGCTGTTGATGATTTTGTCACGCTACTTTGCTTTCTCGATTTCCAGTAAATTGCGTTTCTGAAAAATCTTATGATAAATTCCGTAGTGGATTTTCTATCTATTTTATCACCAGCCCAATCAGCGTCAACAAAACGATTAATGACTTCAGGGTTCAAATTTCTTTTATAAGTCAATCATAATTTTCTGGTTAAATATAAGTATTTCAAAATTCTCAACGCATATTTATAATGGGTCCCGTCGTAACTGTTTTGAAATCGACTTAAATAGTTTACACTATGGCTAACGTCTAATCTCGTTCCAGTACTAATATATAATAAAGTTCTTATGAGGTTTCTATATCTTATATCGTCTGACGCTGATTGTGCGGGTTCTAAATTTAAGTGTTGTTCCATTAGTCTAAATTATAGTTTACTATTTTCTATATTATATCGTTTCGCTAATGACTTTATATAACTACTATGATCTAATTTCATCTCACATTTCTTCTAATCGTATTCAATGTTTATTCCTAAGTAAGTCTTTACTTCACCTAAGTCCTTCATCGCAAATTTGTTTGACAATTTATTTTTAATTTCATCGATTTTTCTTTTGTTTTTTCCACATATTAATAAATCATCTACGAATAGAATTAAGTATATAACATCATCGCTCTCATACTTCATATACAGACAATAATTATTCTCACTTCTTTGAAAACCTAATTTTTTTATATACTCGTCGAAACATTCATACCAAACTCTTGAACTTTCACGCAATCCATATAACGCCTTTGATAGTTTACATACTTTCCCGCTTTTATCGTCGTAACCCATAGGTTGTTTTACAAATACTTCCGATTTTATGGTTCCGTTTAGGAATGCTGTTTCTACATCCATTTGCATAATCATCAAACCACATTGCAAACAATAAGATAGTAATAACATCAGCGTTTGCATTTTTGCTACTGGAGAGCATAAATCTTCCAGTATTTCCTTTTGTTGGAAGCCTCGAACAACTAGTCGCGCTTTCTTACGATTATCGGATTTATTCGTATATATCCATTTCAAATCTAATACCTTTTTATCTTTTGGTTTCTCTACTAATTGCCAGGTTTTATTTTTGACTAAACTATTTATTTCTCGATCCATTGCTTCTTTCCATGATCTGCTGTCATCTCCACATAAAGCTTCTTCATAGGTTTGAGGACTGTCTGCGCTAATAACATTCACATAAATGAAATATGAGCTCATTTAGCTATATCTTTGAGGTTTCTTTGTTTCCCGTCCTGACCTTCTCAAATTATTTTCTATGTCCTCAAGTTTTTCTTCTGATTCGTTACTTAAATTTCTCTCCTTTTTTATTACAATCTGCTCGACCTTCTCGTCACTTGTTTCACTTTCATGAATTTCGTTTGTATCCGAATATTCTTCAAAATCCTTTTTCGTTTCATTATCTGATTCATCCTTTCCTTGAAATCCTACTAAATTATCATTTTCACTTATAAATTCTACGTGTCTTGCAATTATAATTTTATTATTAACTACGATCCTATATCCAACGTTTTCATAACTTACAAGTATTCCAATATCTGCCTTTTTGTCCCACTTCGAATTTCTTTTAATTTCAGTTATTCTTACGAAAACTCTACTTCCGGACAATCTTAAATTGTTTATATTCAGTTTCCTTATTAACAATATTTCGATTGGTGACCGTGATAGTGCTTCTGAGACTTCAAACGCCGCGAAATTAAGACAGTTCAAAATGACCAATACCGCCGATTCTGAACATGCGACGGCCGGGGGGGGTGGCAACGTAGACTCGATAAACGCACTCCTCCGTGTACCACCTTTCTGGCCTGACGATGTTGAGTTGTGGTTTACGATGCTGGAAGTGCAGTTCGCAACTGCTCAGATCACGAGCGACCAGGAAAAATTCCAGACCGCTGTCGCACACCTCGATAAGTCGCACGCGAGATTAATCCGAGACGTATTGACCGCCCCACCGGCGACCGGATGTTACAAGTTCGTCAAAAAGGAGCCCATGAAGAGACTGGGAGAGTCGGGCGTCAAGAGACTCCGACAAGTAATCGAGAAGGAACAAATGGGTGATAGGAAGCCATCCTAGTTCTACCGAGATCTAAGAAATTTAGCCACCAACGCGTTAGCGGACGATTTCATTCTTACAGTCTGGAAGGCCGACTCCCGCCGCGCGTGAGGAGCATCCTAGTCTCCGTACAGAGCAAAGACCCGGAAACCCGCATCCAAATCGCCGATAGCATCTTCGAAACCACCCTGGAAACAGGGCATACATACATACATACATATATGCAATTTTGGTAACGGGTACTTTCCCAGACTTTTATCCATACAGTAACCCGGGTCCCCTGGACCAATTGGGGTTGGGTAAACGCCCAACCGTCGCGCAAGGCACGCAGTGACCTGCTTCCTGGATTAGCTAGGCCTGCAGGGGCTGTCGCTCGTCTCAGGTCGAACGGGGCCCTTTCTAAGCCCTACCGTCTACCGGGACGGTACCGGAGCAGTTGGGACGCTGCTCACACGCCGTAGGCCATTCGGTGTAGGACAAACACCTTAACTCGGCCCTCTTGCCAGCATCTTGGCCATCAACCACTGCCACCACGAGTCCATACCCATTTTTGGCCGAGCAGAGGGGTCGCTACTCCCTCCGGGCTATAACTCGACCCGCCCGTGGTACCAGCCTAAGTCGCTGGTGGGACTATCGTGTGGATGTACGGCCACGTCACTACCGGCCCGGCGTCCTGCTAACCGAGCTCGGCAGACCCAGATGGGACTCACGTAAGCGGGGCTTACAGGGCGCCTCCAAACCCTGAACTTTCCCCGACGGTCCCACCCTTGGCATCAGGATCGTGGGTGCGCTACTACCCAGGGCCCCTTGGAGAGAGTGTGGCCGCCTCTCTCCGCCGGCAACCTTGCTTGCGGTGTACATAGGGACTCACGTAAGCGGGACGCTTGTCCCGACGGTCCCCCTGGCTGCGGGAACGTGGGTTTGCCAGCCCCCATAGGCTCGCAAAGCGAGCCCTCCCTGCGGGATGGAAACAGGGCAGATCGTCGCGGCCAGCGCAGTCCGACTACCCGCGGCAACCCGCCCGACTGGTCAGAACAGCGGAATAGGTGACCCCGGGGCAACCGCCTTCAACGCGTTGAACGATCGGTTAGCGCGAATGGACGCCCGTATGGACCAGATGCAAGCGCAATTTGCCGAGCTGAGAATCGACGTACATCGCCGATCACGATCACAATCGCGTTCGCGTACACAATACCGCCGCCGTCCGCGCTCCCGCGAGCAGCCGCGGCAAGATGGACTATGCTACTACCACGCACAGCACCGAGAACGCGCGAGAAAGTGCACATTCCCATGCTCTTGGAATTCGGGAAACGGAACCAGCCGTCCGTAAAAGCGGCAAACGACGACGGTTTAGCATCTCGCCGCATATTCGTAACGGATAGGAACTCGTGAATCTCCTACCTTATCGATACCGGCGCCCATATTTGCGTATTCCCGCGCAGCAAGTTACACGGGCCCGTGAGCAAAAGCGAGTACGAGTTGTTCGCAGCCAACGGGACACGGATCACAACATACGGTACCGTCGTGATCAATCTAAATCTGTCCCTACGCAGAGCATTCAAATGGAACTTCACGGTAGCCCACGTCAAAACACCCATCATCGGCATGGACTTCCTAAGCCATTACGGTTTGCTCGTGGACGCGCGAAACAAAAGCCTCATCGACATGACAACTCAAATGTTATCGACGGGATACACCGCCACGACAGACGAAGTGTCCGTTAAGAACATTATCGGCGAATCACCATATCACCAACTCCTGGCAGAATTTCCGGACCTCACCCGCCCACCGATTTTCGGAAAAGAGAGGACTCGACACGGTGTGGTACACCGCATCGAAATTACACCCGGCCCGCCGGTCTACAACAAACCCCGCCGTCTCGCACCTGATCGACTTAAACAGGTAAAGGAGGAATTCGAGCTCATGATCGAGCAGGGCGTGATGCGACCATCGAAAGGCCCGTGGGCATCACCTCTGCACGTAGTGCCGAAAAAGGACGGAAACCTGCGATCATGCGGCGACTACCGTGCGTTGAACGCCCGCACCATACCCGACAGGTACTCACCGCCACATATCGAAGACTTCGCACAACATCTGCATGGTAAGCGAGTCTTCTCAAAGATCGATCTCGTCCGCGCGTACCATCAAATTCCGATTGCGCCCGAGGACGTCGAAAAACTGCGATAGCAACAACTTTCGGTCTTTTCGAAGCAACAAACATGATGTTTGGGCTTCGGAACGCCGCGCAAACATGTCAGCGATTCGTCGACGAAATCACACGCGGGCTCGACTTCGTCTACGCGTACATCGATGATTTCCTCATAGCGTCGGACGACGAAAATCAACATCGCGAACATTTGAAAATTCTGTTCAACCGCCTCAATAATTACGGCGTCGTGATAAACCCCACGAAATGCGAATTCGGCGTGCACGAAATTACTTTCCTCAGATACTCGGTAAACTCCGACGGAATTAAGCCGCCGCCCGAACGCGTCGAAGCGATTATAAAATTGTCGAAACCCGCGAACGCTAAACAACTACGTAGGTACCTCGGTATGATAAACTTCTACCGACGTTTTATACCGGGGGCCACAAAAACACTCAAACCGCTCAATGACCTGTTAAAAGGCGCGAAAAAGGGCAACGCGCCCATCGAGTGGTCGGAACAGTCGGAAAACAGCTTTCGCGAATCGCAACGTGCTCTCGTGGATGCCACGATGCTGGCGCATCCGATACCAGGTGCGCCTATCAGCCTCACGGAAGATGAATCCGACTACGCAATGGGTGCGGTATTACAACAACGCATGAATAACGAATTGCAACCGCTAGGGTTCGCAACGAAATCTTTGACCCCCGCTCGGCAAAAATATAGCGCGTACGATTGCGAACTACTCGCAATAAACACCGCAGTCTAAAACACTTTCGACACGCTTTAGAAGGCAGAGACTTTGTAATATATACCGACCACAAACCTCTTACCTACGCGTTCAGACAAAAGTTAGAAAAGTGTTCGCCGCGACAATTTCGATACCTAGACTACATCGGTCAATTCAGCACCGATATACGTTACATAAAGGGGCTAGATAATAATGTAACCGACGCTCTGTCACGCATCGAAGCAATAGGGAAGGCCGTGGACCATCAAACTCTCGCCGCCGCGCAAGAAAACGACAACGAACTAAGCGACATTGTCAACTCCGGCACAACCGCGTTACGGTTAAAGAAGATACGCTTTCCTGGCCACGACGCAGAAATATACTGCGACGTGTCAGCCGACATTGTAAGACCGTACGTACCGAAATCTTTGCGGCGCGACGTATTTAATTCGCTCCACGGACTTTCCCATCCAGGGATATATGCCACGCAAAAATTAGTGACGTCGCGTTTCATTTGGCCGTCCGAAAATAATGATTGTCGGACTTGGGCACGACAATGTATCTCGTGTCAACGATGCAAAGTCACCAGGCACGTATCCTCACCCGTCGGAACGTTCGAAACTTAAGCAGGCCGGTTCGAGCACATACACATAGTCATTATCGCGATGCAATATTCGCAAGGCTACCGATATTGTCTATCGTGCATCGACCGTTTCTCGCGTTGGCCTGAAGCCATTCCCATCGCCGACATGGAAGCGACAACCGTTGCCTCAGCCCTCCTTTCTACATGGATAGCTCGTTTTGGCGTGCCTGCAAAAATAACGACCGATCAAGGACGCCAATTCGAATCAAAGAGCGAATAGAGAAAATCAGGCCTCACCCGATTACGCGACACGGCGAGAAGAAAACCTTCGTGTTCCGCGAGCTCGAAACATCACCGTACGTATTCGTACGCCACGACGCGAGCGGTGGCCCGTTACAACCACCTTACGACGGACCTTACCAGGTTATACAGCGTGGAACAAACACCATCACCGTCAAAATAAACAATAAAAATATAATAGTCTCCATAGATCGGTTGAAACCAGCTTTTATTGTATCCGACGACATCGAACAACAGCAACTAGAAACTAGCGCAGGAACCCACGATACGCTTATACCGCTTAAAACCACAACTACGCAAAACGCCGAGCGGGCGTCACGTAAAATAAAAAAGGGGTAGCTCGAACGAAAAGAAAAAAAATTAAGCTAACAAAAAACAAGAGAATTTATTTCTTGTATTCTGAATTTACACTGACTGCGATTTGGTTCTGAGCTCCAGCCGTGACTTTCCAAGCCTGAAACTCTTGCAATTTGGCTTTCGGTGGGATCTGTTTCTTCTTTGTTTGTCATCCCTCAATATCCCCACTACCCTGTAGGCGTACGTGACCGTTGTCACGCTTCTAGAACATTCGGTGGAAGGACCGTTAGGATATAGATGACTCATTAGGCACTTCGGCGATATATATTGTCGCCAAGGCCGCCACATCTTTATCTCCATCATCGATCCATCGGATTTGAAGTATGCCGGTCGTGACACACTCATCGTATGATATAATTCTACAATGATTTCTTTCATTACGATATATTTAAAAATATTTTATATAACATACAATTTGGAAATTAGGTTCCAAAAACACATGTGGCGGCACACGAGCACGGAACTTTCCAACGGCTTCGCGACACAAAGCGCTATATCTTAAAAGCGTAAGGCCGACGCGCCTAATGTGCCATCGATATTCCTATGGTTCTTCCGCCGAATGTTTGGAAGAATGCACGCGCGGCAACCGCCGCGGTACATCTAATAAACGCGTGTGTAGTAGGGATATCGAAGGGCAACTAAGAAAAGAATCCGTTCGGTTTCGAACAAAGAGTCACTCTGCCTCCAGCCGCGAAGTGCGAAAGGTTCAGTATCATAACGAAGCAAACACAAGCCGAGATACGCGATTATAAACTCTCGATGGTTAATCGTTAAGTGTGAATCGTATGAATTGTTGACTCGTTGATTGTTATAAGTAATATACTTTTTGTTGAACATCGGAGTATTCCTTCTGCACCTATCACGACATACCACCTTATTACTAAACACGGTCGATAGACCTGATCGATAGTTTTAAGACTTCTCTTGCTTTTTCTTTCATTCGTTCGTGTTCCTTCCAAGTGTGTGCAATAAAGGCTTTTCTGCTCCGAGAAGTGTGGATTTATTATCCCGATAATATAATAATAACTAATGCGATCCTACCTCTAAAATATAAAATAACAACAATAATTTTAACCCTTCTTTTGCTTACTTCAAAGTAAGTTAAAATTTTTCCAACTTTTGTTCCTTTTAATGTTCTACCGTCTGCCAGTTTTACATTTATCGGGTTTTTTAAGTTTTTCGTACTCAATAAAATAAGAGTCATCGTTTAAAATGTGATCCGAACATCCACTATCCAATATCCAATCTATTTTTCGCGTATCGCTGGTATATACTGTAATAGTATCCTTACTATTATCGCGCTCTACTCGTGTTAGGAAGGAGTCAATTCCTTGGTCGTCGTAGTCCTCGTTGTTTGAATAATTTGCGTCGTGTCGACTTGCCCCGTTGTAGCGTTGTTGCCAACCTCTGCTTCGTCCTCGTTGACCAAATCCACGCTGACAATATCCTCATCCTCTTTGGCCAGAACCTCGTCCGCCGTGACCCCTACTCTGCTGCGGCTGATACGCACCTCCTTGCCATTACGCTCCTCCATTGTTTCCGCCTCTGCACGTATTTGTGCTATTTCTTACCACGTGGCTGTACTTTCCACAGCCATGGCACTTTATGTCTCTTTTTTCAACTTTGAAAACATTTGACCATTTCCTATTGTTTCGACCACTCGTGGGGAGACGCGATCGCGAAGGAGCGCGCCAACGGGAGTCGTAAATTACCGTTACGATTAGATGATCGACGCCAAGAAACGATCGATCCCCTATTTCGGTTATGCTAATAGAGGTGGTTAAATTGAATATGACACTGATATAACAAGTATGAATTAATGCTTTACTCCAACAATTTTGTAGAGAAGATAGTTACGCTGATGTGTATGTGACTGATCTAAGGGTGTGCCCGGTCGAAGGCATGTTGACTGTGTGAAAGATGGTAAATCAGTGCCGTTTGGTGGCGGCGCTGTGGCGAAGGAAAGCTTGGAGTGGGTGGATCTAAGGACATGAGATGATCTGATTCGTTTAGTGTCGTTAGGAGAGTGAGGGACATAGGTATCGTTGGTAATTGGCTAGTTGCTATGTTGGTGGATGAGGAAGGATGCTAACTGCCCTTGAGGTAACATGACCAGTGGGAAAGCCCAACTTGTCAATGCGTAGAAGACAATCAAATTTAGAAGCCGTTCGGTGAAAGAATATCTGTTTGGTCCGAAGGCTAGTAGATAGGAAATTTCCGGGATTTATGGGGGTTACTTGGGATTGATGAGAGTAAACCACAAAGAGGCGAAGACATCTGGTTGCCATTCTGCCCACGGTCCATGGCCTGGTCTAGGTAAAGAGTAGCCCGACGTAACACCTATCACTTTTACTCTCGCTACGCTTTTCCCACATTGTAATTTTATTTTTTAAAAACTCACAAGTTCGATCACTTTCTTTCAATGAGTCGATTAAATCATCAACATAGATCAATGATTCTGGTAGTGTTTTCAGCATGTAATCGAGTTTTTCACGTTCACTTACGTTTGCACCAGCACTCTTTAATTCATTTATCGTCTTCTCAAATTCCGTGAAGAATGAACTTGATTCCTCAAAGTCTTTCAACCTCATCATGTCGAGTCTACGTCTTATACAAAGTTGCAATGCTGTTGATTCCTTCATATACATCTCAACAAATTTTTTCATTATTTTCTAAGCAGTGTCTTGATCACCAACAAATTCTAATTGCTCATTTGTTATACTACAATAGATATAGTTCATCGCCCATTGATTCTTTTCATCCCAGTTATCTTTCGCATCCGTGTCCATTTTTTCTCGTGTAGTCGGTTCATAACATTCCTTACGCTTTAAATACATTAATATTCTTTTCTTCCACGCTTTGTAATAACGTCCATCGAATACTTGAATTTTAATTTCATCGTCCATTGGCATCTCGATTCGTCTTTTTATCTTCACCCTTTTTTCAAAAATAGTTCTCCTTACTATACAGATTCCTTTTATCTGCTCCGCCAACAGCCTCTTTATCTCTTCAGAACTTATTTCCAATTTTTTCAAGATCAACCTTTTTTATATATATTCACTCCCGGTTACACGTTGTTCCATAACTTTAAATCTCGTCAACCACGATTTTTGTTACCATGTTGAGAATTATGGATCTTGATAGCCGAAATATTGTTATGGAAACATTAAATTTACACTGGGCATTAATATTAACGTAGACACATATTTATTTTATAAATGTAGTATCCAAATGGGTCTTAGAGAGAAAGGACAAGTAATGATGTTTTGATTTAATATATATTATTAAGAGCAACGAAATGATTACAATGCGGTTCTAAGTTCTATTCTCGCATGCGGCTTTCTGCTTCCCAACTCAAGCTCTGCCCACTCCGCACACTCCACACGCTCTCCACACTCTCTACACTCTACACGCTCTGCACGCTCTACACGCTCTACACGCTCTACACGCTCTACACGCTCTGCACACTCTGCACACTCTGCCTTTTCCCGTTCTTCGGAACAGGTATCCCGAAACCCCCGTGGTCAAGGTCACGCAGCCTTTTCACGAAAACTGTCCGCTTAAAGGACCCAACGGTACATTGATGCTAAACGGTACTTTGTTTACAGTTCGGCCGATACCTTAGGCCTTTTGGCCCCGATACTACATGAACGATTTCTAGAATATTCATTGATACACACTTGCACGCGTCTCGGTACTTTCTTCCATACCCGACCTTTTGTAGACAGTTAACCGACTGAACTGTTTACAATCGTCTGTTTTTCAGTCGCCGTGTACACACATATCTCCACACATTATATCCACATACAAATATCGCTACTACGCATTTGACCTACTCCAGTACAAAAATTATGCATATCTCAATAACCATGCACTTGGAAGTCGGGAAACGAAAGCAGCGGTCCGTAAACGCGGCGAAAGACGACGGCTTGATGTCCCGCCTTCTTTTCGTATCAGACAAAAATACGCGCATCTCTTATCTGGTAGACACTGGCGCTAACATTTGCATCTACTCGCGCAGTAAGATCCATGGACCCGCGAATAAGAGCGAGTAGGAGTTGTTCGTGGCGAACGGGATACGAATCGCAACGTACGACACCGTCGCAATCCATCTCAACTTATCCCTACGGCATGCTTTTAAGTGGCACTTTACAGTGGCCGACATCAAAACGCCTATCATTGGTATGGATTTTTTGAGTCACTACGGGTTGCTAGTGGACCCACGTAACAAAAGACTTATCGTCACGACGAACAAGTTATCAACGAAGAGATACGCTGCCACGGACAACGCACCATCAGTAAAAACTATCTTCGGCGATTCACAGTATTACCGACTTTTAGCGGAATTTCCCGGATTCGCTCGTCCTCCGACTATTGGAAAAGAAAAGGCTCGACACGATGTGATTACACATCGAAACCACGCTAGGCCCGCCAGCATACGGGCAGATAGGATGGGAGGCGCGCCGAAATCGGGCAGCGGTGGCACCGTTAAAACGCCAATTAGGAAGGAAAAGACGTCGTCAACAGTGACAAAACAGTCAAGCTCCCTCGCGCACCGCGTACATCCGCGGTAACACTGACGCTAAGTGAGGGAGCCAACAAGTCGTATGCCGACGTCGTAACGATGGCCAGAAGAGCTATCCCCCTCGGCGAGATAGGCGTGCAGGCCGTCACGATGAAGAAGGCGGTGACGGGCGCCATCGTCATTAGAGTCCCGGGGGACAAGGACAGAGAAAAGACGTCGATCCTTGCGACGCGCCTGGCAAGTGTTCTGGACCCAACCAAGGTAAGGGTCGGAACCCCCACGATCAAAGCGGAATTGAGAATCGCCAATGTGGACATGTCAATGGGCAAGGAGGAGCTGCGTCAAGCACTGGCCTTGGCCGCGGGATGCAGCAGCGAAGATGTTCAGATCGGCGAGATCGGCGTCTCCAGGGGCGGACTCGGATCAGCATGGATCAAGTGCCCGGTGGCCGGGGCCCGCAAGTTAGCTCAGGCGGGCAAGGTGGTCTTGGGGTGGTCCATCGCGAGGGTCTCTGCCATACCGAAGAGGCCCCTGCAGTGCTTCAAGTGCCTGGAGTTGGGGCACGTACGGGCAACTTGCACATACGCCGAGGATAGAAGCCATCTCTGCTACAGGTGCGGTGGAAGCGGGCACCGCGCCAGGGGATGTCCCGCCTCGGCGCCGAAATATCCCTTATGCGAGCGGCTGGGAGCCCCATCAGGATACAGGATGGGCGGAGTGGCATGTGCCCCCCCCCCCCCCGAAAATCAAGAGAAGAAAGAAGCAGCTTACCCGTCAGTCTGCCGCCGCCGTCGACGCCGTTATCGCCACCATCGACGGCGGCAGCGAGAACTATGGCAGGATCACCATCAGCAGTGACGAATGGCCGGGAGGAGGCCATGAAGTTGGCGGAGTAACTTGAACCGCCTGCTCCAATGTAACATAGGAAGAGCCAGACGAGCGCAGGACCTGCTTCTCCAGACTATACGGGAGAATCGGGTCGCACTCGCTGTGGTGGCTGAACCATACCGCGTCCCCGACGCCCCCAACTGGATCGGGGATCTGAACGGATCAACAGCCATAACATGGACGCCGGCGTTGTGTTCGCCCGGCGCCCTGCTGGATCGCGGTAACGGCTTCGTCGCCGTCGAATGGAACAGGATCGCGATAGTGAGCATTTACGTCTCGCCCAACAGCGGAGTGGCCGCGTTCGGGGACTTCCTGGACGAAGTCGGTGACTGCGTTCGTAGATGCCTGCCCCGCCAGGTACTCGTCCTCGGTGACTTCACCGCGCGCTCGTCGCAATGGGGGGACACCAGGACGGACTCCCGCGGCAGGATGCTGACAGACTGGGCCGCGACTCTCGGACTGGTCCTGGTGAACAGGGGCACAACTAGCACCTGCGTGGCGTGGAGGGGATCGTCCATCGTCGACGTTACCTGGGCTACCGCCGGGCTCTACCGAAAGATCCACGGATGGAGAGTGGCCGACAGAATGGAGACCTTATCGGACCACCTCTATATAATGATGGAAATGGAGAGGGAGGCCGCCAAGCGTGACAGCGGTGCCCGACGACAACGAGAGGAGAACACGTCCCGTCGACCACCACCACCACCCACACCTAGGTGGCGCTTGAAGGAGAGGGACAAGGACATGCTGCGGGCGGCGGTCACTGTCTCCGCCTGGAGCTGGGACGCACGGAGGGACAACACCTCAACTCCCCCCACCACCACCATCACACTGGGTAGCATCGACGAGGAGGCGGACGAGCTCCACGGATACATGAGAGCGGCATGCGACGCCTCTATGCCGCGCTCCGTCCCGGGAGACAGAAGCGAACGTTCCGTGTATTGGTGGACACCGGAAATAGCCGATATGCGGGCGGGTTGCATACAGGCCCGGAGAAGATTTCTAAGGGCACGTTGCCGCAGACGGACACGCGACGAGGAGGAGATCTCTCGCTGCTACGAAGAATACAGAGAAACGAGACGCGCTCTCCAACGGGAGATCAAACTAGCCAAGGCCCGGTGTTGAGATCGATTGATCGAATCGGTCGATTCAGATCCGTGGGGGAGGCCCTATCGCATCGTGACGAAGAAACTGCGACCTTCGGCCTCCCCGCTGACCGAAAACACGGATCCGGCGTTACTGGACAACGTCATCGGGACTTTGTTCCCACGGCGGGACAACAACGAGACGTCCGCGCCAGCCCCTACCATCATCGACGGGACGGCGCCGACGGATTGGAACGAGGAACTTCGAGTGACGGAGGAAGAGTTGCTCGAAGCCACGAAGAAGATGGCATCCCGCGACGTGGCACCGGGTCCGGACGGGATCCCGGGCCGAGTCTGGACGGAGTCGATCGACATCCTGGCTCCCCGTCTGCGGCACCTGTTCTCCAGATGCCTGAAGGAGGGCGCCTATTCTCGGGCGTGGCGTACGGCGAAGCTCGTGTTGCTACGGAAGGAGGGTCGACCGCCGGACGCGCCATCGGCATACAGGCCGGTATGTCTTCTCGACGAGGTGGGTAAACTCTTCGAAAGGATCATAGTCGCCCGTCTGGAGGCACAAATGGAGAGACGGATTCCCGGATGGCACGATAGCCAATTTGGATTTCGCCGAGGCCGCTCGACCGTGGACGCGGTGAAGAGGCTAAGATCCATGGCGGAGGACATGGTTGTGCGAGAAGGGGTAGCAGTAGCCGTCTCCTTGGACATCTCCAACGATTTTAATAGCATTCCTTGGAGCAGGATCGTAGAGGCGCTGCGATATTTCGAGTCCCCGCCATACCTCGTCAAGGTGATTCAGGCCTATCTGAACGATAGGTGGATCACCTACACAGGCAGAAACGGCGGGAAGGAGCGAAGACCGGTGGAGCGCGGCGTGCCGCAAGGCTCGGTACTCGGACCGATATTGTGGATCACTGCCTACGATTCGGTCCTCCGAAGTCCCATGCCGCCGGGGGCTGGCATGATATGCTACGCGGATGACACGCTGGTGCTGGCCGACGGACGACGGTGGAACGACGCCGCATGCCTGACCGAGACCGCCGTGGCATGCGCGGTACACGCCATTCGAAGACTCGGCTTGAGCGTGTCGCCGGTGAAATCGGAAGCTCTGTGGTTCTACGACCAGCGACGCAGAAGAACACCGCCTGCGGAGCTGTCGACTATCGTCATCGACGGAGAAGAGGTCCCTGTGGGACACCGGATGAAATACTTGGGCCTGATCGTTGACAGTAAGTGAACATTCAAGCCACACTTTGAGCACTTAGCCCCGAAAGTAACGGCCGCAGCCAACGCCTTATGCGGCCTATTACCTAACATCGGCGGGGCAGGATTGGAAGTCCGCAGGCTCTACGAAGGAGTGATCCGGTCACGAGTCCTTTACGGAGCACCTGTATGGGCCGAAGATCTGGCGGAGAGCCGGCGTAACCTGACTCTGGTGAGAAGGCTCCACAGGACGATCGCCATCCGGGCAGCGAGGGGATGCAGGACGGTGTCCTACGCGACAGCGACCGTGCTGGCCGCGTCTCCCCCATTCGAGCTACAGGCCCTTGCCCTTCGTCGGGTGTACGAACATCGGAGGGCCGCGACCTTGGACCGACGGGCCACGCCAACGGCACCAACCGTGGATGTTCGGGAGGAAGCAAGACTAGAAGCATGGGAGCGGTGGCACTCGCAGCTGTTGGAAGAGGATGCAGTACGCCCTCATCGGGCCGTCAGCGCTGTCCTGCCCAACTGGGACAAGTGGAGAGACAAAGGCGGGGTCCCGCTAACATTCAGAACGACTCAGGTGCTCACCGGCCACGGGGTGTTGGGCGAGTACCTGCTCAAGATCCGGCGAGAGGTGACGTCCATCTGTCACCACTGTGGGGAGGAGGAGGACACGGCGCAGCACACGCTGGAGGCTTGCCCGGCGTGGGAGGTACCGCGACGTGTCTTACGACTCGAGATCGGCGAGAGATTGGCCCCCGATACGCTCATCCAAGCTATGCTCAGGGGGCCCCAGGAGTACACAGCCGTCCGCACCTTTTGCGAGCAAGTCATGCTCGTGAAGGAGCGAGCGGAGAGAGAAAGAGAGAAAGCCCAGCATACCAGCAGAGCGCGACATCAAGGAGTCTCCGCGCGTCACGGAGCGGCGGTGGCTCCGCCGTAAACGCGCCCAAGGAGTCATCGAGGAAGTAACAAGACCCGAGGAAAGGGGCGCTAGGGGGCGTGGTCCCCCCTGGCGGCCCCGATCTTCTATCTAACAAGGAAGTCTCCCGCCCAGCAGGGAGATAGACGACGAGGAGCGCTTGGTAGTATTCGCAAGAGATCCTGAGTCCTCCTCGAACAGCCGTCTGGAAGACCACCGTGGAGGTTTAGTCGGTAAGAGTCCGACACTACCCATGCTGCTTGCAGCTGGGTGTCCATGAGGATTTCTCCACGTAAAAAAAAAGAAAAAAAAAAGGCCCGCCAGTATACAACAAACCCTGTCGCCTCACACTTGATCGACTTAAGCAGGTAAAGGCAGAATTCCAATTCATGATCGAGTAAAGCGTGTTGCGTCCATCGAAAAGCCCGTGGGAATCACCTCTGCGTGTCGTGCCCAAAAATGATGGAAACCTACGACCATGCGGCGACAATCGTGCGCTACACGCTCGCACGATACCTGATAGATACACCCCACATAAAGGACTTTGCCCACCATTTACGCGGTAAGCACATATTTTTGAAAAATGATCTTGTTCGCGCTTACCATCAAATACTAAGTACGACGGAAAATGTAGAAAAGATTGCTATAACGACACCGTTCGGACTTTTCGAAACAACAAATAACATGTTTGTACTTCGGAAAGCCGCGCAAACGTGTCAGCGATTCGTCGACGAAATCACCCGCGGTCTCGATTTCGTCTACGCGTACATCGATGATTTCCTCATAGCTTCGGACGACGAAAACCAACATTACTAACATCTGAAAATCCTATTCAACCGCCTCAATAATTACGGCGTTGTGATAAACCCCACGAAATGCAAATTCAGCGCGCACCGAAATCACGTTCCTGGGATACACGATGAACTCCGACGGAATCAAGCCGCCCACCAAACGCGTCGAAGCGGTCGTCAAAATCCCGAAGCCCGCGGACGTTAAACAATTACGCGGGAATCTCGGTATGATTGACTTCTACCGACGTTTCATACCGGGGGCCGCAAAAATTTTGCAACCGCTGAACGACCTGCTAAAAAGCGCGAGATAGGGCAACGCGACCATCCAGTGATTCAAACACGCGGAAGACAGCTTCGACGAGCCAAAACGTGTCCACGCGTCCGACTACACAGTAGGAGCCGTTTTACAACAACGTGCGAACAATAAATGGTAGCCGCTAGGGTTTGCCACGAAATCTCTAACATCCGCGTAACGAAAATATAGCGCCTACGATCGCGAACTGCTCGCTATGAGCAGCGTCGTAAAACGCTTCCGACACGCCGTTGAGGGTAGAGACTTTGCAATATATACCGACTACAGACCCCCCTCATTTACGTATTTCGGCAAAAATTTGAAAAATGTTCACCAGGACAATTTCGCTACTTAGATTACATCGCACCTAAAAGCAACGGCAGCTGAAATGATCTACGGCACCGGCATACGATTGTCGGCGGAGTTCTTTTTGCCAACCAATCAGCGGGCCAACTAGGAATTCGCGAACGTGCTAAAAGAACGGATACCGACTCAGACCGGTATAAATAAACCGACGCTACCGAAAAGAGGACAGTATCTTCGAGTATCTACGAGCATCTTTCTATATTAACGAGCAATCCAAGTGTTATCACAAGTTATCTACCGAGTTACGCGACGAGCATTTAACGATTATTTATCTGTGATTTTATTTCGTGATTTATACCCTGTACTAACGACTCAACGAATATAGGTTGTACATTAACTTATTGTTTTAAATAAATTCGACGATCACGACAACAAACAACAACGTCCAATAAATCTCACGATAAAACATCCATATATACCTGTCCTCTAGACATCTATTTAATTATTTCTATAAAAGCAGATTACCCGTCCAATAAGTAAACAGAACCGTACACTTCATCCTTGCAACGCTCGAGCAATCTATACAGTGTCTGTTTCAATCGTTCGCGGAGAGACGCGATCGCGAGATAGCGCGTCAACGAAAGTCGTAAATTCTCGTTACGATTAAACAATCGACGCCACGAACTGATTGATCTCCTATTTCTATTACGAGAATAGAGGTGGTTGGAATGAGTGCATACGAGAAATTACACTTGATTTGCTGAGAAAAAATTTAATAACAAGTAAAGAATCAACAATTTCAGTCAACGATCAACGATTAACAATTAAGAATAAAAGATAACAATCAAGGTATTGTGAACGGGTTTGCTTATTACGAGACCTTTCGTACTTCGCAGCTTGAGATAGCCTGCCTGACTCTTTTGTTCGAAACCACGGATCCTTTCCTTCGTTGCCCTTCGATATCCCTACTACACACGCGTTTATTAGATGAATCGTGGAGGTCGCCGCGTATGCGTTCTTCCGAGAATTCGGCGAAAGAAATATAGAGATATCGATAGTAGATTGGGCACGTCGGTATTGCGCTTTGACGGCATAGCTCTTTGTACCGCGAAGCCGTTGGAAAGTTCCGTGGTCGATGCCGCCACAAATTAAAGTTTCTTCGAACAACTTGACTAGAGACGTGGTTGGTATAACGTAACAGTGTCTATCATATTCTTAGTTCGTGTTTTCTTCACTAAATACTGGTTCGTTTGTTATTTAAATCTGTAGCGGCACATGATTTAGAGGACAAATCAAATCATGTTGTTGTTTTGCCTCGGAGTAGCAAGACTGTTAGAATGCAAGTAATGTATGAACCTATAAGCTTAAATTTAGCCTATTATATATGTCGGAGATGAAAGAACACCGGAACTCCTCCTTGGATTCGCGGGAATACCGTAACTCTGTAACTTAGCATAAACAAATGTCGCTCCGATTGTTCGAGATTTATGATCATGAGCTTGGGCTCGAGGCGACGATCAGTCGCCGAACGTAGCCGCGGTCAAAGGGATGAACGTTTTATCTAACAAAGGCACAGAGTAACTCTATACCTCTCCTTAAAAGAAATAGTCGTAGCGACACGTGGCAGTAAATACTTCAATAGTTTCTATCCCGCGGCCCGCCACACACAGATTTTGTCCTCCGGGTAAGATGATCGCCGGGTGTCGGCATGCCTTTGTAGTGTATGTTTAGCTAACGTGAGGACCCGCTATAGATCTTAAGATTTAGTCAAGCGAAGTGCGTCAAATAGACTTTGTTGCAACTACGGGAAGATAGGAGAAACCTATCTTCCATGAACGTTGCCCCCCGTCAACAACCTCCACTCAAGGGCGGCCAGCATCTCTTTCAAAACGCCGATATGGAGATCGACCAATTAGCAACAGCGCTAATTTCCCTCACCTTTGGAACGAAAGCTTTCTTTGACGAATCCGAGGATCTCATATCCTTAGACCCACCCAATATAGTTTTCCTCGACGACATTGTAACGTAAATCACGTCAGAGACCAGGACACTGTAACCCCAAACTCTTTTGCCCTGATGTCACCTTAGGCGACCACTTCTAAACATTCTCCAGACAGCCGATACTTGAACATTAAACATAGCGACCTTGGCGACAATGTATATTGCCGGAGTGCCTGAGGGTTCATCTGTGTCCTAACGGTCCTTCCACCGAATGTTCTGGAAGCGTGGCAGCGGTCGCGTGCGCCTGCAGGGTGGTGGGGATGATGAAGGATGAAAAACAAAAGAAGAAACAGATGTCACCGAAAGTAAAAAATATTGTAAGAGCCTCAGTCTCGAACGGTCACGCCTAGAGCTCAGAAGTGTCTTATAAGTGTATAAACGAAGTAAAAATAAAGTTTCTTTTTTTTTAATTTCTTTTTTTTATTTTACGTGACATTTTGGCGATCCGTGCCAGGATCCATCAACTTCAAGAAAACGAAATTACGCATTTCGGGCTACGGTCAACTTTGAAGATTGAGGATCAGTGGACCACTGTAACAGAGCAGACACTTTCGACGTTTCGACAAAGGAACACCGCAACGGAACCTTTCCTACGGGTTAAACGATCAAGGTGAGCAAGCCCTGGATTCTTTTGTCAAATACAGATCGAGAACAGACAGCACAATTAGTATAACAATGGCAACGCCACGAGAAGACAAAACCGAAACTGTTAGCGCCGCTTTAACTAACAGCGGAATAGACTCAACAGTTAAAGCTTTGCTTGATGCAATGCAGAAGCAAAATGAGAGACTGACCCAACAAATGAGTATGCTTACACTGCGTATGGATGAAGTTGTAGCAAACACAAAAACGGGAAATGTATCGGAGGCCAGTTCCCTAATAACTGTAGACGAAGTAACCCACACCGCTAAAGATCAATCGGTCCTTCGAGAACCTCGCCCATTACTTCAAACACCACCTCAACCATCCTGGGAAAGGACTTTTCCTGAACAATATACGCAACCAGAGCTAAAAGCTGAGAGTGCATTAAAATGCATTCCGATATTAAACGGAAAGGATGATATAGACGTGGAGGATTTTATTCATGAAATACAAGAAGTAAGAATGATGTGTAGCGAACCAACACTATTACTAAAAATGATTAAAATAGAGAAGATTGTAGGAAAAGCCGCAATGGCAATCCGCAATATTCGTATTACCGAATTCGAATCTCTGTATGAAGCATTGAGACGTAATGTAGCTGCGCAAGTATCAGTGAGAGAACAACAGGACGAATTAAGAGGAATGAGGCAAGGATTAACTGAGAGCGTGCAAAACTATAACATCAGATTTCGAAGCGTTTTTAACAAACTCCAACACAGCATTACCAACGAGTATAGAGACGAACTAACTCGACGGGTGATGAACGAGCAACTATACATGGACTCTGTGACCGACTATGTAAGAGGCCTTCGTCCAGAAATAGGGCAGGCGCTAATGGCTAATCTCCCCCCAAATCTCATCGAAGCAGAAAGGAAAGCAATGAATATGGAAAGATACTTTCGCGAGCACAGCTCTCGCAGACAAATGACGCGACAAACAACCGCCCCGCCATTTTATCGTAACCAGGCTTCTCATCCAGTAGACAATCGCCTCGCTATTACAAGTAACACAAATAATAAAACTCCACTCACACAAAATATTCTACCAAGAACGAACAATTTTACGAAGTTTGGGAACAGACCATTAAGCGAAAGGACGCAAGCGAAATGTCCCCAAATGCAATCGATTGGGACACCTTCCAAATCAATGCCAAAATTTTCCGATACCGCCTCAAAGAAAAGCCCCTCCAGGAATAAACCACGTTCAAGAACAATCAGAATTAACAATGCTACCTCAGGAAGATTACCCACAATACTATTACAATTACCAGGACGACCAGGATTGCGATTTCTCGTTGACTCCGGGGCAGGAATCAACTTGCTTAAACAAAGATGCTACCCAGGAAAGACAACAATACCAGACACAAAGAAATTCTCCATGGGACATTCCGAATACGAATCTAATTCCAAAGTCAAATTGAATTTGTTCGACAAAAAGATAGACTTCTCTTTAATAGATGACGATTTCCCAATTATAGAAGATGGCGTATTAGGCTTACCCGGTTTGAATCAATATCGATTCGAACTCTCCAACGAAACATTGAAATTAGATAACAACACCCTTCTGCTGCAACAAGAACCAACCCTTGCACCAGGAGAAACCATTCAAAAAATTGTATACCTCGAAGGGAAGCCAACGCCAGTGTGCTTTATCAATGGTGGTAAGTCCGCAATTCAAGTTTCTAACATTATCGAAAATACAAATACCATAGATCAAATCCAAAAATTCAAATCTTCGATTCGACTATCGCACATAGAAAAACCTCTCAGAGAACCTATAGAAAAGATTCTTCTCTATTACATGGATGTATTTAATTTAGACAGTGAAACATTACCGTGTACATCTCTTGCTAAACATTCCATTACATTGAAAGAAGATAAAATCATCAACGTAAAATCCTACCGTCCTCCCGAATACCATAAAATCGAAATAAACAAACAAATGACGGAAATGTTAGACAAAAAGATTATAGAACCCTCCGACTCTCCCTATAACTCTCCCGTCTGGGTCGTCCCAAAGAAAATCGACGCGTCGGGGAAACAAAAGTGGCGAATAGTGATTGACTTTCGGAAGTTAAACGAATTAACGGACCAAGACGCATATCCATTACCCGACATTGACGATATACTATCGCAACTAGGAAACGCAAAATATTTCTCCGCTTTAGACTTATCCTCGGGATTCCACCAAATACCCATGGATGAGAATTCGAGGAAGTACACTGCATTTAGCACACCACAAGGACACTTCCACTATAACAGAATGCCATTCGGGCTCAAGAACGCACCCGCTACCTTTCAAAGAATGATGGACACCGCGTTAAGAGGTTTAATTAATAATCATTGTTTCGTCTATCTCGATGATATCATTATATTCGGGCAATCGATAGAGGAACATAATAAAAACTTAGCCATTATACTCCAAAGACTCAGGGAAGTAGGTCTAAAAGTACAACCGGATAAATGTGAATTCCTAAAACCCGAATTGGAATATTTAGGACACTTAGTGACAGCAAACGGAGTAAAACCTAACCCTGAAAAGATAGAAGCAGTAAAGAACTTCAAACTACCCAAAAATCCTACGGATGTAAAATCGTTCCTTGGGTTAGCCGGATACTATAGAAAATTTATTAGGAATTTCTCGAAAATTGCCAAACCGTTAACGGAACTAACTAAGAAAGACATACAATTCCACTGAACTGACAAAACACAACTTAGCTTCGATACATTAAAAGAAAGACTATGCCAAGCACCGGTACTAAAATACCCCGACTATACGAAAACATTTACGTTAACAACGGACGCCAGTAATGAAGGTCTAGGAGCCATCCTTTCACAAGATGGACACCCTTGTTGCTTCATTTCAAGGACATTAAACCCCCCTGAACGAAATTATACTACGACGGAAAAAGAATTATTGGCCATCGTTTGGGCAGTTAGAAGATTTAGGCAATATTTATTAGGCCGCAAATTCAAAATTCAAACAGACCACCAAGCCCTTAAATGGCTGCACAACTGCAAGGACCCCTCTAGTCGATTGATTCGATGGAGATTGAGATTAGAGGAATACGAATACGATATAGAGTACGTAAAAGGAAAGGAAAACGTAGCCGCTGACACCCTATCCAGAGTACACGCGATAACACAAACTGACGTTTTATTAAGACAATTCAGAGACTGGGAAAAATCAGAAGAAATACCAAAATTATTGAAACTAACATCTAACAAAGACAACTTTTTCCAATTAACAAAACCATATCTGGGCCCATATGACGAAACCGTATGGTTACAGAAAATATCAGACATACTTAAAACAAATAGAAAGATAGGAATAGGAGACAATAACTTAAACGCACAAGACAAAGCACACATAAAAAGATTTCTTTTATTTTTCAATGACCAACGCGACGACATAGAATTTGCTTACGAACCAATACAGAGTTTAAGCGAAGAGGAAATAGAACAAGTACTAAAAGAAAATCATGACTTGGTAGGACATCCCGGAATACAAAAGACGTACGACAGAATCCGAGGCAAATATGATATCCCACATCTAATAGACAGAATAAAAGGCAGAATAGGAACTTGCGCGACATGTCAAACATCAAAGACTACTCGGATAAGAGGAAAGGAGGAACCACAGATAACCGACACCCCGTTAGAATCTAACGACAAAATCGCTATGGATGTGATAGGCCCGTTGAAAAAGACCAAGATAGGAAACCAATACATTCTCTCTATACACGATGAACTAACCAAATATTTAATACTTGTGCCCCTAAAAACACAACAGACCCAATCAATCTGGAATGCTTTACTGAATCATTACATTTATATATTCTCCGCACCGAAACGTATATTAACTGACAGAGGACAAAGTTTCATTAGCGAGCTAATGCAACGATACGAAGAAGCATTTAGGATCAAACACATAAAAACCACCTCATTCCATCCACAATCCAACGGAAGCCTAGAACGAACACATGCTGTAATATCCGACATGTTAGAAGCTATACAAAACGATAATGAAACAGAATGGGATCAAAACCTAAATTTTGTGTGTCTAGCATATAACACTATGGTTCATGATGCCACTTGATATACCCCTTTCGAACTAACATTTGGACACAAGGCCAATCTCCCATCTACCATATCCCAAAATCCGCAAAGAACGTACGCTGATGAGGTCAGCTTCAGGAAACGAGAATGGGATGCCAAGCTACTTAAAGCCAGGGAAACTCTAATGAAGAGTAAACAAAGATACCAAAGAGATCAAAGAAAAAAAATTATTAAACCTCAATCCATTTTTAGAGAAGGAGATTTGATATTAGTTCATAATGATCATAAAAAACACAAGTTAGATACTGAATGGCTAGGGCCATACACCATTGAAAAAGTAAAAACCCCTTATTACGAAATAATGGTGAATGACTCGATTAGGAAAATACATGGTAATCGTATTAAACCTTATTTTCCAGGACGGTCTTCACCTTCTTCATAAGTAGCTGTTATGCATTTTGTTTTTGTTTTGTTTTGTTGATTAAGACAAAGAAGAAAACACACTTTTAACCATTTAGTCCATAAAACAATCCTGAAGAAACACTAAGATTTTGGAGGACCAAAATCAATCTAAGGAGGGGGGTATGTAACGTAAATCACGTCAGAGACCAGGACACTGTAACCCCAAACTCTTTTGCCCTGATGTCACCTTAGGCGACCACTTCTAAACATTCTCCAGACAGCCGATACTTGAACATTACACATGGCGACCTTGGCGACAATGTATATTGCCGGAGTGCCTGAGGGTTCATCTGTGTCCTAACGGTCCTTCCACCGAATGTTCTGGAAGCGTGGCAGCGGTCGCGTGCGCCTGCAGGGTGGTGGGGATGATGAAGGATGAAAAACAAAAGAAGAAACAGATGTCACCGAAAGTAAAAAATATTGTAAGAGCCTCAGTCTCGAACGGTCACGCCTAGAGCTCAGAAGTGTCTTATACTTGTATAAACGAAATAAGAATAAAGTGTTCTCCTTCCTAATAAAATTTCTCTTTATCTTTACGTGACAGCTTCGACGTACACATGACGCGCAATAGCCTCGATATTTGTAAGTCGAAAACGGTTAATGTCTGTAATAATATCGCCGAACCTGCGATCGATCTCAATGATGTAGACACCGAGGTACTCGGCGACGATAAAGACCGATTGATTTCTATTCTCGACAGATTCAAAAACTCGTTCATCACGGGTTTCCCACGTAACCGCGTAAATACGGGCCAATTAGAAATACGGTTGATCGACCCTAACATCACCGTCCAAAGAAGCCCCTATAGACTTAGCGAGGAAGAGCGGAGAATCGTACGAGCGCGAATCAGCGAACTACTCAGAGCTAACATTGTAAGACCTAGCAATTCGCCGTTCGCGAGCCCCATGCTACTCGCGAAGAAAAAGGACGGTTCGGATAGATTGTGCGTAGATTTTCGAGCGTTAAATAAGAATACGGTCGCGGATCGGTACCCCCTACCTCTTATAGCGGACCAAATCGAGAGGTTACAAACGGCGAAATACTTCATTAGCCTGGACATGGCCAGCGGGTTCCACCAAATTCCTATACACCCCAATTCGGCGGAATACACGGCGTTCGTTACACCCGACGGGCAGTACGAGTACGTAACGATGCCGTTCGGATTGAAAAATGCACCGTCCGTTTTTCAGAGGGCCATTTTCAATGCCCTGGGCGACCTTGCGTATTCCTACGTCGTTGTCTATTTGGATGACATCCTAATTATTGCCGACTCAATAGATCAAGCCTTAGAGAGGTTGGACATCGTGTTAAGTACCCTTGTACACGCCGGATTTTCGTTTAACTTTTCTAAGTGCTCTTTCCTGAAGACGTCGATACTCTATTTGGGATACGTAATCCAGAACGGAGAAGTCCGTCCCAACCAGGGTAAAGTATATGCCTTAAGCTCCCTACCCGCGCCGACGACCGTCACACAGCTCAGGCAGTTCATAGGGCTAGCCTCGTACTTTCGGAAGTTCATCCCTAAATTATCACAATTGTTAAAACCCTTATACGCGCTTACGTCCGGCAGTAAAAATATAACATGGGCGGACAGGCACGAAAAAATAAGACAAGAGGTAATCTCCGTTTTGACCGACGCACCGGTGTTAATGCTATTTGACCCCAATTACCCAATAGAATTACATACCGATGCTAGCTCCGAAGGATTTGGGGCTATTTTGATGCACAAGGTGGAAGGTAAAAATCGAGTAGTGGAGTACTATAGTAAAAGAACCAGCCTCACGGAATCCAGATATCACTCTTATGAACTCGAAACATTAGCTGTTGTAAACGCCATAAAACATTTTCGCCACTACCTGCACGGACGGGAATTTCTTGTTATCACGGACTGCAATTCATTAAAGGCGTCTAAGAGCAAAGTACATTTGAATGACAGGGTACACAGGTGGTGGGATTACTTTCAAACGTTTACCTTCGACATTGTGTATCGGAAGGGCAAGCGAATGGCCCACGTAGATTTCTTTTCGCGAAATCCCACAGGCGTTGACCCTATTAGATTCGACAAAATCAAAGAGAAAATGGTTAATCTGGCCGAAATTTCGGAAGACTGGCTACTAGCCGAACAACGTCGTGACCCCCAAATTTCGGGAATCGTCGAAAAGTTGCAAAATGATGAACTCGCGGAAGACATCGCGAATTCTTACGAATTACGGTCCGGTACTCTCTACCGGAAAATTCAAAGAAGAGGCAGGACTTTCAGTTTACCTATTGTTCCAAGAGGGTTTAGGTGGTCCGTTATTAACCATGTGCATCAGTCAATTATGCACTTGGGTTGGGATAAGACGCTCGAGAAACTGTACGAGTATTACTGGTTTGAAGGAATGGCGAAGTACGTTCGCAAGTTCGTAGAGAACTGCCATGCTTGTAGAGTTTCGAAGGCTAGTTCAGGTAAGATACAAGCCGAACTACATCCCATACCCAAGGCCAGCATACCTTGGCACACGGTCCACATGGATATAACGGGCAAGCTGAGTGGTAAAAGCGATTCGAAGGAGTACGTCATTGTGTTGATCGACGCCTTCACTAAATTCGTATACCTGCATCATACTCGTAGGATAGATTCTCTTAACACCATTAAAGCGCTTAAATCCGCTATATTTTTATTCGGGAGTCCCTGTCGGATAATAGCGGACCAGGGAAGGTGTTTTACGGGTAAAGAATTTCGCGAGTTCTGCGAAAGCAAACGAATTAAAGTTCACTTGATAGCGACCGGTGCCAGTAGGGCTAACGGACAAGTAGAACGTGTTATGGGCACGTTGAAAAACATGTTCACGACAGTAGAGACGACCGGGCGGCCGTGGCAAGACGCGATTGGGGAAATGCAGCTAGCGTTGAACTGCACCGTCAACCGCGTGACTAATTCGAGCCCTTTACAACTACTAATCGGTAGATCGGCGAGACCGTATGACCTATTGCTACCCGACAATATCGAAGAAAAAGAAGTCGATATCTCCGATGTAAGACAGCAGGCCGTACAGAACATAGAAAGTAACGCCCAATACGATAAAGAAAGATTTGATAGGAACAAAGCTAAAGTGGTTAGGTTTAACCTCGGCGACTTCGTACTACGCAAGAACGAGGAAAGAAACCAAACCAAGCTAGAGCCGAAATTCAAGGGTCCATTTGTAATAACCGAGATTTTGGAAGGAGATAGATATATTCTAAAAACGCTAACGGCAAACGATCGTATAAAGACAGTCACGACAGATTAAGAAAAATGCCGGACAGTCGCGTTCCCGCTGAGTTGGACGTCGGTAGTGACGGCAATAACAGTGACCACGACGACATGAGTACCTCGATCTCGGAAGATCCTTAGCACAAAGACCGTAGCACCTTACGGAGTATGTTATGAAGCTCGGTAAAGGGGCAAGTGATGTGTTCACGCGCACCATGAGCTATAGTGTTATGAAGCTCGACTAAGGGGCAAGTGATGTGTTCACGCGCACCATGAGCTACAGTGTTACGAAGTTTGGTGCGGTCGTGCGATCTAGAAAAACGAGATCCATTGGGGTACGAAATCGAGACTGGTCCATTTCGCCGTTATGACCCGACTGATAACCCACAGGATGCAACTAGCACTTCCAATACTAATTACAACGTTACTAATTCATGTTCTCTTCTATTCCTTTGGTTATCAAACCTCCGAACAAAATTTTGTTGTTACACTGGACCCTCAGCTTATTTAGACATTAAGATAAATTGTAAACAATGTTAATTGTACCGAGACTAACGTTAAGAAAACTCAATATTGTAGCTACACCCGAGGACGTGTGATAGTCAGAATGGCCGTGTCGGAGATGAAAGAACACCGGAACTCCTCCTTGGATTCGCGGGAATACCGTAACTCTGTAACTTAGCATAAACAAATGTCGCTCCGATTGTTCGAGATTTATGATCATGAGCTTGGACTCGAGGCGACAATTAGTCGCCGAACGTAGCCGCAGTCAAAGGGATGAACGTTTTATCTAACAAAGGCACAGAGTAACTCTATACCTCTCCTTAAAAGAAATAGCCGTAGCGACACGTGGCAGTAAATATTTCAAAGGTTTCTGTTCCGTGGCTCGCCACACGCAGATCCTATCCTTCGGGTAAGATGATCTCCAGATGTCAATATACCTCTGCAGTATGTTTAGCTAACGTGAGGACCCGCAATAAATCTTAAGATTTAGTCAAGCAAAGTTCTTCATTTAGACAAACAGTCGTTGTCGCAACTACGGGAAGATAGGAGAAGCCTATCTTCCACGAACGATGCCCCCGTCAACAACCTCCCCTTAAGGGCGGCCAGCATCTCTTTCAAAACGCCGATATGGAGATCGACCAATTAGCGACAGCGCTCATTTCCCTCACCTTTGGAACGAAAGCTTTCGTTGACGAATCCGAGGATCTCATGTCCTTAGACACACCCATTATAGTTCTCCTCGACGGCATCGTCGAGACGGAGATTCATTCTTTCGTACGATCTCATCGACGAATGACAGTGCCACCTTACAACCAGTAAATACCTCACATCTAGTTAACAAAGAGTTAGACTTGAACTGTGCGAGAACATACGTTTATCATCCTGTGACCGCGGATTCGTTTGAACCTAAGGTCATTATCACTAGTGCTACGAGTGCTTAATCTTGTTAATAAGCCTGTGCTAATAAACTCTTCGTTGTATCACGACAATGGCTAATTCTAATGAAAATTCATTAAACGCCCATCTCCATAATCCTGACTTCAATCCGACAAATATATGTGGCGACACTCGACCTCGGAAATTTCCAACGGTTTCGCGGCACGAGGCGCTTTATCTTAAAAGCGCTATGCCGACGAGCCTTAGGTGTCATCGATATCCCTACGGCTCCTTCGCCGAACTTTCGGAAGACCGCACACGTGACAGTCGACGCGGACTTCTAAACAAACGCGCGCGATATCGATGGCTAACAAAGAAATGAAGCAGCGTGGCTTTTGAATCAAAGAGATTCAGTCTGCCCCGAGCTGCGAAGTGCGAAGGATTACGTGATACGAGCGTTCTACTTCTTATAACCTGCGTTAAGCACTGATCGTTACCAAGCGCACTAACTGTTAATTGTTAATTGTGTTTGTTGCTTGTTGTTATTGGACGTCAGTTGTTAAGTTAATAAACGTTTTTTGTTGAAACATCTGAGCATTCCTTCTACACCTATCACGACATACCACTTCATATATAATTAATAAAACTGTAACCTTTTTTTCCCCAGTTGACAGTTGAGCTGCAATCCATGGTTCCTTTGAGACTCTTTATCCTTGCGATGAGTAGAATAAGATGTAATAATAAGTTTCACCTTTTATTGCAAGATAAGAGTCAATTTTGCGACTGTCCTTTTTGCAGATCTCTAGCGATTCAGAGATGTAGAATCACCGCCATGACAAATATCTTTTTCGCAACTTTTATACTTATACGTAGTATTTCGATATAAATACTTATTTAATTCAAATATTTCATTTGTTATTTTAACTTTTATTAAATTTTTCGTTATCATTCGGAAACATCATTAAATTATTCGAAAAAGTATAAAGTCTCTCAATAGTATAATGCTATAATGTAATAGTATAATCTAGCTTAGAAAGGTAGCTAGCTAATCTTTTTCGATTTTCAAAGCTATGAAGAGCAAATAGGTACTTAAAAGCACGTAAAATATAGTTTAAAGTAAACATAATGCATATACTCCCAGAGGATTTTAATTTTTTTAATTCTTTAGCTGAAGATTTACTCTGCTACTATATCTAATTTATAAAATTAATGGTTTATGAATGTTAAAGTAATAATATATAACGTTTTATTAAACATAAGATTTATGTGTAACAAAATAACAAAGTATTAACGTACACCGCTCTATTCTCTTATACATCTCAAACTGGAATGAATTCGTTTTATTGCATATTCATTCATTCAACACATACGCAATGCGCTCGTCTCGTGGCGTTTTCTTTTTGTCTTTCTCTCTTTCATTTTTCACACACATCTATTTTCTAACAATAAAGTTGGAAATACGCAACGTGCTGAAAAAGAAAAAAAAAAGAAATAAGAAGCGCGCGATTTTATATATTTTTTTAATACATAGATTCCATTATAAAATTATTATTTATCTTTGCATGTGTAAATCATTCAATGTTCTCCATATTGAAAATGTTTTAGAAATATGGATTGATGTTAAGATGTGTAGATGTACTATGCTACACGCATTATACCTAGGCATATAATTACTTGCGTACATGTCTAGGCACAAGTACTGTTGCTCTTCTCTAAATAGATTCTATTCTGGAAATCAACTTCCTCTCAAGCAATACGCTTAGTTAGTCTATATCATCGTGCAAAAGCGGACGCTTCTTGTTTTAAATAACAAAATAGCTTATCGCGTCGTGTGTTGTACAATTTTTAAATTACTTTTTCGACTAAATGTATATTTGTTTCAATTATTTTTACATAGCTACTTTTTCAATACTAATACTTTTTAAACCCCACATAATTTAATATTACTTCTTTTTTCAGAATTTAATGAATCACTTCGTACTTTTAATTTATAACAGAATATATGTGAGCTAAACTTCTATTTAAATTTTATGTTATATAAAACTTATTATAAAAGTACATAATAGTTATAAGTGAATGAAATTTATTAAATGAAAGAAGATATTTAAAAATTTTTTGTTCGAGTTCTTACGATTAAAAAGTTATTTGTGGTAAGTTTTGAAATCTCAAACTTTTTTCTTCCTTCATTTCTTTTTTCAATAGGATGATGCTTTTAATTGCACGGTTAATCACAATACCGTGTGTTTCATTAAATTTTGTGCATTTTTATATTCAAAATACATCTCTTTTATATTCATATCCCACTTCTAACGACTTCATATTAACAAATTTTTCTATAATTAAATTATATTTTTCCTTCATCTATTTTTTAGGCTATATATTTTAATCGCTTAATTGACAATATTATACGTGAATATGTAACTTAATCAAACTGTGATGAAAATGAAAAAATATCTATTATTTTTATGGAAAATTTGTTTTACTTGCAATATTAAATTTTTTCTTTCGTCATAGTATGTATTAAATATATCATACTAATTCGAAATATTATTGGAATTTCTATATTTTCAAATTATTATTTTATAACGAGAATTTATAATTTAATTATTTAAATCTCTGTTACTATAAATAAAAAATGTTAGCACACAAAATAATATTAAAGTAATTAAGAACATATGAATCATTTTTACCACAACGTATGTAATATATGCATTTTTGTAAATGAGATTGTTACAAGTTTTAACAATGGAATCTCAGACTACTTGTGCGATTTGCGGGAAAAATGCAATTCATAAATGTAGTGCCTGTGGAAATGTGTATTACTGCAGTAAGCAACATCAGAAAGAGGATTGGAGGAATCACGCAAAAGCTTGTAAAAGTTTTAAGGTTAGTAGTTTTCGTACTAATCTAATATTTTCTAGCCTATAAATTCAATTACATAATTATATTATATTAAGTTTAGTTCTTAGAAGAAAAAGCAAGATTACTTTAATGTAATCAAATTTATTATGCCTTGTAAAATTGTTCCTTATGCGTTATAAAGTTTGTACACTATGTTTGAACATTATTTATCACAATTAGAACGTGGTTTTTGATTTAAGTATGGTTTTCATCGCCTAAAGTCAATGCATTATTTTGGTTAAGGTTGTCTTATTTATAAGGTTAGAACCTTAGCCGGAATTTGAAAGAAATTCAAGTTCCAGTGCTACCTGAAGTAGTTGTTAGGTAAGGCTCAAAATTCAAGACTACTCTCAATTTTGGAACGAAATTTTCGTAATTTGGGGTATAAGATACCCTTGCGGAAAATCTGGAATGGATTTATCACATAATTGTAGAGAAATTGTTAACAAAAGCCGATGCATTTTAACACAGTGATACATGGCGGATTTAAGAAAAGAGGCTCTTAGTTTTTCTTTTTATTCTGAAACAGGAAAACTATATTCAAGAACCGTACCAAAATTGGCACCAAATTATATCAAAATATGATGGTGTATTTATTAATTTCTGTAAAACTGTCCTGTGAATGTAATAACCTTTTCTTAAATGCTAATGAAAAGATAAGTTTACGTGCAGATTTTTCAGAAGCTACGCAGTGGTAGCTGATGTGGCAATATCACACGATATATTTAGACGTTTGAATAGCGTGCGACGATTCATTGAAATGTACCAATTCCTTATTGAAGCTAATTATGTACAAAGGATAGTTTGGTATAAATATAATTTACAATTGTTCCAAATTTATATTAAGTCTGAGTCGTATTAATTATCCAATTAATTGTCGTATTAATTAAAATTTGAAGATAAGACATTAAATAATTGAATACTTCTGATTCTAATTTATTTATTACTCTTGTACGACTTTCTCAAGTTTAACCAATTTTCTTTTATAATTATTAATTCTGGAACTGTAATGTCAGAGTTTTACTAAATTTTTAACGACATTACATATTTTAAACAAATTTTTATTATCATATTTTTAACAATGATACTGTTATAAAATTTATAAAGTATATATACGAGTATATAACATTTAAAGGATCTTGGGAAAAAGGCGAATGTTAAACGTAACAAATTTTGAATTTAACATTTTTTCATATGCCGAATTAAAATTTTCTGTGTTTTGTAGTACCCAGTTATAAGAAATTCAAGTATACATCGTATATTAAAATAAAGTAAAGTAAATTAAAGTAAAGTAAAATTAAAGTAAAATTACAAAATTACATCTTTTTTGCAAAAACCCACTTTTTGTGTATGTTCATCGATTATTCAGGATTGGGTTGTGTTACGTCGCGTGAAGAGGTCCGCGCGACGTCTTCTATTGTCTAACCGTAAAGGCCCAAGCGTCGTTAGAGAAACCCTCAATAAACCTAAGGCCCACCATAAACCGAGTCTCATTAGCTTGCAGGAACCTTGAATCATGCAAGTATTTTGGGTTTATCTGTGGCACTTAAACAAGTCATTAGGTTTATTGAGAGTGTTTAAAGATTACGGAGAAAGCTGGTATTTATAACGGGAAAAACTGGTAATTATATGATAGGGAAAACCAGGCATTTATAGAATAGAAATGTCTGGATTTTCCCATGAGTCATGCCGATGGGATGCTTACATCTCCCATCTTCAGGCGTTAACGTCTTAGCCAATGGATTGCGCGGATCCTTGTCCTCACCTTTCCTAATTAAACATGTAAGCAACGAATCCGCATTCTTCGTTCAAAGGGCACACCCATACCGAGCTTTCCTCCGTAATCACATCAGAACGAACATCAGAGTATTTCTTCGGCTCTCACGGTGTCTAGAGTTCCTGCATTTCCTACAACTCTCACCGTTCCTACGTCTCTAAGAGTTTCCATCATCTCTCGCGGTGCCCACAAGTCCGACAGCTCCTATCACTCTCTCATCTAAGAATAATCCTTCTCTTCATTATCTGTATCTTAACCAACGGCGTTACTACTTGTGTGATTGTATAAAGTGTTGGAAATATATCTACTTTAACTCTATGAACCACAGTGTTATACTAACTGAATCACCCCTATTATCCTAACCGAAATCAGGGGATCGAACTATTCGTGGTGTCGATTATTGCAATCGTAACGGGAATTTACGACTCCCGTTGTCGCGTATTCTAACGACCGCGTCTCCCCGCGATAGCTCGAAAATACAGGTTGCGTTATCGGAATGAAACCTTTTGCATCGTCAAAAGATAGAAGCTTGCCGATCGGTCCCGCATGCAAAATTTCTCAAATTTGTGCAATGTTAACTGTTGTCATTGCGAAGAATTACTTGTTCACTAGTTTCTAACTAACTTTGAAATCTCGTTTCTTAATATAGGCTTCAACTCCTGCTTTCATCGCAGGAAACATTTTTCTACGGATACATTTTCGAGCATATCTATCACTGTTTACTATATAATATTCGGAAAATCGGGACAAGACAGCCTATTATTTGCTATTTTTCATTAATTAATAAAAGATAAGAATTGAAATAAATAACAATTAGGTAGAAATAAGTTACCGCCTTATTAATGACAGCAGAAGGTATTTTACGTTAGATTTTTAATATCGAATTTCGCTTCACGAAAAAATGTCATATAAAAGACTTTTTGTCACAAACGCTCTGTAAGAGAAAAATCTCGCCGACTTCGAAAAGCGCTGAAAAGTATCAAATAATTTTTATCTTATATGTATTTTATTTTTACACATATGCAACAACGCATTCACTGATTAAACAGCATATTGAATATATTACAGCCTTCTCTAAGGCGACATAAAATTAAAAATATTATTAATACATAGCCCAGTTCCATTTCTAATTGTCTAACATCAGTAATTGTAACGATTGGATTTTAAATTACACTCCCCGCCAAGAAGATAGCCCAGGTGTGCTATCTTTAATTACTCAATGACGCGTGTAAAGTTTTTCGTCTGTAACGCATAATATCGAAACATTATGAGCTCAGAATATGCGGTTCGTTGAGAATAGTTAAAAATATTATGAAGTTTAATGTGAAACAAAAAACAATTGTTTTATTTATTTTATGAACAAAATGATAGCACATTTACAATAAGAAAATAATAATCAATATAAATTGTAACTAACAATAATTACTTATCAAATATATACACTTATTTAATAACGGGTACATCCTCCTTTGTTTTCTATTACTTCTATTGTACGATTTGCCATCGATTTATATAGATTCTGGATATAATTTTGACTTAACGTATCCCATTCGCGTACAATTGCATTTTTTAATTCTTGTACGTGTTGATACTGCTTTCCATTCGCATATACGCCGTGAACAAGTTCTGCCCAGCAATTTTCAATAATATTCAGGTCCGAGGAGCGTGCGGGCCACGGCAATATAGATATATTATTTTCATTAAAGTATGATTGGACCAATCTTGATGTGTGTACAGATACAGTATCTTGTTGAAAGATGTAATCAGTTCCAGAAATGCGTTCTGCGTGATTATTTATTTGTTCTTCGATTAAATTTATGTATCGAACACTATTCATTCTCCCATCGATGAACTTGATACTTGTCTTGCCAAAATAACCGATGCCGGCCCAAACCATCACGCTCTTTCCTCCCATTTGTCGTCGCATTGCTGACATTGTCTCTTTTCTTGTGTCATGAAAATAATATTGGAACCCATCAGGACCATCCAAGTTAAATATTTTTCGTTTGAAAATAGTACCCTTCTCCATTTCTTTTTCCAATGCATTCATTCTTTTGCAAAGCGTAAACGTTCTACTTTATGTTTCGTTGTTAACAAAGGTTTCTTTTTCAATTTTAGCCACTTGATATTTTTGCAGGATAGTAGAACTCGAAGAACACTTGAAACACTCGCACTAACATTAGATTTTTCCGTTATTTGCTTCGTTGTTAATTGCGAGTTGAAAGCTACACGCAAAATTGCTCGCCTATCACGATCGGATAACGATGACAGCCGTCCAGTACTTTTCCTTTTACCATGATCTTCAACATTTTTAAAGAAATTGTGTATTACTTTACGACTTCATCTTACTACTTTCGATATTTTTGTTACTGGGGAAATCCTCATGGACACCCTCCCCTCGATTCTTCTGGTCAGCGGTGGGGTAGTGTCGGACTTTACTTACTAAATCTCCACGGTGGACCCCACCTGACGCTCAGCTGGAATGCCCCGGGACCTCTTTCGAAATACTGCGGGAGCACTCCTTGTGTCTTCTCCTGTCTGAGGGAGTCGTTCCTTGGTTAGTTCGGGCATTAGGAGGGATCATCCCTCTCAACGCTATCCCTCCTTGGCGTGTCGGCCCCTATGATCACCTAGGGCGGCGCAGGGTCGTTCTTCGGCGCGGAACTCTGCCTCTCACCCTCTCCTGCTCTGTTCGTTCCTTTACGAGCTTTACGCTTTCGCAATATGAGCGGACTGCGAGGAACTCTTGTTGCCCCCTCAACATCGCTTTCACAACTGAGGAGGGGTCTAATCTCCCTCCAAAAAGATCTGGTAAGTTTCGCCGAAAGGTGATAGTGCCTTACCATTTATATATGTTCCATCCTTGTCTACGGGAGTGATAAACGTCTCTTCTTTCATATTACCACTTGCTACTGATAACTGTTGCTAGTTTTAGTTCAAGAATTTGCTTTTCTACAGACTCGTTTAATTTTTTTCCACGTCCCACATAATTACAAATTTATATAATATTATACTGTAATATTTACTCGTTGATAAATCATGAACTACTAATTTCTAAACATATTAACAGAGTGTGCTATCATTTCGTTCTTAAAATAAAATAATTTTTTTGTTACACACTAAACCTCATAATATTTTTAATTATTTTCAACGAACTGTATATTCTGAGCTCATAGTGTTTTGATATTATACGGTACAGACGAAAAACTTGACACGCGTCACTGAGAAATTAAATATAGCACACCTGGGCTATTTTTTTGACGAGGAGTGTAGTAACGAGCTTGCTATACATACAAGTCCATTATCCTGTATACTATTAATACACTGAGCGTAATTTGTATTCTCACAGATACAAGTAAAGTTTTTCAATTTGGCCACTATCAAAACATGTTCTTGGTGACTTTGTGTCAAAATATCTCACAATTTAATACAATTAAATGTAAATTTGCTGAAATTTGAATTATATAAATATAGAATTGAAATGTTTCATTATACTGAAAGTATTCTATTGAAAAGGTTTCAATATACATATTTAATATGCTATTTAGTAAGTAAATGATAGTCACTATTGTTGCATATGTGTGCAAATAAGATATAAATGAAATGGAAATTATTTCAATTATTAAATTATTAAATAGAAATAGAGATCATAACTGACATAATGAAAATAATTTTTTACTTTTAAGTGCATTTTGAAATCGGTAATATTTTTTTGGAAAAAATTTTTGATCAGCGGAGCAAAAGTATTGGCACGCTTGAAAAATAAGTTACTGCTTGAATTCCACTGACGTGTATATTCTACTGAAACATTTCCGCTGTTGGCACACCTGTTATGTCGCAGCAAGTTCCTTCATTCAAACTGATCGTTATATTTTGAAGTAAATAAGAATATTTTGCGCAAAAAAAGAAAAATGTGAATAACAGGAAATAAAACAAATGAAAAAACAATTGTTAAAAGAAAGACTGCATTAAATTTATATGAGCAAGGAAAATCTTTTTCGGAAGTAGGAGAAATTATTAACAGAAGTCGTTTTACCGTAAGAAATGCGATTAAATAATTCCTTGGTAAAAAAGATGTGACAAATGCCACACGAAGCGAACGTCCACGGAAGCTTGGAGACTGAGAAAAAGAAAGATAATCAGTATAATAAAAAAAGAACCTAAATCTATATCCTCGAATGTAGCTAGATTAGTAAAAAGTGAGTCTAGCGGGGAAATACACCCCCATAACAGTTCGAAGGACACTTAAAACTGCTGGATATGAATCGCAAGAGTTGCAAGACGAAACATGCATTGCTAAATTAAAAAAAAAGGATTGGAATTCACTATTAGTTATGTACACGAAAATACTGCGTTCTAAGATAAAGTACTGTTTTGAGACGAAAGCAAATTTAATGGTTTTCAGTGTTATTTGGCAAAAACCAAATACTGAATTGATGAAAGAAAGATTGTCCAAACTGTCAAACCCCGAGGAGGTAAAGTAATAACAATATCCTGTAAACGAGCTTATTTTTATTGGAAATACCATGGACAAGTAAGGTTATTTAAATATTTTAAAGCAAAATTTAAAAGAATATCCTTCAATCTGGATTGAGCAGTTTGGACAACTTCTCGGACTGAATAAAAGTAAATAATTGCAGTAACTTAAACTCCATGTGAAAATAAGCAAAAAATGTAGAATAAAAATTTTTCCTAAGATGCTTCCTTCTTTGCAGAAAAATAAATTAGAAAATTGTTGAGAATAGTGGATCTTAATCGCCGAAATAAATGTATAGGAACAGTTAGATTATACTTAGAATTGATATCAAAACAGTTTCACATTTATTTAATATGTGATTTACAAGATCTTCATCGATATACATTTGCACGCGTCTCAGCACTCTCTTTGTCTCACCATCTTCTATACCATACTACTAACGGAATGGAGACGCTGTGCACGCATATAATTCCACACACGCATACTCATATACGTGTGTCACTATTATGCGGCTAATCTAGTCTAGCACACAAAATTACACATATCTCAATAAAATTATATCATGTGCCTGTATCAGACGTGCTAGTAATTAAATACATTCAAACTCCATTTCCTTGAAAGTGGGGCGCGGGACCGGAAAATATTGTTTAACATTTTTTTAATTATTTTCACGCATATAATAATCTCGTGTTGATTGTTTACCTAATCGGCACTTACAATTAACCAACTTAAGTGTACTTAAGTATACTTGACAAAGTTTGAAATTCAATTTTCTCAGGAACGAAGCATCGTATGAAAAAATTTTACTTTATATTTTCGACTTATTGTTTCGTGTAGAATCAGCCCTTGTCCCGTCGTACTGCGATGTCCGACCCACCCTGTAGACGACCGGCAACTAATTGTGTCATGTGCGCTGTTACGGCCGCACAATTATAGGCAAAATTCACTGATAGTTTTTTGCGAATATCTCTGGAGTTATTGACCGATATTTACATATACAGGAAAAAGTTATGCAAAATGTGGATCTTTATAATAGATTCAAAAATCATCAAAACCTCGGAATCCAAAGCTGCGATGAGATAAAAATAAAAAAGAGTGCAAAATATTACATAATTACCATATTATATTATACTAGGACCCAAATATTAAATCAATTATTTGTATATAATTTGTTGTTTATAAAGATGTTTAGTAAAAAATGTTCTGCCTCGAATCAAATTCAAATACCCTATCGTCTGGCTTAGATAATTTTATCTAACTTTGCGAGTCTTGTAATTCGCCATTCGCTAATATGCCTTTAGAGATAAAGATACTATATTGGGATGAGGATACTCGTCGGATGACGCTTGAGAATTACTAGAGTTTTATAAATGAATGTTTTAAAAATAAATTTTATAGAGGAACTGACACGGAATTGGCATAAGAGTGCTTAAAAGCTTATGAAAAACCTTGTGTGAAAAACCGTTCTAAATCTCTATTTGAAAAATCTCCTTGGTGTAATTAAAAACGTGTTCGTCTCTTTATATCAGATAACAAGTGTAGACGTTTATTTAATTAACAAATCAATTAGCGATCTTACCTTTCTGGATGGTTCGCGTGACTCACGAATAACTGTCCACAAAGGAGAGTGAATTAAATTCAAAGAGGAATTCCGTTCTTTAATTGCCGATATATGCGTGTACTAGGCACAAACACAATATCTCAGAACGAAGCAGACGAATTAGAATCCGTTACAATACCAATTTGAGTAAAGGAATAAATAACCCCAACCTAACCCCAATCATTCAACAAATGTACGAAATACCCAATAAAATGAATCGCGCACTAGAGGATAAGTAATGCTGGTTAGCACTTCTAACTAAAGTCTTCGATAGTATATGGTATGTAAGATTGTGTTACAAACCATCAGGGCATGTTTCTATAAGAAAGTATAGACGGACATAAACGTAGAAATTTTCTAAGAAAGTGTCTTAAGAGTAATTTTATATACGCTATACACAGTCGGTATCTCAACATTCATGGACATTAAAGTATTTGTGTTTGCTGATAATACCAGCTTTACTAGATACACATTCAGTTTCGTAAATAACAAATGTGATATTCTAACAGTGTATGAAAATGAGGGTAATAAAAGGCTTAACGTTATCCAAAGTAAATGTAACTACATCGTAGAGATACGAGAGACGAAGCTTTACGAAACTAGAACTATTAGAAGATTATACAAGGAATATGAAATTGATCTATTAAATAGTATTATAAACATGTATACGGACTATAATCATGGCGCAATAGCATCTCAATAAACATTGTCATTCGCGTGCTACCAATCTTAATTATTACACCACTTTGGGCAAATTGCAAAGAAAAATTCGAAATTAATTACGTACCTCGTTTTACAGTTAGCGGAAGATTCCTTATTGGGTCGTCATTGTATAGCCACACGAAATATCAAAGTTGGGGAAATTGTTTTGAAAGATGATCAACCTCTGATAGCAGGTCCTATGTATAATTGCGCTCCTGTGTGCCTTCGCTGTTACACGGTCTTGAATGAAAGCATTGCAGTAGCTTGTGAAAAATGTGGTTGGCCTCTTTGTCAAGATTGCAAAGACCATGGATTAGAGTGTAATTTTTCTTCTACTCGCAGAGATCATAAGGTAATTACACTATTTCATTGTTAAGATAACCTAACTAGTTTTATTTTTGTAAGCTAAATACTAATCTGCAAACCGTTTCGTCCAATACTCGCACTTTTTGAAACCATCAGTTTTTTTAAGAACATCAACATTCTGAACAACTTCTTCCTATATATAACAGCAACTCAACTTTTACCGTATACAGCGTTTAAAAATATTGTAGGATCTTTACTACAATTAGTTTATTTAAAATAAATGGATTAAACAGATGTTGGTTAAACAGGAAACGATGGTTGTTTAACGTAAGCTAATCACAATAAATTATAATTATGACAACTAAATAGTTTATTTGCCACTCTCGTCACTATGGTTCCATCGCTCTCTCACACGCGGACTACACTCTCTCGACAACGCAATTCGCATTCCCTAACTTCTCGATTTACACTCTCTGGCTTCTCAACCAACACTGACTGTTAATTCGTCTTTGTCCTCTAGCATCCCTTTGTCTCTTGTCTTAGCCCCACCACGCACGTGTTCCGCAACCGCTTGTGGTTAGGGTCACGCAGGTCTTTTCCGCGAAACTATTCGATTAATGTCGAAACTATTCGAAACTGTCTTTCGGCACTTCGGCTTTCACGCGACATTGTTTATAGTTCGCCCGATATCTCTTAGGCCTTTCGTCCACTATACTACAATACGCGATTTGAAAAGTGATTTCTGTGAAGGCCATGATGAAAAAATAGATGAAAAGGATAACATTTTTATGAATCAGGCATCCGGAATATGTTTGACACGCTAATACCAAATTAATGTTGGATTTATATCGATACATAATTCTCACGAACCTTCTAATTTGATTAATTGGTGATGATGTTCCTCCGAATTCTATTACGAGTAACAGATTTACATCTCGCACGCTTGTTTCCATCGACACTTGCGTATACAGATCACGATAAAACCATTGTAGCTTCCTCCTACTTTGAATAATGCATCGCGGATCGTTTGTCGATACACTGAGAGATCTAACAGTTACCAAATCCTTGAATATCTAGACAGAAATAGTACATTTGTTCCTGTACAATTTCAAATTGACGATCGACCTCTTGTTATCGCTGAAACCTGTAATCTCGCAGGAAGTAAATTCCATTAATTAAAAAATATTAGAATCCGAGATCGTTTGAAAATCGTACTATTGTACGTGAATGAATATACAGTAACGTTATCTATAACATACAACAACAAAAATTATTTATGTATACGTAGAAAAACATGGGTTACCTGGAAAAGAACATATGAAAGAATATTTATTTAAAAAATGTTCATCCATCTAAATCACCACTTGAAATCACTTAAATGACGTAAGGAATATGTCTCGTATTATGCATAGACAGAGAAAATATTTAGATGGCCTGCTTTAAGTGAAACATTCTATATATCGCATTTCTACTGGTTAACTTTTTTTAAGTTTTCAATCCAAGCGTAACAATTGTCTGCAGTAACAAATCTAATCCAATTTGAATTTAAATTCATCTAATTGTAATATAAAATCAAACTAAAATCTTAGTAAAATTAAAATTCTGATCAATGCGTTTACATGAAAATCAATAAGTATTAACAAAAAATATTAAAAAAACAATAATGATTTTTAATATACAATTCAAATAAGTATAGAAGGGGTCGTTACTTGTGCAAGGCATTTTGGAATAATCCAGAATCGGGAATGTTGCAGAATTAATCGTTAAAAGAATGCATTTTATTGTTTTTTAAGATGCGAATGTTACTCCTGTTTTTAAAAGAATATTTTCTAGCTTACAATTAATTTATTTTATACTGTCTTAATCTTACATAAATGGACGATATTGCACTGCAATGTGTGACGGATAATGCTGCTCCCTATGCAAGCACATTGGAACGAAGTGTTTGATAACTAAATTATAATTTTTCTTAAAGATATGATGCATATACTGTAACTTTAATAATTTACTTTAATAAATGTAGTATCGTGGGCAAAAGGCCTAAGATATCGGCCGAACCGTAAACAATGTCGCGAGAGCCGCGGCATCGTCGGGTACATCAAGGTGTCGTCGGTCCTTTCAAGTGAATAGTTTCGTGGAAAAGACCTGCGTGACCCTGGCCACGGGCGTTTTCGGGACACGTGCGCGATAAGGCGGGAAAAGACAAAGAGATGCTAAAGGCAGTGTGAGTTGAGAAGCGAGAGCGAGCGAGTGCAGAAGCCGGAGAGTGTGAATCGGGAAGTCGAAAGCCGAGTATGAGAATAAGACGTACGACAGCATTGTAATCATTTCGTTGTTTTGAATATTTTTTATTAAATCAAAACATCATTACTTGTCCTTTCCTCTAAAGACCCATTAATATACTACATAAATAATAATACAATTGAGTGTGATATATTTTAAAGCATGGTACGACACATAGACCCACGTTACAATTTTCACACTCATAACGCGATAGTGTCTTTCAAATTGCTCTTAATTTTCTATTTTGAAGCGATATTTTAAGGTTGAAGATTCTGAAAAATTATAAGAATACGGATCGGCATGTTAAAAAGAGCATCTAATAATGGTATATTTATTTTAATGAAAAACAACAATTCATACCTGACACTGGCGTACCAAAAACAAAGACTATATATTCTGTCTGTATATTGTTAACACTGTTATAAAACGTTGTGAAGGCAAAAGCGTATGACGCAAGACAAATGAAATAGATCATTTAGTTCAAACGGTGAGCGAATGAGTCAGTAGAGTGATAATATATAAGATGACATATAATATGTAATATAATATAAGATGTAATCTCATAATATATATAATATAATATAAGATAAGATAATATAAGATGACATTCGCAAAAACCACTATAGTAGCGCATCGTACCGAAGAAGTTGATTTAACCCTTCGCACTTGAGGGTTTTTTCGGTCGGACGTAGCAGCAACTTCGGATGATTCAGCGTATACAAGACGCGTGTCTTACAGCTAGCGTAAAATGATTTTATATACAAATCAACTTACAAAAACATTATACTCTAATAATTTATCTATATTTACATCTTTGAAAATATGATTTCGTAATATTCTAGAATATACGAAATTCTTCTTTAATATAGTTGATCTCATTTTTCAACAGTTCAAAATCAAACATCTTCGTTTGAACTAATTTCACTTCCGAAAACCACTTTTTTGGGGTTTCTAAACTATAATACTTTTGCCATGATCGTCAAATCCGAACTAACGTTGGAGACGTTGACAGTATCATAGTTTCGGAGTTGGGATTAAATATTTTATCTCCATTTAAAAGTCTAACACTTTACACTTCCCGACAAAGAACAAAAAGAGCTAAGGAACCAACTTACGAATCAATATTGGTGGTGACTGAGAGTTGCCTTTTGAATGAAAAGGTTTAACCATACTCGTCCAAAAGCACAAGATTCATAATTTTAGAGACATTCCAGAAAATATGTTTTTAGTGAACAACTTTAAGAGCTGTTTCCTGTCTCTACGGGTAAATCGATCGTCGATAAAAAATTTGTGTGAGATATTTTTGATTGCATAATAAATACGCAAAGTTTCATCAAAATCGGCGTGTCATTCTCGGGTGATGCTTCTTGTTCGATTATTGCTATTTCTTATGTCAGAAGAAACTCTAAAGCTATTCTTATACATTTTTATCGGTAGACGTATGAAAGAGATTTGTTAACATTGTATACTGATATAATAATGTAATGTTTCAGGTATCTATAACTGAATTTGGCCACCCACATCCAAGTTATCAATGTATAACTGTCATAAGAGCGTTAGCATCGAAGGATGTTAATTTGGAATCTTATAAGAAGTTACTATCGCTCGAAAGTCATTACGATCGAATAAATTCCCATGAACTGTCAAACACTGTTCGCTTTATTAAAAGATTTTTCAAAACAGATGATATATTGGAGGAGGAAATGACAAAAATCGTCGGTATCTTGCAGGTAGAAATTCAATCAATATTTTAAATCTGCGTTATAAATATTAAGACGAATAGAAATGTCACATATTCAATAAATATTCTCGAAAAGTATGTTTCCGTAACGTATAATATTCCCAGATACAGTCAATACAAAAAGTATTTGTACAGAACTTAACTATAACAAAATTATAGTAGAACATTTAGTACACGTTTGTAATACATTTCGTAGAACGCTTAGTAACTAAATTTTAACAAATAGAAATTATATATGTATTCCTAGAAGCCTTCAAACTAATTTTCAGAAAATAAGTTTTCTCACAAAATAATTTTCTATCTCTATTGTTCAACTATTAATAAATATCTAGAAAAATATCTACGCGTGATAAATATTTCTACAGTTAGCGCTTCATAGCATAAAAGACAATCTGCATCAAAGTGCAGAGAAAATAGGTTTGAAAAACGAACAATATTCGGGAACACTTAAAATATCTCCACAATTCCTAGATATAAACATTATTGAAAATATATGGGACCACCTAAAACGCAAAATACAGAGTCACCATATTTCGTCTGGAAATGATTCTATGAGGAAACCTTTACAAAAATGGAAAAATATTGTAAGTAGGATTTTTGTTAATCTGACAAATTCACCGACAAATGCCACGACGGTGTCACGACCGACATACTTCAAATCCGATGGACCGATGATGGAGATAAAGATGTGGCGACCTTGGCGACAATGTATATCGCCGAAGTGCCTAATGAGTCATCTATATCCCAACGGTCCTTCCACCGAATGTTCTAGAAGCGTGGCAACGGTCACGTATGCCTACAGTAGTACTTGCCTCCCATATGCCTACTGGGTAGTGGGGATATTGAGGGATGACAAACAAAGAAGAAACAGATCCCACAGAAAGTCAAATTGTAAGAGCTTCAGTCTTGGAAAGTCACGGCTGGAGCTCAGAACCAAATCGCAGTCAGTATAAACTCAGAGTACAAGAAATAAATTCTTTTGTTCTTTTGTTACCTTATTTTTTTTTTCTTTTCGTTCGAGCTACCCCTTTTTTTATTTTACGTGACAACGGCTTCAAGTCATAATAAAATCAAAAGGAATCTGCTAAATACTAAAATAATTGTACTTGTCTTGATAATTTTTTCCCTTAAACTATAACTGTACGAATATTTATTACGCATATATTTTTGCCATTTTTTAGATATTTGTTAATATTTTCACGGAGAACATAGATATCCCCGCTTTATTTCATGAAAATTATTCTACAGACTTGTAAAAATGCGTATATAACTTTTATTTGTTAAAATTTTATTAATAAACGATGTTCTACAAAATTTTTGTTGAAATCAGTTATTGTACGAATACTTTTTACGTCGACTGCGTGTGTGTTTACAACGACAAAAGCCGTTTAATGCAATTATCGGCTTCTGCGGATTTGGACAGCGCACAATTTTAATTTCTAAGCTCTATCATTTTTAGCAAATGTACAAAGACCAACAAAAATTATGTTGCACTATACTGTATAGACAACAATATCAAACATTTTTTGAGTTATTATTTATTGTCGTCTACATTGTCTATTGTTGCTTATTACTAAACAATTTAGTAAAGGAAGATAATGAACATAATGTACACTGCGTATATCTCACATTAAATAACTGCTATAGGGTATACGTTCATATAATGTTCACATATACTAACGCAAGCTCGAAGTAACAAACGAGAAGTACTGAAAATGTAGGAAAAATTAGTTTATTAATTTATATTATGATTTATTTTTTTATTTAAATATTGTTAAAATATTAGCTTATTAGACTATATTATAGTAAAAAATTATTTATTAAAATAATATTAAAACTATAATTCGCTGACTATAAATTAACACACAATTGAAAACAGATTTAAATTACCACGTTGAGTAGATCTTTCACAATAACTTGGTTTCGTTGTCATAGTGCCGAAATTAAGTTTTATAATATAATTTAGTATCTTCAACCAATTTGTACTTTTTATATGATTTCTGAACGTGAGCGGGGTATCTGGTTTTGTGCCTATCTTTGTTCATATTGTCTAAGTTTTCCGCATTTGTATCAACACCTTGTTAGTCGTCAATGGATGGTTGTTATAAAACATAGGTATATTGCGTATGCTGATTCGTTAGTTTTATTTCAGATTTTATCGTTGTTTTTACATGGTTGATAATAATGTTTCCGTGTTTCGGTTAATTAGAACATATTTTAATCAGTTTGCAACTTCTTTAACAATGACATCCGCTTGTTCGTTGCCAAGTATATCGTAATGGAATAAAATTCAGATAGTATTCGTCAGTTTCTGTATGGTACTGAGAAGATTTTATTTAATGGTTTTCATTATTATTAACACGTTCACGTCGGCGTGTTTAATTATGTTGTTAATTTTCCTGGTGATTTAGTTCCTTCAGTTCGTCAATTATTGAACTATAGTGTTGGTTGTAGGATGCATTCATCTATGTACTACCTTACAGCTTCTATTCTTCTTTAGTTGGTAAGTGTAGAAGTTTGCATTTTATCTTTTAATACGAGAGTAAGTTCTCTATAAATTTCAGGAGTATTAACTTGGACTTTGACCTGATTATCTTTCATTTGTTTGAGAGTACAGTCATCATTGGCTATTTTTTCCATTAGTTCTATGAGTGGTTCTTTGACTTGAGCTTCGATTTATATTGGTGAAGGTTTTGGTAGCTGCTTTTCGATGGCAGTTGTGTTGCTTCCTATAGATTCGTCATCCAGCTCCGCCAGTACGCTAAACGGATTACTATCCGGCATATTATTCAATCACTTATTATGTTCCGTGACTGTTTTAATCAAATTATCAGGTGGAATGATTTTCCGTTTCTTTGATGAATAGTTATTGTTGCTTCTTGTTGAAATAATTCTCACTTCTAAGAAAACTCTACATCTGCTTTATTGTTTAGTTTTCCTGAACTTCGAAGCCATTAAGAATTATGTAATACAAATCAATTTGAAAGGTCTCTCAGACTCATAACCTTTTTTGGAACGTGCCTTGTACAGACGATGCAGCGGGATATAGACAGGCCACTTTCGTAATTATACAATTGTAGTATCTTAATAGAGTCTTTAAAGGAAGGATAAGTAATGATGTTTTGGTTTAACAAATAATATTCAAAATAACGAACTGATTACAATGCTGTCATACGTCTTATTCTCATACTCGGCTCTCAACTTCCCGATTCACACTCTCCCGCTTCTGCACTCGCTCACTCTCGCTTCTCAACTCCCATTGTCCGGCTTTTGCATTCGCTCTCTCCGGCTTCTCAACTAACACTGTCTTTAGCATCCCTTTGTCTTTTCCCGCCCTATCGCGCACGTGTTCCGCAAACGCCCGTGGCCACGGTTATCAGGGCCTTTTCCACGAAACTATTCACTTGAAAAGACCGACGACGATAGAGCCGACGATACCGCGGCTCTCGCGATATTGTTTATGGTTCGACCGATATCTTAGGCCTTTTGCCCACGATACTACACAAATACCCATAGGCCCATGTCTTCGGGGCTCTGTTGTAATGTAACACTGCCAGCGTGTGGATCTGGATTAGCATATTCTGTACTTATACTTGTACTTATACTTACACTTATTCTTACATTTACACTTACATTTATACTCAAATATATTTCTGTTACACATCCATCCACGCGTTCCTCTAACAGATAACCTCAACACCTTTAACTGGAGGGGTACCAACTTCTATAAGATCTATTAAACTATTGTTCACTTGCGGTTTAATGATGAAAATTTTTTCGTTAGCTTCAATAATATTCAGCTGCAAATTGCTGCTCTTTTTTGCGCCATTTGTGATATAGACTTGCCAACGGCAAGTTTCCTATCATAGACACGCTCTCACTGGGAAATCGAATATACGGCACTATGAACTAATCGCTTTACGTAAACACTTCTTATCGTTAGTACTTCCTGTTTCTTTGACGAGACTGAGGAATTGGTAACTCATATACAGAATTAAGCAATTCATCGCTTGATAATGACTTTGATTAGTACGCTGTACTCGATGGATATTTGCACCGCATTAGATCGCGTCTCAAGGTGACGGCCGCGTTTGTGCCCGTTACTCCTCGGTTTGAGGCGAATACGCAGCAAAAGTACAAAATGTATCTTGACTTCTCGTTTACGCATCGTGTTTAACCTGACAGATCCTTGAGTTAATGCTTGAAAGCTTGAGCTCTGAGACGTAAAGACCTGTTTCAGATATTAATCAATGGATCTGTGTATATAATTCATACGGTTACAATGTAGTACAATAGCACTTCCTATAACGCGAGATATACGTTCCGTTACGAATTCAAGAGTGCAAAAAAATATAATTAAATAAATATGTAGTCTTTTCTTAATATGACAAAATAATATGCGACTCACAATAATAACTGTTCACAATACCAACTGTAAACAACTCTTTATGGCACAAGAGTTAATGCAAAACTGCGCGTCGAGTTAATTCAAAGACTTACATATTTTTATATTAGAAAAGAGTCATTTGCTGCAGCTTCTTAATCGCGTTATATGGAAGCATTGGCGTAATTTTTAGTCCACGTTAGAGAAGCATCGTGTCATACGGGATCCAACTATATATTATTTTCAATCAGCACTCTTTTAATTATCTTGATCAAATATAAACATATCATACATTCTATGGGTTTAAAAATAAATCTGAAAAAATATGAATGACAAACACTTAAATTGCAGGTTAATGGACATGAAGTTCCGCTTACTGATCCACCATACGTAGCAGTTTACGAACTGACATCATTACTTGAGCATAACTGTAAAGCAAATTGCTCGAAAAGTTTCACTGATACTGGAGGCCTGATTATTCATGCTGCAGTACCTATTGCAAAAGGTGACTATATTATATATATATTCTATAAAGTATAGTAATATACAGGTGTAAAAGAATTTAAGGGGTGATTTTTGAAGAAAAGTAAAGATGGAAATCAAGAATAAAGAAATTGCGTTTTCAACTTTGTTTTTTAGTTATTGTCAGTTAAAATTAGCTAAAATGCCCCTGTACGCATGCAAACCTCCTCACATGGACGAGAATAGGTCAGCTTGAGCTGCAGGTCGCACAGCGATCCGTGTCGAACGATATGTGTGCAGCAGCTTACCCGGTACAAGTCGTAGAGAAGAAGATCATGACATTCGAAGACGTAAACTATCCCGCGCAACATTTTGTGAGAAAAGTCGTAGATTAAAAGTATTACACCAGTCTACTAATTAAAATCCATAACAACATAAAACTCATGAAATTTTCAAATAGAAAAAATTGATGTCTCCTTCAATTCTTTGCGTTCATAAGTAATTAATAAATAATAACACATATAAACAACGTTTATTGTTGTTGTTACATGTTACACAGGAAAACCACACACGTACCACAGGTGTCCAGGCTGTACATAGAAAAATTGCAACGAAAATAACAATCGTTTTATATTACAGTATGTGTTCAATATATGCTCCATTTTCTTGGAAACGAAATAGACAATAAGCACGGTACATACAACACGCACTATATACACTACACACTTCACACACCCAAATCACTCGCGTTGGAACTAAAAAAAAGATTCAAAAAATAAAAAGAATACAAAAATAAAGGAGATAAAAATATTCAAAAAATTAAAAGTGAAGAAGCTCAAAAAAGACTACAGCGGAATAACTTAAATCTATATTAAATCTACAATTAACCCCAGCTTTATGTTTATACAATTCTCCTAACAAAATCACTAGAATATGTTACATAACGAGGTAGCAGTGGAGAGTTCGTTCAGAAAAAAGTTTACGATATTCTTTACCAACACTTTCGTTTTCTTTGTATAATTTTCTCGAAATTAACCAGGGTCAGACAGGATAGCTGAGCTGCTCCTTTCAAAAGTATTATTAGGTATACCTACTGAGAAAACGAACAAGCCGCTTACCAGAAACTTAAAAGAGTTATTCAACGCAATAAGTATCATTTTTTATTTGCTGCACATTAATTTGTGTTGACATTTTTATATATATGTCGGGTTCACATTATGATTAAGATTAGGAACGTGAAGCGAATCTTCATTTGGATTAGACGTTGTTATGCAATAGAGAAGATATTTACTAGCGTAATTCCGATCATTAGAGAATTTGACAAGTAACCGTGGTAATTAGATACTCGAGATGCTAATGACAATGATCTTAGGTTCAATAACGAATCCGCGGTCAACGGAATAACAAAATGCGCTTTTTTCCAAAGCCCAAGTTGCACTCGACTTGCTCGTCTACGGTACAAGTATTACTAAACCAACTCTTTGTTAAAACGTAGAATGTTCACCGAGCGTAAAGACGCTATGTAACTCGCTAATCAGACCTCACGAGAGAATGACTTTCCGTCGCGGTGATGCTGCAGTGGGAAACTATGATGGGGTGTGTCTCAAGGCGTCGTCGAGGAAAATCTTTGTTCGGGCAGTGAGGGAAATGGGCGTTGCTGTTAATTGGTTAATTTTTACGTTGTTGATTAGAAAAGGATGCTAGCCGGCCTTGAGAGAAAGTTGCTAGCGCGAAGCGTCGTCCGTGAGAAAAGCAGATTTCCCGTATCTTACCGTAGTAGGTGATAGATTTAGGGACTGTTAGGATAAAGACTGTTTGTCCGTTTGAAGGACCTTAGTTAACTAAACTCTAAGATTTATAGCGGCTCCTCAGACTAGCTGAACATGTACTGTGAACATGCATCGACATCTGATAATCATCCTTCTCGAAGAATAGGGTCTGTGTGTGGCGAGCCACGCGACAGAAACCGTTGGAATGTTTACTGTCGCGTGCCGCTACAACTATTTCTTTTAAGGAGAGCCATAGAATTACTCCATCCCTATGTTAAGTAAAGGCGTTCATCCCATGGCCGCGGCCACGTTCAGCGACTTGTTGTCGCCTCGAGCCCAAGCTCGCTATCACAAATGTCGGACAATTGTAATTGAGTTAAATTACAGAGACTAAAATGTTGGGGGTTTTCCGAAGAATTCCAAAGGGAAGGCCCCGGTGTCTTTTCATCTCCGACGTATATATATCGGAATGGAGAGAAAAAACGCATGGGTGAACGTATTATAGAAATGCTTTATTCAGAAATGTTAGAAATTCGAATTTCCAATGGTTTTTATTCGATAGAATAATGTATTGATAGATGTATTTATTACAGTGGATTAAACAGAAAACGATGATTATTTAACGTGAACTTAATGCAGTAGTATGATATGACAACTCTCGATTAACGACTCTTGACTCTAGACTTTCAGGTGGCCAACTGAACATCAATGGCTGCGGTGCTGAAATATATTGATGGTCGTTAGACCTATTGAAGTTTCCCGACCCTTTCGGTTTATCGGCATTTGCGCTTTATCATCGACATTGTCTGTATTGTCTGCGATCTTTCCGCGGTACTATAATAGAGACCAAAGAAGCCGCTGTAAAGAGGATCGTTGTGCCAAAGACTAAACACTAGAGAAGATGTAGAGTTTTTCTAGCAATGAGACTCACTGCAACAATTTGTATTATTACACATTACTCCATAAAATGACTTTTTTATTCTTGATTTTTATCATATTTTAGCTTTAATAATCATCCCTTAAATTTTTTTACATCTGTAGTCGAACATCCTGTATATAACTCGTTCAGAATAAGGCGCTTGGAACGAATGTAGCTTTCATTTTTGTTGGTTTGGATAGCCTCAATCATAAAAATAGATATGCGTGTCAGCTAAAAACTTTGTATCTACAAATAAGACCATGAGGCATCGTGTGATGGTGAGCGAGTTAGCGGAATAATGCTCTTGCTGCTCTGCAGTCTCAAATATAATTTTCTGAGCAACAAATAGTACAGCATATTCCATATTCTTTTGTGCAAAACGGTGTTGGCATATCCTATGACTAAAAATGAGGGAAAAAATGTTGTGTTAATGCATTTCTAAAAAGTTAGAACACAAACGCGAAACAACCGACTAATTTTTCGCTCGATAAAAGGTATAGATTGACGATATTTATATCAATTTTATTTGTTCCAGTCGAAATGCAAAAAAAGTAACCTCGTTATATTACAAACTTCTCATTGATTTCTTTATATTGATTCCTGACGTGCATTAAATCATGTTACATAAATTTCTTCGTTTACAATTAAAAATCACAATTAAAAATCTGGTTGAACCAAAGAATTACTCGACGTTGTTGAGGTGCGACATTGTTGATACTCGTCGCCTGTTATATTTAAACGAAAATTTCGCTAATTTCGCATCATCATTACAACTTTTTGATAAAAAGTTTATAAGCCTATGTTTATATGATTCTTTTATTCTTAATTATGGAATATGCTGGCAATGTTTTACGATGAGTGAATAGAATACTCTATATTACATGTGTACATATGTGTGTTGAACATTTTGGCTCTACTTAACAAGTAATGTGTTATTGAACGTTTTGTCTTTCATTCGGACAAATGTGAATGCTAAGGCAAAACGACTGACGTCTACATAAACATTTTGTAGTGTAAAGTTAAATTGTTTATCATTTATCTAGTATTTCTATATATTAACCTTTTTTGCCGTTTTCATATTTACAAATAATTTGATATCACATAAATGATCTGTATATATACATATAGAAGCATTATTATGACTAAGAACACGCAAAGCAATTTTTAAAGAAGTAATAGGCTCCTTTAACTGTTTCTTAACTGTACACACAGGTTAGTCGACGAAAGTCGACAAAAAGACGTTGAGAATACCAAATAAATTTTATAGAAATTAGTCACAGTACTATTACAAAATAGATTTCAATTGCAAATCAAAATAGATTGAAAATATTACAATGTCGATTGAAAAAAATTACAACAAAATAATTTTCCAATATTTATGTAAATATCCATGCTTCTCTCTTCCCCTCTTTGTAAGTAAGACAACAAGTAATTTAAAATATTAGCTTTTGTTACAGCCATTCTTCAAAACATAAACGAATCATCAACTATGTGGACATCATTATATGTTACAATAGAAATTTGCTAATAATTGGATTGAGTATTTTTATGCAAATTCATCTTTTTGAGAATATAGATAGGGAGGAACCTCGGTAGAAAATTCTTTTATCACATTATACGCACTTTATGTAATTTTACACTTTAAAATTTCCTATGAATACCTAATATGGTCATCTACTGAGAATATTCAATATACGGGATGAAGGTAACCGGAACCACTTCGATCACTGTGCATGTCATGATTTTAGTGACAAATTTTTCAGATATAAGTTGGTTTCAAAGATGCACAGAAGGTCAAGTTTTGTTTTTTGTGAACTACTCGAATTCAAGTTACTATTTTTAGAGGTATCGCAGTGGCTACAGTTATGCCACTTATAAACTAATGTATTTTTATATGAATAGGTTAATTCTTTTCTATATAGGATTATGAGTTGGATCGACTAACATAATAAAAAGTATATGATTTTATTTAAAAAGATAGATCTGACCTTCATATGTATTTTCGCATTCTCCTACAAAGACACTAATCGCGTCAAATTCTGTCCTCTTTGCAACCATTCAACTTTTATCTGAAATACTTTTCACTAAAATAGTGAAGATGTAGTGATCGAAGTGGTTCCAGCTGTATGACCTGTTCGTGTATGTATATACATACATTTATGCTAAGGGACTGTTTCTTGTGTGTACTTGTACCTCTCATAGGTGAAAATAAATCAACGGTGTAAAGGATCACTTACGATGGTAGAATTAAAAATTTTCGCGCGAGATTAAGAAATTATGTGCCTGTTTCTGTAAGCAATTCAGCTATCGAGTATAAGGCGATGTGACCAATTCGTCAAAAATCGTGTCGAATAAATTGTCTGTTCTTAGCCTAAATCTTCTAGATAAATGCAACTGTATGAATTTGTATGAAATATTTTAGGAGACCACATTTCTATATGTTATACGGATCCATTGTGGGGTACTGCAAACAGAAGACACCATCTTCTTAAAACAAAATTTTTTGAATGTACTTGTGATCGATGCAAGGATCCCACAGAATTTGGAACAATGTTTAATGCTTTAAAGTGCAATCGAATGTAAGTTAAGTTAAAAATTAAGTCTTATAGAAATTATTATGAAAACGAAGAATGGATTACTATAAATAAAAATATTTTCCCACTTTACAATATTGTACAGAACTGATGCAAGTACAGTAGAGTCTTCTTTATGCGAATTTATAAGCAGATATACTCTTCGGATAATGGAATTTTCTGATACTATAACAATCATTATTCTCGTGTGAAATTTCATTTATTTCAAATACAAATTAAGATTAATCGATAGCTTCTCTAAATATTGAATATCAATATCTTTTTGACTGCTAAGTCACGTAATTCTTTCAACATAAGTAATTACATCGCAGCGGAAGACTTCACACACATACAAAGCACACGCTATAGGGCTCAAGAATTAACATACCTCGAAGTAGAACACTAGAAACATTTACTAGAACTAGTGATCTCAACATATTATCCACAGGAAGACCAACACACTGGCAGACGGATCTAAACAAAATTCCTGACTTGCTTAATTTTGCAGGTATAAAAGGAGTAAACGCAAACAAATTAAAAGTAACACCCAGTCTGGAGCTTAGCTCCCATCATACACCGTTAATAATAGAATACGCAAGCAAACTAATACTTTATAACAAATCAGAGTCGCTTTGCAATAGAAGCATGAAATGGCAAACATAAAGAACTAATCAAGAGCGAAATCAACTGCAATATTCCATTGAAAACACCTGAACGCATCGAACAGGCAGTAACAACATTGACAGAAATTATGCAAGAAGCAGCAGGGGCAACTATTACTTATAAACCAAAAGAAACCAAACATCCTTGACAAAATCAGAGAAAAAAGGAAAGCGAAAGTAAAATGGCAAAAACATAGAACATGTGAAAACAAAAAACATCTATACAAACTTGCAAAGGAAATAAAAAGTAAAATAAAAGATCATAATAGTAACGAATTCTCAAAATTCATAGAAACACTCTCAGTGGAAAGCCACGAACAAAATAAAGAAGCCAATAAAAATAATCCCAGCAATTAGAAAAGCAGATAACATATGGGCCTGAAGCAACGAAGAGCAAGCTACAGGATTGTTCAACCACCTTTGTAACACATTTACTCTATATAATATTAACAACAGTAAAACCAAATATCATTGAGACGAAGATGCGCAAAATACTAGTAGCTCAACTGACAAGCACCGTACCATACCTAATACAACAGTTCAAGAAATGAGAATCATAATGAAGAAAACAAAAAACAATAAAGCACCAGGAGTCGACCCAATCTATGGTAAAATCTTGAAAAACCTTCCCCCAAAAGCAATACGTTTAATCATAATAATGTTCAATGCAATTTTAAGAATTCAATACTTTCCTAATCTATGGAAGTTAGCACAGATCATAATGTTAGTTAAACCAGGCAAAAACCCACACCAAACTGTATCTTACAGAGCAATATCACTACTTCCAGTGTTTTCCAAAATAGTAGAGAAAATAATATAACCAACAATAGAACAAGAAAAATTAATACCAGATTACCAATTTGGATTCAGAAGAAAACACTCCACGATAGAGCAAAAGGCACAGGTTCGTCAACGAAATTTTACCAGCAATAGAAAGGAAACAATACTGTACAGGCTCCTTCATGGGCATTGCGAAAGCATTTGACAAAGTGAACCATGAAAGCCTCTTACAAACAATCAAAAAAACACTTCCCGGAATAAATCCACCACTTACTCAAATCATACCCAAGCAACAGAACCTTTATAGTAAAAATAAAGGATGTATATTCTGAAGTAAAAGACGCTGCCTGAAGGCAGGGGTACCGCAAGGAAGCGTCTTAGGCCCAATATTATACACACTATACACGGCCGGCATACCAACAACTACCAACAGCAAAATACAGACATTCGCGGACTACACGGCTGTGCTAGTCAGGCATACTAATCCAGCAACAGTAGCTACATTACTACAAGAGCACATCACAAAAATAGAAAAGTGGCTACAAGATAAACAAATAAAAGCAAACCCCAATAAATGCCACCATATTACATTTACACTAAGAAAACAGAAACCACCAAATATCCAATTGACTGGCACGCACATAACACAAACAAGGCAAGTTAACACGTTGACGCCGGCGCCGATATTCAGGGTTTTCTCTATGATGTGGCGCCCGACTGCACGGTCTGCTTCGTACGGCTGCGCAGCGCCAGATTAGACTGTTCAGCACTGTTAATTTATAGCAAAATTACAAAAGCTATACGATTCCTGTTGGGTTCAATGAATTCCGTGGACTTCAACTAATACATTGATATAGAATAGTTTGGCAATATCAATTTGCAGATATCTATAAATATTAAGTAAAGCTGATGGGACCAACTTTGACCCTAATTTTGGAGTACTCTTTTCGATTTTTCTCAAACAGTAGAGATCTGACGCGAATTCCGACTATTGCAACGTATACCAAACAGTGCAAATAAACCAACTACTTTGCATCATTAGTCTACATCCACCTTGAGCGGTAATATTGTTCAAGGGGCGCAACCTCAAGATAACAGTTGCGCCTGACTCATCGCCGTCTAATTGATAGGTCGCAACAAGTTCTGTATCAAATTCTTACAATTAGCAGTCACTAAATTGAATTAAGGAAAGAATACATTGTATACGAACACCAATACAATATGTACATGCCTGAAACAGAAAAGGGCACCTATTACTGAGAAGTATCATGTTGGAATAGCAGAACGTTCGAATAGTACTGTATTCGGATAACGGATGTTCAGATAAAGAAGGCTCTACTGTAATAGAATTTAGAAAAGGAAGCACAATTTCGTAATTGTTTCTATATTCGCGGAGATATAGAGGATGTTTCAAACTATTACATTATATTTCGAATATAAATCTTTTAACACTTAGCCAACCGGCGCGCGTCACAATGAATTATACGTTTCCACCGCGCATTTTTCCAAGTATCGAGGACCAATATTCAGTACATAAGTAACAAAAAGGTCTAAAAATTATTTAAGTAATTAATTATATTTTGTGGTAATGATTTTATTTAACGATTTCACATATTGTTTATGCAATACATCGTGTTTAAAAGTATAAAAAAATATAGGTAATATTAAAAACGTTCAAGACGATTAAAGATAAATAACACAGCTTGAACGTGAAATTAAAAATTCATAATGCATTTTAATATTTTTCTACAATGTAGTATCGTTCGATCATAACTCTATTTAGTCATAACGGATAGTGTAACTTTTTAATTAATTTTAACACCACTAAATTGGCGTATTTTGTTATATACTGTACATTATAAAAGCAGAAAAAGTGGCGCAATTAATTGGGAACAATTCCAGGTAAACAATAACTGATAATAACAGCGAAAAAATAAAACACGTTGCTAAAGCCAAAAAGGGAGGTCTCCCTATTCGGTTGCCTAAGTGTTAAAAAGCTTGTATCATACAATTTCATGGTTACGGGAAATGTTTACAAAATTATTTATCTCAAAGTTTAACTTGTGATGCATATATCAATACTTTATCCTTATTTGATGTAAGAACAAATGTTTGTATTTGTAAAATGTATCCGAAGTATGCCACAGATATATCCGGAAAATATTTCACATCACACACTTCTTGACCGACGTCTGTGTTTCGCTATTTCAATTTGTTATATCCCAGTTAATATTTTTTATTACTATGATATCTTCTTCTATCTGCCAACAAAACAAATATTACTAACAAACGAGGAAGATCGCTTTGATATAACTGATCAAAATGTAACATACGAGTTAAGAGAATGCGAAGATTAGAGATTCGGGTCAGATCATTGTTTTCCTTTTAAGGGGGTATTTTAGTCTAGAGGTATGAATTTCGAGCGATTTTTGAAGCTCTGTATAAACGAAACAAAAAATATTTTTACTATCCATTTTTTTATGATTTGTATCTTGATATTTTAAGATTACATAAAAAATTAACCGAAAAAGACTAAAAATTCACAAAGTTATGAGCTGGCAAAGTGGAGGTCCAAAGAAAGGGTGTCCTGGCGTGCATGATATCGACCCTTCTGGTCGTCTGAAACAAAAAAGCTGAACGGATTCTTAATTAGAATAGATTCGACTATAGGATGAACCTTGGAAGAGTCAACAAATTATTTTTTCACAAAATGGCGGCCGTTTGAAAATAATTTTCCTTTTTGGCATGTTTTTTTGGCACTTCCGAATTTTTTTAAAATAGTAAAATTAAAAATTTTAATCCGACCATGGTTGAGGCGATAGAAAAATATATAAAGAATATTCGCACCAAATCTCAAATAAATCGATTTATTGGAACTTGAGATATCGTGCACGTCAACTTGAAAAAAGTAATTTTGAGAAAAACGCGTTTAAAGTTTTGAGACAAGTTTACTCGGTCAACAGTCCTGCCCAAGCAGCCGAGATAAACGGACATGGGAAACAGTGCTTCAGTGAAAGTGCGGCAAGTGGGAAAAGAAACACACTTTGGGGATGGCGGCAAGCAGAACGGACACGTGCACGTCGCTCCGTAGGCATAACCGAAATATCTGGGTATATTAAAGAATTCGGGCGGAAAGTGCACGAAAGTGAAGTTTCTAGTGCTCCGGAATGAGTGGGAACACAAGAAATAGGTGAGCTCGCTGGTATAAAAGCGAGAGAAACGATTGAAAGTGCTGTGTGTGAAAAGTGAGGTTAGGGGCAGAGCGGGGGCCATCTTGGGTCGCGCGACCGAAGCGCCACCGTGCGGGCTACCTGGGTAACCAAGGAGTGGTGGAGAGCGCCACCGTGGAGGGCCAGTCGAAACTCCCCGCGTCGAACAGACACGAATCGCATACACGCGGAAGTATACAGTGGGATTATACGACGACCGGCTAAGTCGAAGGACATCCATCTCAAACATACATATATATATATATATATGTATATTAAGACACAAACACAATAATGGACAAGTACTGTAAGTCAAGTAAACTTACGGCTCATGGGGTTTCGGAGCTTCCAGGCCCCGTCGGGGATTCGAATAGCGTCCCAGGCTCGACCCGACGGCCACCCAACGACTGGACGAACGGCGAGGGGAAGGTCGATCCCAGGGCCTCCCCTCGTTCGGTAAACGCGACCGGGGACCAAGAAACACCCGCAGTTGTCACAGAGGAAAAGACGTGCAAGAAAAGCACAAGAAGATACCTCGAATTTGATGAAGACATCGCGGGAATCATCGAGGATGTCGAGATGCCAATGCAGGCACTCAAGGATAAGACACCACCCACCGAAAAGGCGACCCGAATCGCCAAGGAAAAAATCTTCAAAGGTGACAAGATCACCAGATATATGAGAAAGACCCCAGTGGAGGGGAGCGCGTGCAAGACAACGAGAAGCCTGGCCAGGAGCCAGCCGAGGGCAACGAGGGACGAAGCGGCCAGCACCTCGGAGCTAGACACACCGGCGGAAATGTCGGACAGCGGCAGCGAAGCGGCGGCACCAAGGGAATGTTTCAGGAGGAAGGCCATGGCGAACAGAGCAACCGCCGAGACCGAAGGCAACGACGAGGACAGTATCGTCATTAAGATGAGCGAATGGAAGGCGATGACGGAAATCATCACAGAAGTCTTCCGCGAAATCCAATACATAGGTAGCAGACTCTACCTCATGAGCAAAAAGGATACCGACATCAAGAAAAGGAGGGACGCCATCAGTAAAAAAGCGATCAAGCTCCACTCGATGTTGGACGAGATGAGGCTCAAGAGGAACGCGAGGACAGTCGCGGCCACCAGGATGACCACCCCTCCGGGGAGGAGTGAGGAGAAGGAAGGAAAAAGGAAGGAGATATCGCCCGTCGAGGGGAAGGGCGACACCAAGAGAAAGAGACCAACGACCGTGGAGGCCTCATACGCAGGAGCCTGTGCCGGCAACAGCTCGGCAAAAGCGACTACGGAATGCACGGACAGCGATGAAAAGGAAGACTGGATCCCTGTCCGCGGAAGGAGAGGAAAAGGAACAGACACGCCGACGGTGGTCAGGAAGGCGAACGCAGGAAGGGTGGCATTGGACAAGCCAAAGAGGCCGGAGGGACCGAAGAGGATACGTAACAGACCCGAAGCCATCCTCGTCAAAGTAGGGCAGGACAAGGAGTGGATCCAGGTCTACAAAGACGTGATGGGGGAAAGGGAGATCCTAAAAGAGAGCTGTGGGATTAGGAGGACCAGAACAGGTGACATCCTGATCGAGCTGAAAGCAGGTAGCAACGCCAAAAAGACCGCGGCGGATATGAACACGGCGCTAAGAGGCAAGGTGAGAGCGCTACCAATGCGCGACAAGACCTCCGTAGAGATCAGGGATATAGACCCGCTCGTAGGCAAGGAAGAACTAGCCAGGGAGATAGTAGAGCAACTGGGCGTAAGCGTCATCACTGAGGTCGAAGTAAAGACCCTAAAAATGGCGCCGTGGGGCACCCAATCGGCAATAGTGACGATACCGAAAGCCTACCTGGCCAAAGAGGGGGTGAGCCGGAAGATCAGAACCAGCTTGACGATAGCCTCGATAAAGGCACTACCCAATGTGGTAAAGTGCTTCAGATGTCACATGTTTGGGCATATCGCGAACAAGTGCACGGCGATAAGCCCTGGAAAGGAGATTTGCAGGAAGTGCGGAGCCAAAGACCACACGATAGCTGCCTGCGTCAACGCACCCTGCTGCTCCATCTGCAGCAAGGAGAAAGGAGTGAAATTTGACCACGTAACCGGATCCCTGGCTTGCCCAGAATGTAGAAGGCGGTTGAAAGCGAGTAAATGAGGATACTGCAGATAAACCTCAACAGATGCAAGCTGGCGCAGGACATGATGCACCAATGCGCGATCGAACTTAGGCCGGGTATAATAATAATTTCCGAGCCGAACAGGCAGCTACCGCACTGGTTTAATGACACCAAAGGAGGCGCCTCGATATGGGTCACACTCCTCAATGGCAAGCTGCCTGATGAAACAACGGAGGTCAAGAGCGACGGGATAGTGGGCGTCCGCGTCGGCGACGTCTTCTGCTTCAGCGGATACTGTTCGCCCAACATAAATAAGCGAGCATACTGCAAATACATAGACACGCTGTCTGCTATGACGAAGAGCGTTGCTAGAAGACACGACAAGGTCGTTGTGGCCGGAGACTTCAACGCAAAGTCAACCTGTTGGGGAGGATCGACCACAGACAAGAGAGGGAGAGTCTTAATGGAGGCACTAAGCGGCCACCGGGTGTTTCCATTGAGGCTCAAGGAAAAGTACACCTTCTTCATGAACGGGAAGACGAGCTTCCCCGACATAATAAGCGTATCCAACAAGGTCAGCGAGATACACGCCGGAAGCGCGGTCTTGCACAAATACTCGGCCTCGGACCATCTGTACGTGCTCCACAGGTTTAAGACGAGGAAGTCCCGAACCGTATCGAAGTTCTACAGGTACGTGACCAAGGACATGTCGCCGGAGGAGTTCCTGAGCAGATTCGACGACACACTGAAGAAGGAGGACCTCAACGCGGCTATCGGAGAGGATGGGGCCGAGCCCTTGCAAAAGAGCATCGAAGGTACGTGCGAAGGGATGCTAAGGAAGTCGAACGGTGCGGCGAGCCGCAAGTACGCGAACTACTGGTGGAACCCGATGATCGCGGAACTGAGAGCGCAGGCGCACAAAGCGCTCAGGAAGGTGACGAGAGAAAGAAAGAAGAATGCCGGCAACACCGAGCCCCTCGTCAACGCCTACAAGGAGATCCGAAGGCAGATAAAAAAGGAGATCGCCTGTAGCAAAAAACAGCTTGGGCAGAATACTGCAAGATACTGGAGAGCGACCCTTGGGGCAAACCCTATCGCACGGTCATGAAGAAATGTAAAAGCAAGGGACCAACAAACGACATGCCGATCGACATGGTGAAGGCAGTCCTACAGAGGCTATTCACCTTGGGACACGGATCCCCCCATTATGAGGGCCGCGAAGAGGCAGAGACCGAAGAAGAAGGAGATATTAGCCTCAGCGTCGCCATCGGCGAAGGCGATGTCATCGATGCCGCCGGAAGAATGAACACCAAGAAGTCTGCAGGAGTCGATGGCGTGCCGGGCGAGATCGCGAAGCTGGTAGCGAGTCGCAGGAGCGAGCTCGTGACAAGGGCGTTCAACGGCATCACCGAATCAGGAAGGATCCCAGACTGCTGGAAGACGGCCAGAGTAATACTGCTAAGGAAACCGGGAAAGGATCCCAGTTTCCCCAACGCGTACCGGCCGATAAACATACTCCCAACCATGAGCAAGATCTGGGAAAAATGCTTTAAGAAGATCATCGAGAGATGCATCGGGATGGACCCATTCCATCGGAGGCAATATGGCTTCAGAAAGAAGAGGAGTACGGTAGATGCCATCACGCAGGTGATGAAGTTTGCCAACATCTGCAAACAGAAGAAGGTAATATGCGTGATGATCACCCTGGATATTAGCAATGCCTTCAATTCGCTCAGCTGGAAGAGCATATACGAGGAATGTGACAAGAGGAAGCTGCCATGGAAGGTCAAAAGGCTAATCGGCAATTACCTATCCGGAAGGAGGATCATCGTGAGCAACCAGCAAGGCACGGTGGAGCACGAGGTGGCGGCGGGAGTTCCGCAGGGATCCATCCTCGGACCATTCCTGTGGAACTTGGTATATGACCGGTTGCTCGAGAGACTCGACAACATGCCAATGGTCAGAGCAGCCGCCTTCGCGGATGATCTGGCCATCACATGTTCCGTCGGGAGGAACGAAGATGCCTCCGTCAAGGTCAACACGATGCTAAGGATCGCCAACGATTGGTGCACGAGTGTCGAGCTCACCCTGGCGAGGGAAAAGACGGAGGTCATGCTCATCACAAGCTTGTGAGTGCCGAGAGTGGTGAAACTCAGGTTGGGCTCCTCGGACATCGAAACGGTCGATCGCATCAGGTATCTCGGAGTCGTCATTGACTCCAGTCGGAGGTTCGGTTGCGCATATCGAGATGGTGTGTAACAGAGCCGACAAGTTAATAGGAGCCCTTAGGGGAATTCTACCCAACATCAACGGGCCGCCCAGCTTGGCTCGTAGGCTCTACTACAATGTGTGGGAGTCCATCGTAACTTACGGAGCACCGGTGTGGGCTAGAGCAGCATATACCGATAAGAACAGGAAAAAGCTGAAACGAGCACAACGAACGACCCTGTGCATAACAACGACGGCATACCGTACCGTCTCCCACGCCGCACTTTGCGTGTTGACCGGGAATCTCCCGATTTACATAAAGATAAAGATGCTCGGAGAGACCTACGAGAGGAACAAGATCCATGGGTCCAGGATTGACACGGATGACGGCTCCAAGCTGAAGGAGGAACTGGAGGCGATTCGCAAGAAGGCCCAAGAGGACTGGCAGAAGGAGTGGAACAACTACAAAAAAGAAAATATCACAAAGAAGCTATTACCGAGTGCGCTGCTATTTACCAAAAAGAAGATGGACATCGATCACCACACCATGCAGCTGCTAACCGGGCATGGGAGCTTCGGGGTCTATAGGAAAAGGATTGGCAGGGACAGCGACAGCAACTGTCTCGACTGTGGAGACCCGAACGACGATGCAGAGCACGCCCTCTTCGCGTGACCGAAGTGGACGGACAGAAGGATCGAGCTGGAGAACGCTCTGGGAGGGAAGATAGACGTGGGCAATCTGATCGCCACGGTGACCGCCAAGGACGAGAGCTGGAATAAATTCAGGCAATTCTGCAAGACCGTCATGTGTCACAGGAGGGTGACAGCGAGGGCCTGGGAAGAGGCAAGGAGGAGAACGAGCGTAACAACAACGAGCGGAGCAATGAGGGCAAGAACATGGAACAACGAAAATCCGCAGAAGGAGACCAGCCCAGTATTCTGAACTGGCTGAGAGGACGATATGAGCAGTAACTGCCCGAAGAAGTAGATACAACGGGGCACGAAAGGACAACCCTGATGACTGCCGACAGGTTTTACCGGGGTTGTCTGCCCTCTAAGAGGAGGAAGAAGGAGGAGGGGTTTTTAATGGGTATGGCAACGACATCCGACCGACTCCCACATAACCCAGTGATGCGGGTCACTGGGCATGCGTAATAGCATTTTCCCCTCCCCACGCAAAAAAGAAGTGGGAAAAAAAATAGTAACGTCAACGCCCATCGCTAAATGGTGGAAAATGCAAATACCAACAATAAAAATTACAAGCAAAGGCGAAACATATTCTACGAATAGAGCTACAAGCATAACAAACCCAAGACAATCGCTAAATGAAGAACAGGAGTATTCAATTATAAATGAAATAGATATGGAATCAATACAAAACAATTATGAGAATAAAACCAACAATGAACTAACTCATCAGGACGAAAGCTGGAAGGTGGCAACTTGCAACAAAAAAAGAAAAGTAACACCATGCACAAGCAGTAGGAAAGCTATAGTAGCAAATAAGCAACAATGGCTACAAGAAATCAATCTTCGAAACTCCTTCAGCACACTGCCAGAAGAGAAAGTAACAGACCCAGTTGAAAAACCAATAACCCGCATCGCTAAACCACCACCAATCTACATAGATGCTCAAATAATAGACCCCCTCATTGAACTACTAAACAACACGGCAGGAAAAGAAAATTATAGCATAAAACAACTAAAAGTAGTCCAAGTCAAAGTTCGGACCAACACCCCAGAAACATTCAGAAAAGTGACAAAAGCACTAAAAGAGAAAAACGCGGGGTATCACACTTACCAGCTCAAAGCCGACAGAAGTTTCAAAGCAGTAATCAGGGGATTACACCCAAAAACAAACACAAACAACATATGCGAGGAACTAGCAAAAATCGGACACCAGGTAAGATCAATGAACAACATAACCAGATACGATACTAAACAGCCATTACCGCTATTTCTAATAGAGCTTGAACCTAAAAACAACAACAAAGAAATATTTGAAATTAAAAAAGTTCTAAACACAATAGTAACAGTGGCGCCACCAAGACATAAAAAGACATACCGCAATGCATACGGTGTCAACAATATGGACACACAAAAAATTACTGCAACAGAAACCCGGCGTGTGTCAAATGCGCAGAAACGCACCTAACAATAAACTGTCCATACGTAGGAAAAATAAACGAAGTAAAATGCTTCAACTGCAATCGAAACCACCCAGCTAGCTACAAAGGCTGTGTAATCAGAAAACAACCGCAACGTAAACTGTTTCCGCCGCTACGAAACAGGGCGTACAATAACTTACAAGCGCAACAGGATAGCACAGAAACTGAGACAACTCCAAATTCACAGCACGCAATGAACACTAACCACAGTAACACCAACACCTTTGGTAGCTAAAGTTCTGCTCGGGCAACCGAGGTAAACAGACGTGTGTAATCAATCATGTGCTCCAGTGAAGTGATTCAGAGAAGTGTTTCAAAGTGAAATAAAATTAACGATTAGTAATAGTGAGGGGAAGTCCAACAATGCAGCAGCAGATACCAACAATTAAAATTGCAACTGAAAGAGAAATGTATTATATAAAAAGGTCGGTAGGAGGAGTGCAGTCACAATAACGAAAGATGTTACCAGGACGAAAACTGGAAAACGTAAAATAACTCCAGGAACAAGTGCCGCAGGAAACTTAGATACAGAAAAGCAGCGATGGCTACAAGAATTACCATTAAAAAACTTCTTCAGCTCATTAACTGAACAGTCGCCTTAGGTAGCAGCTATTTAGCTATTTAATCCTAAGCCAGAAAAATTGTGAAACTTCTGATTGATAACAGGTCATAGGACTTTTGCGTTCTATATAACAATACTTTTACCTATGGAAAGATTCCCTAAAAATAAAAAGAGATCTGCCTATTTCTTATTAAGAAACCGAGGAGGGAGAGTTGTTTCCTCCCCATCCGATTGCCAACCATTAGAGATCTTCTTAAGCATTATGTAGATACGGGAATGTGTAATTGAACCCAAATTGTCTCGCTCTGGGGCCTCATAGTCTTGCAAATTTTCAAATCGGTATTAGAAAATGGAGAGGATCCATTTTCACAGAGTGGCAAAGCTTGCGATTTATTTAAGGGTTTGCACATAGTGACAATGAAGAATGCATTTAACACCCTAAAGTGAAGTTCTATCCTACGAGAAACTGATAATAGGAATTTCTCACAAGTAATCAAAATAGTTTCGATGAATTGTTTTCACTGCATTTGAGTACAGACACATTTTGACTGATTTTAAAACAGGTATGAATAAAATTTCTGTTCATAAGGAGAGGGATAGTCCACAGGATTCCATACTGGGACCAACTTTGTGAAACATTATCTATGATGGCGTTCTCAGATATTTCTTACTACACCGACGATTTGACCTGAGGTGTATTGTGTTGTCCGTGATAATTGTAGTAGCTGACTGTAGATGTCGCTGCTGGGGTACTGCTGTATTTTTCTTATTTAAGAATCGTGGAAGAAAAATCGGACTACGAGCGCCGATATTTGAACCCGGGTCCCGAACGTTCGTAACCTAAGGCGCTAACCACTGCACTGCCGTCGTCCGACTCTAGTTATTGTTGAGTGGTGGTATTTATGCTGTCGAGTGCCGCCACACTCATTATCACAGATCTCGAACAATTATAATCGAGTTAAAGTATAGAGACTAAAATATTGGAGGTCCCGGTGTCCTTTCATCTCCGACATATATATGCAATTCCCTATTTATTTGTACGTATTACCTATATAATATATGCATTACATCAAAATCCTGAAGTAAAGTCAAATTTTTTTACTCATTCGATATGTAAATTCGACCAATCGCGGGGAGACGCAATCGCGAGGAAACACGTCAACGGGAGTCGTAAATTCCCGTTACGATTATAATAATCGACGCCGCGAGTAGATCGATCCCTTGATTTCCGTTAAGACAATAGGGGTGGTTGAAATGATATAACTCCGTGATTAACAGTGTTATAACTTATATATTTTCCAACAACTTCGTATAATCACACACACTAGTAACGTCGCTGAGTATGGGGATTGCCTTGATCTTATTCAGATTCTGACTGCCAATCTGATAGATGAAGGCTCTCGGGTCGTAGTAGACGGAGCGATTTATCAGATCCGACTTTGACTGAATCGAATCAACAGAATCAACCGAATGACCGAATGAATAGACGTCGACTGCTTGACCTCGACCGTCTGACTGACTGACTGACTGGAACTGTAGGCACTGTGAGAGCTATGGGAACTCTAAGCACCGTGAGAGCCGTAGGAACTCTCCGTCGGAGCTAGAGAAACTCTCTAGTCAGAGCTATAGGAAACTCTCCGTTGTTTTCGTTAGGTCACTACCCGCTTTCTCCGTAATTCTTAAGAGCGCGTAATAAACCCAAGGACCTTTCTAATAATCGGCCGAAAACACTTCTAGAATTAGAAAGTCTTTTCAGGCAAACAGTTTGACTTAAACCATATGTGCGAACAATGCAGTTAGGATTTCAACTTTATGTTGAAATAAAATATTAATTTGGGTCCTTGGGCCTATGGAGGGTTCAAAGGACGGCACGTAGACCGTTGGCTGTCAAGCCGCGCGGGATGGAGTGTAGATGTGTTGCGCGGCAGGACACGATATTTTAAATGAATTTCTTTATTGTGCCATCATATAACACAGTACTACATTCAATGTATATCTGTACATTAACTTAAAGTTACCAACAGAAGATAGTATGTACAACATACATATACCGTAATTTAAGTTTTCCCTGTACTTTTCCAATAAATTTATAAATTAGGAATTTTCGGAATGGTATCTAGTAGAAAAATCGGTTATTCCCATCTACCTGTAAACGTCTTCCATCGATGTACTAGATGAATTAATATTTTTTCCGGTTCTGCGACGACTGTTTTATTGAATTTTTCCGTATTTTCACCAACTTCCGACATGAGGATCCAACAAATCTTTTATTCCTCCATCAGATTCTTACCTAAACGAAAGTATCTTCCTAACGGATTGATAACCTCCATTCTATCTAATGCAGGAGTCACAGACGAATTTTGATTTAAATATAAAACGTAAAAAGCCAAATAGTAAGCTATGTGTTCGAGCTGCGCGTGACTTTTGTATCTTTTCTCGGTAAAAGTCAATATAGTGAGACTTCCAGTATCTGAAGACCTATTATCAGAATAATTTAATATTGAGACGTTCCACCACCCAAACGTATCATTAATTACACAATATTTCTAAGTATGTCCTTCTATAATTTCATATCTTTCTATTACTTTAGTGTTGAGGTAGAGCGCGTTCAGAAGTCCACAAGAAAGTGATCTTCAGACATAATAAAGTCTTCTTATTTCGAAACGTTTATGAACCGTTAATGGACCTTCTTTTCTTGTACGTGGAGAAATCCTCATGGACACTCCGCTGTTGCTAATAATCGATAACAGCAGAGTAATGTCGAACTCTTACCGACTAAAACTCCACGATGCCCATCCTACGCGTATGATAGGAGTGCTCCAGGAACCTCTTATGAATTGTCTTCAGTTGTACCCCTTTCCCCCGTCCTCTTGTTCGAGCCAGTTTTAATGATTCTCCGACTGTTGAATTTGGTGTTAGAGGGGGGAGGGCATTGTCCCTAGCGCTATCCCCCCTTTTAGTCGTGGTCCGTTGAGACGACGATGGAGCGGCTCCAGACCGCCTGACCGCCATCCCCCTCCATCGCGTTATCCTACAAGGGTGTGAGTTTTTCTTTCTCTCCCTTTCTGCTCGTTCCTTTGCGAGCATAACTCGCTCGCAAAAGAGGCGGGCAGCCTCGTATTCCTGTGGCCCGCTCAGCATCGCTTGTACAATCGCCGAGGGGGATCAATCTTTTACCTATGACGTGTCACAGGGTGTAGCGGGACAGCTCCCATGCCGGACAAAGCTTCAGCGTGTGCTGCGTCGTGTCCCTACCCTCCCCGCAGTGGTGATAGATGTCCGTCTCTCCCGTCTGATTTTCCTCAGTTACTCGCCGAATACGTCGTGTCCCGTGAGCACCTGGATCATCCTATAGGTGAGCGGGAGGTCGCGGCAGCTTCTCCATGTTTCTCAGTTTGGAAGGACCGCCTCCGCGTCTCGATGTTCGCCTCTCTCGTTGTTCAGCTGGGATCGCCACTGATCCCACGCGTCCTCCTCGGCGATTCCTAAGACGTTTGGGGCCAGCATGACATTAATGGACTTAAGTGTCTTGAGACAGCGGTTTCCAACCTTTATGCTACTATGCTTCTCCTAAAAAAAAATTTCTTTCCGCGCCTCCCTACCTTTTACTTTTTTAACAGATATAATAATATAAACACGTTTTAAATAATAAAAAAAGTTGAAAACTACAATTAACAGAATAATAATAAAATTTTGCTATAACATATACGTGCTTTACAATATGAAGTTTTATTTATTTGTAGATATTATGGTATGAAAATTAATGTTTTATTAAAAAATGTTGCCGCCTCCCCTGGCAATACTCCGCGCCTTCCACGTTGGAAACCACTGTCTTCAGGTATAAATAGGATGATTCAACGCAGCTCAAGCTATTAACAAATTTATTAGATATAGCAGTAAAAAAAAAAAATATGAAATCCATAAATGATTTTAAAAATTTATATTATATTGTATTTTTTGTAATTGTTCTTGAATTATTCTTTTTGAAAAGTGGAACGATAATGATAATAAAACACGCGTGTTCTACCATCCACAAATTCCCTCATTCAAGCAGTCGTCACTCCATTAATTTCCTCCATAAATTCGAATAATGGAAATTCTACTATCCAAAAGAGCTTGTAATTCACGCTTCAATCATACTTCGAAGCTTCTTCGTCTAGATTGCTGTGAAATAATTTTTGTTGGCATTAATAAATATTATAACGACAATCTTGAAGAAGCGCTCTCAGAGGTTATGGCACCTGTTATTGATAAAAGAACGGTTAGCATCAGTGGCGTAAGAGTGGAGTAAGAGTGGAAATAATGTTCGTGTGGCGCGTTTAGAGTAGAAATTCACAAGTTAAGATCTTTAAACAGAGATTTATTCAATGAAAATAATATGAATAATAATAGTGATACAATAAATACAACAATACTAATATAATAAACTGAAATGACAAGTATTTGAATGATAATGATATAATATTGAAAGTTTGAATACGGAAGTTTATAATATTCTGAAACGTTTTCAATATGTACGATAATTGAGATGCTTAAAATCTATCTTATTAATTAAACTGACTGCGCATGTGCGACAGGCTTTGTAAATAAAGCTCAAACTCAGTAAATCCAGTAAGTTTTATTGAACAACATCGCTACTAAGAAGCTCCGCTCCTCGCTAGATCATTAGACGTGGAACGAATCTTAACTCAACCTTAAATCAACATTAGATTTATCCCAGAGTGTGTCCTTAAACCAAAAGTGTTCCTTCGTTAGCTAATTTAATCAAGTTGATCTTGAGAGCTCTACACAGACAGATAAAACCGGATCAGGCAAATTCTAGGTGATTAAGCTCTTCGCGAGCTCATTAAACTTGAAGCGAATCAACCGATTATGAGTCTCTTGGTTTCTCAAAGATCTAGTCTCTAAGTCGGTTCTTGAAGCCACTAATCAAGGAACTGAATCGAACTACCAGCCCCCTATTTATGCTTGATAGTCGTGATTATGTGGTGCACTCACGTGGATGCGCAGTGTCTGGCCTCGAATATATTTTGTTGCTAATTTTGTATAAAAAAAATATAAAAAACAAACGCGAGCTTATATTAATAATAATCCTGATTTAATCTTAAAGAAAAATACATAATTTAAACTAAAATACAATTTTTTCTAAATAAAAATAAAAATAACATAAAGTAGTCATTTTTATATTGATGGTCCAGGAATGAGAGTGGCAACGTTATAGTACTTTTAAACTAAATCTATGCTGTGGCTTATTTGGAATATGTTGCGAAGTGGCTGACGTACAATGTCAGACACTTGTAAATAAAAAAAATTAATTTTACAGCAAAAGAGTTGCTTTCAGAATCTATGATAATTACACACTCTCTTGAAAAGTATTATGAGCTCTTAAAGTCTTAAACACTTTCTCTTTAACACAAAAATACTACGAAAAGTTGGGGAACATTATTTTTCAAATTATTTGTATACAAGAATGATTTTATCTGTTTGCTTCTTTCCAGGAATTGTCCAGGATACATGTTACCAAAAACTTTTTTTGAACAGGAACAGGATTATATATGCAAAATTTGTGAATCAATTGTTCCTTATGTGGAAATTGAAAAAATATTAGAAAATATTGGTATATACCTTTCAACCATGAAGAAAAATGACATTATTGCATGTAAAGAATTTATAAGTCGTTACGAAAGTACTCTCCACCCAAATCATTTTTACAACATTGATGTAACGATTGCTCTGGCTCAATTGATTGGACAACAAACTGGAGGATTAGCAGCAGTAGAAAAAGATCTTCTCATCGAGAAAATAGAATTATGCAAAAAACTGGATAAATTGCTCAAGACACTCGTTCCTGGTAATGTATTTTATTTAAGAAATGATAACTAACGACAATTATTCCATGTTACCTTCATTTACCTTACTCATTTCTGACAAATTCAACGAGTCTTATGTGTTAAAATTAGCTGATTCACTTCACCATAGATGCGCAAAATACTCAAATACAAATACATGATGGTAGGATTTCAAGGAATTCCTGGAAACATTTTGTTATTTAATTTGTTTACTCGATTAATATTTTCTGATGCCACCGTTGTTATTGTTATAGGAATTTGACGGAGGGATCAGGGTAATTTTTAACAAATTATAATGTATTTAATACAACCGTATACCTGCCCGTCCAATACTTTCACAGAAACCCCCGTACTTCTTTACCTTTCCTTCTGAGTGTGTATTGCACATTGCTTAGGGCAGTTGAGAATTTCCCTCTTTTTGAAAATTTCCAATTCGCCGTTCTCCACTCTCTCCTCCTCGGGTATCGTGATGATGAGCGCGCGCATAACCTAAGGTTACTTTCGAGCTTTTTAACTTCCTGGCTAGGTCGGAGTTTAACCGAGTACATCATGTCATTTCCCCTCATTTTTATCCATTCCTTCTCCCAGCACTACGAATCTCTTCTAGGTGTAGTCTACTTCTCTATTTCAAAGTTTTTAAAATATACCTTTTCTTGATCAGTTCTTTCCCACCCATCTCAATCTCCCGTGTCCACCAGTATATAATGTTTTTAGCCTTTAGCTTTGTTCTCTTTCTTTCCATAGTTTAGCTACATGTCTTGACCATAGCTTCTTTTTTTAATCACCTCATGGAATTTTCGAGTACAAAGTATTAATGTTTCCTTTAGTCCTTTCCTCCATAAATAATCAATAAATAATGACACGTCATGGAGTTTATCTACGCCGTTCTTCTCAGTGGCACTCGGATTTCACATTAGGTTCTTTTAGTTCGAACTTCCCGTCAGGGGAAGTGTCCCACCCCTTCACGTCAGGGTCGACCGCAAGTGACTTCATTTTAGTAATAATAAGTATGTATAATATATAATATAATATAATAATAATAATAATATAATAATATATAATAATAATAAGTAATGTATAATAATAAGTAACTCCAGTTGTCATCATGATTACCTCTTCAATAATATTTTCCGTCGTCAATAGCGTGCCGACATAGCTCCCCAATTTGGTTCTGCCGAGGATCCACCTAGGACAGTGTCACAACGCATGCTCCGTGTCGTCTCCTTCTGTGTCGCATCCCAGCATCTAGAATGAACCTCTTTGCTGATAGCCCTATGATACACGTTCAATATCTCGTATCCGGCCAATAGTTCCATCGTCCAATGATCAATATTTCTTTTGCACTTCTTGAAAGTACAAGCGTCCCCTATTAATTTCTTCGTCCAATTGTCATTTCTATAAGTGCTCCATTCTTCCTCCACTTGTCGTCTATACGTTCTTTCACTGCCTTCATCCTTTCCACGAAATTTGAAGCAATTCCTACGCTAGACCGACTCTCATAATGTTCTTGTTGGTAATTCTTCTTTACTTCATACATCTCGGCCCGGAGCTCCGCTTTGTAGTAAATCGGCATTGTGCCCGTCAATACGCACGGCACTGCATGCGATGCAGTGCTGTAGGCCGTAGACGATTTTACGAATGCTGCCCCCTGGAAGATGTTTCTGTTTCTCCTGATCAACAGCATAAAGCACCACTGTCTCCCATATTCCATAGTAAAGTTTCCTGACTGAGACAGTGGACCCGTTAACGTTAGCTAGCAACATCCTCAGCGCCTCCATGAATAAATCCGCCTTGCCACGGACTTTCTCAAAGTGAGCTCCGAACCTCCTGCAATTATGCAACTGCACCCCAAGGTATCTGATCCCTTTCTTGGTTCTCACTGGATGACTCTCAATCTAAATGTCCATGACATTGGGATTATGTTTCCCGGTGGGCAGGATTACCTCCGTCTTTTCGTGTGCTATCACTAATCTATTGTCAGCACATCACAGTGTCACTACATTCATTGCCCAAGCTTACCCCGATCTTCTCTTGGCTAGTTATGTCAAGTATCAGTGCCAGTTCGTCGGCAAAGGCGACCGCATTCAAACGAGGGATATCCTGAAGCTCCTTCAGGAGGCCTTCGTATAAAAGATTCCATAACAGGGAACCTAATATAGAACCCTGTAGGACACCCGGGTAAACTTTCCTCTTCACCGTCCCTCCGCTGTTACGGATTACAATCTTCCTGTCTTTCAGGTAGCTGCCTAGAAGACATAAAAGCTTCCGGGGCATCCCTCTCGCTTCAGCCTCCAGCAGAATCTTATTCCAGTAAGAGCATTGAACACATTCTTAATATCCACCGCTGCAAGCACACATATCCGTTTTTTTCTTCTGAAGCTGTCCGCCAATTCAACTACCCGGCGTAGCGCGTCCACCGTGCTCTTCCTCTTGCAAAATCCAAACTGGTTTATATGGAAGGGGTCGAGCCCCAGCTTTTCCTTGGTCAAATTCTTGAAGGTATGTTCCTAGACTTTACTAAGTGTTGGCAACATACTGATCGACCGGTACAACGATAGTATTATGGGGTCCCTACCCGGTTTCGGGATAGGTACCACCTTCGTCACCTTCCATATCGCAGGTATCCTTTCACTGAGGTTTACTAGATTTCGTAAAATTTTAAAATAACTTTATTTAAATCGGCATCCTTCGAAGTATACCTAAAATTTTTTCGGTTACGCCTCGTCTTTCTCGTTTTAAAATCATGCAGGACATACGTATGGTCTGATGCTATCCACACATTTGCTATTTTCTCTCTCACGTATTTCTTGGCCAGTCTTCAATCCGTACTGATCACATCGATGAAACTCGTTCTCCCGTTCCTACGGAACGCATAGCTTTCCCTCATATTGATGGGTACGATACCATTCTTTACCAACATATTCATTGGACTCGTCTCCCAGCGATCAGTTCTCTAGCCGCCCCACGCAGTAGTCTTCGTGTTAAAATCGCCGGCGATCATCACTGAGGGATAACTCTTCCTGTTTGTCTGGATGATGATCTCCATTTCCCTTAAGTATTCGTAAAATTCTTCTGGTTTGACATTGGGGGAATAATACCCCGAAAGCAATGCACGTCGTTAACAGTAATGCTCACTAGTCCGTTGCTGGTTGTCACAGTACTTTCATCTGGATGTTTTCCTCTGAACAGGATCACCCACAACGATGCATCACCTTTGTTATCGTTACACCAGTAAGCCTTCTGTTGATAAAGCTCAGTGATAAGGACCACGTCGACTTTAGTTTTGCAGACATACTGATACATTAGCTCTTGGGCCAACCTACACCTATTCAAACTTTAAATTAGGATTATTATCTTCTAAGTCTATTTCCTCCTCTCATCGTATCCTTCACCGCTGGACATGCCAGTGATCCTGTTATATGTCTCAGGTTGTCTCTTCTCTCTGCCGCGCAGATCGCACATCTTGGCTCTTTACTACAGCCGTTTATAGCGTGATCCCTATCGTCACACCTCCGACATAGCTCCCTCCTTGTACTCAGTACCGTACACATTATGCCCCAGCATGTGACATCTATAGCATCTGAGGACATTCGGGATAACTCTGGCTGTTGCTATTGTCAATCCTGTCCTAATCCTGATGGTGGATTTCTCACGTGGAATGCTATTCACTGGAGCTACCACCATCGCCTGCTGGGTTCTCAGCGATTTTATCTGAATTCATATTTCCTCCTTGATGTCCACCTCGGTGTCCTCGGTCAGCTCCTCCCTGGTAGCAATGGGATCTATATTTTTTATCTCAATGTCTCCCTACTTGATATTTCCATGTCCTTCTTCATGGCCGCCTTCAGTTTCACTGCAACCTCGTACGCCGGTACCTTATTATTAATTTCAATCAAGATGTGCCCTGCCCTGGTCTTCCTCACACCAGTTGTTTCCTTGAGTACTGTAAAGATATAGAAGGGATTCGGAAATACAAATAATTTCCTTTATTTAGCACACAACAGTTATACATATATCTTAGACCTCGAAATCCTACTCGCACGCACGCTTGTTGTCAACCAACTCTTCCAGATACTTCTAACGACTGACTATTGTCTTTTGTCCCAACTAAGGCCTGGACGCTCTCTGACGCTTACACACACATTCACATGTACAGTGAAAATGTATCATGTTCCTAACACGCCTCCTTACATTTATACTGTACACTTAATCGTATTTACATGCTTTGAGAAATTATGTAACAGAAACTTTAACACTTATTGCTCTATTTACATTTCTCTTAGTTTACATTCATCCATGACCTAAACCTTTCGAATTTCTCTCTACACAGTGCCTTCGTAAAAATATCCGCAGTATTTTCGTCTGTACTTACTTTAAGTATGTTTATCTTGTTCTCCTTTAAGCACTCGTGAACGTAGTGGTAATGAACTTTAATGTGTTTAGAATTTTTTGTAAAATTTCCATGCTTTGCTATACTTACCACTTCAGAGGTATCATCATAAATTTGTACGGGGTTATCGTCTAGATTTACATTGAAGATTTTCATAATTTCCCTAATAGACATTAATTCACTCACCGCTTCCGATAGAGCTACATACTCTGCATACGTCGAGGCTTTTGTCACATACCTTTGTTTTTTAGACTTCCAACCGATTACATCTCCATACAATTTAATTACATATCCAGAGTCGATTTCCTATCTAAATGATCTCCTGCCCAATCAGCGTCCACATAACAATCTATCGTTTCACATTTTTCATTCCTTTTATAATCTAATCTTAAATCTCTAGTCCGGTACAAATATTTCAATATTCGCAAAGCATATTTAAAATGTATCTCATTACAATAATCTTGAAATCTACTCAAATAATTCACACTACAACTTATATCGGGTCTGGTATTTACACTAATATACAACAATGTGCCAATTAAATTTTTGTATCCAATATCCTCTCTATTTATCTCAGCTTTTTCAATTTCTAGCTTGGTCTCCATAGGTGTACAGTACAATTTGCCATTTTGTAACTTATATTTGTTTGCTAATGATTCAATGTATTTCTTTTGGCTTAATCTCATTTCATTTTTGAAATAATCATACTCTATATTTATTCCAAGATATTCTTTGACTTCACCTAAATCTTTCATTTCAAATCTATTAGTTAATAACTTCTTTACGCTTTGTATCTTCCTTTTGTTTTTACTACAAATTAGCAAATCGTCTACATACATTAACAAATAAACAACATTTTCTCCCTCTCCACGTGTATATAGACACAACTCTATGTTATTCTTCTTAAAACCTAATCTCGTCACATACCTATCAAAACACTCATACCAGTCCCTTGGACTTTCTTTTAACTCATAAAGCGCTTTCGATAGTTTACAAACTCTATTCGTTCCGTCCGTATATCCCTTTGGTTAATTTACATATATCTCCGAGGTTACTTCACCATTTAAAAAAGCAGTTTCTATATCCATTTGCTCAATAATTAATCCATTTTGACAACAATATGATAGCAATATCTTAAAAGTCTGATTACTCGCTACTGAGGAATATATGTCATCGGCTACGTTTCTTTGTTGGAATCCTCTTACCACTAATCTAGCCTTAGACCTGTCATCTGATTTTCTCGTATAAACCCATTTTACATCTAATACTTCTTTGCCTTTTATCCTTTCTACCAATTTTCAAGTTTTATTCTTATAAAGACATTCTATTTCCTTATCCATAGCTTGTTTCCAATCTTCGCTATTTTCACAACAAATCGCCTCCTCAAATGTACAAGGGATATCTACTCTACAATAATTTGCATGGATTTCACTAATGTTTTCTTTTTCTGGATACCTTACTGGATTTCTCTTATTACGTGTAGATCTCCTACGGATGTTTAAGCTTCCAGGACTGTTATCATTTTCATCTTCCCTACTTTCTAACTCTTCCTTATTCACGCTTACCAATAAATCATTATCCTCAATGTCATCGTTATCTTTATCGAATGAATTCTCCATAAAACCGACACATTTTGTGTCTGTTTCTATGACCTCTACACGTCTAGCTACTGTTATTTTCCCACCTAATAACACTCTGTAACCTACTTCACTATATCTTAACAAAATTCCCATGTCTGCCTTCTTATCCCATTTAGAAACTGAGGTGGTATGTCGTGATAGGTGCAGAAGGAATACTCCGATGTTCAACAAAAAGTTTATTACTTATAACAATCAACGAGTCAACAATTCATACGATTCACACTTAACGATTAACCATCGAGAGTTTATAATCGCGTGTCTCGGCTTGTGTTTGCGTCGCTATGATACTGAACCTTTCGCACTTCGCGGCTGGAGGCAGAATGACTCCTTGTTCGAAACCGAACGGATTCTTTTCTTAGTTGCCCTTCGATATCCCTACTACACACGCGTTTATTAGATGTACCGCGGCGGTTGCCGCGCGTGCATTCTTCCAAACATTCGGCGGAAGAACCATAGGAATATCGATGACACATTAGGCGCGTCGGCCTTACGCTTTAAAGATATAGCGCTTTGTGTCGCGAAGCCGTTGGAAAGTTCCGTGCTCGTGCGCCGCCACAAAACTCTTTTTTGTTCTGATCTTCTTACAAAAACTTTACTTCCATATAGATGTAGATTTTCAACACTTGGTTTTCTCCCGAAGAATATTTCAAAAGGTATCTTTCTCTCTATAGTATTTACCAGTATTCGATTTTTCAAGTATACCGCTGTACAAACTATTTTCGGCCAGTACCTTTTATATACTTTCGCTTCCGCTAACAAGCAACGTGCCATGTCTATCACTGTTCTATTATACCTTTCCGCTGTCCCGTTTAATTCATGTACGTAGGTTGGGCAATTATTTATTCTGATACCTTTATCTCTAGCAAATTTATAAATTCGATTATTTAAATGTTCTTCTCCATTATTGCATCTCAATATTTTTAACCTCTTGCTCGTTAAATTCTCGGCTTCATTTACAAGCTGTACGAAACAATCAAAGACCTCATCTTTTGATTTTATACAATAAATTCTAGCTATTTTACTATAATCATCGATAAATAAGATGAAATATTTCTCTTCATTGAATCCGGTAGTCTTAAAGGGACCGCACACGTCCGTATGAATAATTTCCATTATCTCCCTAGCCTTGGTTCGATTATTTTTGAATGGTAAATTATGCATTTTACTTTCTATGCACACCCTACATTTCAAAAATTCCTTTTCAAATTCATTCGGTATACCAGTCACTAGCTGCTCCTTACCCAAAATATTTAAATATTTAAAATTTACGTGTCCTAGCATCCTATCCTATGCCATCTTTCCTTTTTACTCATACGTTCGGCACTGTTTGCTAAGTGCTCCTTCCCTTTCAATATACTTTTCATTCTATATGTTCCATTTTCTTTAACCGCTACCGCTGTAAGTTTATTGTACTCTTCTATTACTTTTGCAATATTTCCTTTTGAAATAACCGTGTTCTTATCATCTGTTAACTTGCCTAAACTAATCAAGTTTGCGGACATTTCTTTCGCATAAAAAACATTATTCATATTTATTTTATTTTGCTTTCCAAATGCTTCAAAATAGCTTATAACATTCCCCACTTTTGTTGCCTTTATCGATCTATTATCGCCTAAATATATATTTACCGGTTCTTTAAGGTCGATAGATTTATCAAAATAATTGACATTATTAATTATGTGATCTGTACAACCGCTACCTAATAGCCACATTATTTTATTAGCACTTATCTCGTTCACCTCACTGCTGTGTGCTGCGAGCGCTGTTGCTATTGGCATGTCGATTCGAGATTACTTCACGTTCCGCACGAGAGGCGAGAGACTCGTATTTCAATTATGATCGTTATTACAAAATTTATTAGCAACTGACAGAGTAACGATACAGAATGTTATAACAGAATAGAATAGAATGTCGAGTATTGACTTGGGAGGGTTTTTTATATCAAGGGTTTGGTTCCTGTGGAGGGGTTATCGCTGGATGCCGATTACATTAGCATCCTATTACTGCTTAGTTATTGTTTCGATGGCTAAGGTATATGAGATATGATTATCCTATCGCTGTATTCCCGGGACCACCGTGACACTATCCATGTGCCTGTTTTTGAGTTACCATGCTCGCTCGTGCCGGTTGTTGATTGACGATGGAAATTTTCACATCCCCTGCTCGTATTGCCTTTGTTTCCTCTTCCTCTGCTGCGACCACGTGTTGACCCACGCCAAAAACTGTTACTGCTTCCCGCTTGGACGCCATTTTGACACTCTCTCGCAAAGTGTCCTACTCTTCCACATCTGAAGCATCCTTCCTTTTTTGCAGAAAAGGCGTTGGATTGCATTTCTCCTCGATTGGACTTATTTTTCTTCTCCGCTATTTCAATTTTATTTTTTACATACGCTACCGTTTGATTTTCTTCTTTCAATGCATCTATTATATCCGCTATGTAGCTGTATTCTTCGGGTAACGTATTCAGCATATAATTTAATTTTTCCCTCTCATTCACTTGTGCACCCGCACATTTTAATTCGTTTATTAATTTTTCGAAATCGCTAAAGAACGATGCTGAATCACTGTAGTTGTCAAGTCTTATCTTTTCCAATCTCCTTCTGCATACGATCTGTAGTGCCGTCGACTCTTTCAAGTACATTTCATTGAACTTTTTCACTATCTCATACGCCGTGTTTTCTTCTCTAATATATTTCAATTGTCTATTTGTGATGGCACTGTAAATTATATTTATTGCTTTCAGATCCTTTTTATCCCAGTCTTCACTGTCGGTTTCGGTCTTCACCCTAGTTGTGACAATCTCGCATTCTTTATACCTGAGAAACATCGTTATTCTTTGCTTCCACATACCGCAATCCTCACGATCGAATATAGGTATCATGATTTCCGATCATGATTCCGATAAATGATTCCTTATCTCTTACTCAAGCGTTCCTACGTGCTCGAAGTATATCTTTCCTCTTTGTAACCTTTGAAGGTTTCTTCCCTTACTGAAAACTCACTCGAACTAACTTTCAAGATTGAAAACCACGCACTAAATAACTTGCAAAACTATGAACCACGCTCTACTACCATGTAAAGATATAGGAGGAATTCGGAAATACAAATAAGTTCCTTTATTTAGCACACAACAGTTATACATATATCTTACACTCTAAAGACGTAATCCTACTGGCACGTACGCTTGTTGTCAACCGACTCTTCCAGATACTTCTAACGACTGACTATTGTCTTTTGTCCCAACTAAGGTCTGGACGCCCTCTGACGCTTACACACACATTCACATGTATAGTGTAAATGTATCATGCTCTTAACAAGTACATCTTTCGCTCCCACTACCTCTCTGTAAGAATCTAACCAGTTAGCGTCCTGGCCAACTTTAACCAGGATCGCTTCGCTCTTTCCCCTTGCTACTATATCCCTTCTTTCATCCTTACCACTTTTATTTCTCAGTGCCTTCTCATCGGTCTTATCAGCTACACTCCTAATCCCTCTTCGCCTGACGATCGCCGTCCATTCACCCTCGCTTTCGGCATTTTGTCTGTTCCTACCACATGCCTCGGCATATGATAGCTTCTCTTGCCTCGGATTTCTCCTATTAGTCGTTCTTCTTTCTTTCAACGGCGATATTCCTTTCCCTTTTGCCGACTGGCCGACCTTGGTTTGAACGGCTGCCGACACGCCAGCGCGGTGTATTCACTCTTGTTCCTTAGGAGTCATCTGGGTGGGCACCATTCTCCTGTCACGACGTTCCCTTTTCATTTCGGCGTTGGTGTCGATCCAACGCCTCATATTCCTTATTTCCCTTGTATTATCAGCCTTCAACTTCTCCAGCGTCGGGTCACCCGACATTGGGCAGATCTACTTGTAGATAAGTAAGTTGAGTTACACTTGAATTGTGGACCAGTGAGTTCAGTTCGACTTGGACTTTGGAAAAAAGCACATTGGCTACCCCGTTGACCGTGGATTCGTTATTGGGCCTAAGATCATTGCCATTAGCATTTCGAATATATAATTACCACGGTTACTTGTCAAATTCTGTAATAATCATATTTGTACTAGTAAATATCTTTTCTATTGCGTAATAACCATGTCTAATCCAAATGAAGATTCGTTACACGCCCCTAACCCTAATGATAACTCGGCATGTATATAGGGAAAAATTGCTCAAAACGTTGATCCTGATGACATATTTCAAGGTCAGTGAAATCGATAAGTTCATCCACGTCGTAAATAATTGCCAATAATCCTTGTATAGAAGATATATTAATATTATGTTATTACTACTAATATTTCTTCTTTGCAATTTGATATGGTAGGTACAAATATCACTGCATATCATTTATAGCTATACATGATAGGTATATATAAGAGAAAACAATAAACATGCAATTGATAAACTTTTACAAATTTATCAGAAAGCAAAGCTGCAACGAAAAAACATTATCTTTAATTTTAACTCTATTTTTATTTCAAATATAACTAGTATGCTTTCTTAAAAATCGTCAATTACATAAGATTATAAAAATCGGCAATTTCAAAAATTCATACAGTTGCCTACGTATGTATGTGCGCAATGAGCACGATCCTACCTGAATCAGATCAATTAGTACGCTTACTTACGTCATGCTTTACTTTACGATTTCATTGTATCTCATCCACTTGGTACGGATAGTAATAGTACGTATAATTTGAGCTTTTTGTTTCAGCTGAAAATCGAATTCGAGGCCTGATTCTTTTCGAATTACATGCAGCCCACGCAGACCTTAGTAGGAGACATACAGAAATGGAGATTTTAGTGCCATTATTGGTAAGATGAAATATCAAATTTGACACATACTTAAATAATACTACATATTTAAATAATAATATATATGTCGATGATGAAAGGACACCGGAGCCTTCCCTTTAGAATTTTGGGAAAGTCCCTTACTTTAATCTAGATTCTACCATAGCCGTAATTAAGCAATTGTCGTCATTCAATCCGACTGTGTTTGTTCGGGATTTATGATAGTGAACTTGGGCTCGAGGCGATAACCAGTCGCCGAACGTAACCGCGGTCAAGGGATGAACGTTTTTACCTAACAAAGGTATGGAGTAATTCTATAGCTGTCCTTGAAAGAAATAGTTATAGCGGCACGCGACAGTAAACGCGTGTAAACGACAATTCTAACGGTTTCTGTCCTGTGGCTCGCCACACGCAGACCCTATTCTTCGGGTAAAATGATTACCAGATGTCGACGCATCTCTACAGTACATGTTCAGCTAGCCCGGCATCGGAGTGCGCCGGCTGTACGCCGGCGTGGTGCGATCGAGGCTCCTCTATGGAGCTCCAATCTGGGCAGAGGACCTGATAGCCAGCCGCCGCAGTCTTCTGAAGGTCAGGAGGTTGCAGAGGACGGCGGCCATCAGGGTAGTGAGGGGCTTCCACACCATTTTTGCGGCAGCAGCGGCGGTGCTCGCCGGGTTCCCCCCTTTTGAACTGCAGGCACTGAGGTGTCGCGAGATTTACCTTCACACTCGGGGTCTGTCGGACGAGGTCGATCCGGTGGGCGCCGACGTTGAGGGTCGGGCTCGACGGGCCCTGCTCGACAGATGGCGTGCTAGGCTCGGCATGAGAGCAGGCGCGCCGGGGCTAAGGGTCCTCGTGGCCGTCCTTCCAAACTGGGACGTTTGGTTGGATGGGGCCGGGGCCCCCTGACTTATAGGGTGACGCAGGTACTCGGGTGTCCGTGCGGATTTCCTCCACGTCAAAAAAAAAAAGTTATCGCTTCTTTCAACCTCATTGAAGTGCTTTATTATTCTAATCATATCGAAATATTATATTCATAGTTGTCATTTCATTTTCAAGTTTTAAGATAATGTGAAAATTTTGAGACAACATTCTGAAAATCTGTATCTATGATGTTATCTTGCATACCGTCTGTTGCGAATTATCAACTAAAGAGCGACCGGCCAAGCCCAACCGATTGGTCGATATCGCGTACCTTGAATGACTTAATACTCAAGGTGGAGGAGGTTTAATAGATCGATTGTTAGTGTATAAAAGTAAAAGTAAAATTGTTGCATAAAAGTAAAGTTTGATGTTTTGAACACAGCAGTTGTAAGATCTTGTTGAGAGTGAAGTATTTCACCCGCACGGTACGACGCTCTGTTGGTGACTGTCCTAGTATGTCGCTGATTTCCCCCATCAGCCGTTGGGTCTCGTCCATGCATCGTGCCTTCCGGACCGGGGGTTTTCCCTGGGGTTTCTCCCTGACCTCTGAATCATCAGATTTACAGCTCGAGGAGGATAGGTAATTCGAAATTTCTCAAAGAACGGATAGGTGCTATCCAAGGCATAAACGAACGGCCACTCGAAATCCCGAACACCGTTTCAAAGATCATATAAAGTTTTCGAAAACCTTGATCTCATCGTCTGTGATTTGAAAAGAAGCTAAAATAATTTCTGATAAGGCTAAGTAGGTGGCCTATTACTGCTCTTATAAACATGGATATGTAGCGACACATGAGTCATAGGACGATTCGAATCAGGAGTGACTTTTATTGTTGTACCTTAGAGTATCGACGCTGTTTTGGTTTGCAAGGTTTAAGAATAAACAAAATTTGGATAAAAACATTATCGCTGTTATGAATAATCGTCAACCGGAACCACATATGACCTTCTGTAAATCCATCGGACAATATAAATAGACGGACATCCCCTCTAGGGAAAGGGGTCTTTAGAGCGAATTAGTATAGCGAAGAATATAGCGAGCAGCATAGCGAGTCATACGGTAGAATCAAGTGAGCGATGGTTACGACCGACATGCACTATCTCTATACTTGTACTTAAAATGATTTTAATATAATTAACTATTACATTTTTACTACTCGTCTCTTTAATAAACTAACACGTTAATACTTAAAGTACTTAAAATTTTGTCCACGTTGACTGCCGTTCGTTGCAAAGTTCGTTACAAAAAGTTGTATAGTACTCAATTGTTCGGGGATATTTGTCTACTTATTCGACTATTTCGTAACGAATGTTAGAAGCGTAGAATATTGTACTTATTAATCATTTTGAAGATACTGTCGTCGCACAGCAATTTTCTATAAAATTTTGGAGTATAACAACTTGTATGTACTATTTTTATAAACAAAATAACTGATAAATAATTGATCATTTTTAAGATCATGGATCCGCACGTGAAAAATTACGTTGTCTGTGATAAGCTGTTGACTCATGGACTCAGAAAACTACTAGTCAAAAATAGTCAATAAGGAATTTTTGATAACATTACTAATCAGTAGATTCAACACTATTGGTCTTTGTTGAATATGTAGTATATTTGTATTGTACGTGCGAGGGAGAGGGAACGTAGAGCGAAAACACAAACAAGTATGTATCCCCTCCCTAGTATTAGAATACTAGAATATTAGAATATTCACATAACTCTGCTCGCCACGTGGGCTACTTGCCGGAGGCCTAGGGCACGAGATTTCACACTGCACTTCTCTTTTTTCTCAACGGAGTTCTAGGCCATCATACAACGCTCGCATACATACTATGGAGGGGATACATACTTGTGTATCGTTTCTCTCTACGTTCCCTCACTCTCCACATACAGTACAAATGTACCATATATGCAACGTACTTAATCTACAAAATACATTTTTTGTATTATCTTCGGTTGCCTTTGTTTCTATTTCTTTCGGTAATATACGCGTGTTCTAACAGTAATTATAGTTATAAGGGGCTGAAGCATTTTTTACATAATACGATAATTATACAATATTAACAGACAATTACATAAATTGTGAACAAAAATTTCTGCCATCATTTATTTGCACTTTACATTAACAAGTATTTGAAGGTTTGTTTCTTTTTGCAGCAGGAGTCAAAGAAGTATTTAGTTGATGGCTATCAATTACTGAAGTACGAACCAAAAGTTCTACCGGAAGGAAAAATAGCTCAACATGCAGAACAAAATTTACACGAAATAAATAAGCTCTTAAAACGATTCAATGTAACATAAACTTTATCAGTACGTAGTTTGCTAAGTAAGTTCTACGTTTGGGAGTAAATATTAAACGAAAAACAAAACTGTATATATACATAGCCTTCGTAGGCAACAAACATATCGAAATAAAATTGTTAAAAAAATTTTAATAAGTATAATTACAAGCGGTAGTTATCATGTATTAGCATTCTTTGATTGAGGGGTTCATTTTTAGCACATGTTAGAAAAATTAACACATGAATCAATGATATAATTTATATTAACGTTCTCTTAATTTGGTAAGTAATTTTAGAAATTTCTAACGGATCAACAATCTTGGTTCTTCTGAAAGGGATACGACGATAGAATAAATTCTCCACATGCTTTATATATATTTTGCCGGCAGCGAAAAATACTGAAAAAATATCGAATGTACAACAGAGAGGGATATAGTAGGGGTACAATACAGTACAGGGCGGAAACGATAGAAAAAGATTAAAAGTTTATGTATCAGGGAATATTACCGTTGCAACGACAAACCTTCTTTCTTTTCGGTTCCTTGTGAAAAAAGATTTTGCTACTGACGAACCTTTTTTGAATAAAGTGAGATCGAACATGATACAATTTGATGCATATTTATTTATCTAATTAATAATTCGTTCTTTCTAATATCGTTTCTGGTAAATTCAAAATAATTTCAATAAATAAATAAATTCAACAATATTATTATTATAAAATAATAATTTACTATTTTGTGTACAATTTATATAATTCATATTTAATTTATTATTTATTATTAATAATTTACTAATACTATTAATGAAATAGTAAAATAATATAACTATAATATATAATTATAATAATACAAAATTATATATACAAAATAATATATAACAATAATAAATAATTATATATTATATAATAAATAGTATATAATAATATACTAACATATATGTATAACTGATTTGCTTTATACATATATATCATATATGTATCATATATACACATATGTATGAGAGAGGAAATTTCCTCTGTGATATTATATAGATATATATAGAGTATAGCTATTTTGCACGTATCTACAAATTTTATATTGTTCTTTATGTAGGTTCCAAATTTATGTGGTAAAAAACAGAGTAATGCAAGTAAATTATGACTGGCAATACAAAAGAATTGTAATAAAAAATTGTTAATTTTTAACTCGCAAACATAGACCAGACAATATTCAGACTTTGCTATACTACATTAGAAAATGGAAGAGCATAAAGAAAGCAAATAAGATTCAGAAATGAAAGAAATAAAAGAAAACACAAAAACATCTAGAAGCACAGTGAAATATAGAAAATATATTTACCGTAGTGATTATTATTTGTAAATATAAAATAATTATTAGGAATTCAAGTGTCCTGCGACATTTGTGCGTGTTTGATGAATGAGTATATGGATGTCGCTGGCGTGCTGTTTGTAACATAGCGTTGATACACTTCTTGTTCTCTTTCCTTATTTATGGTTTTCCATTGATTTTTCGGTTCGGCATGCGTAGTCTCGGAAGTCGACCCTTGTGCGTGTGTTGTAACGAATGGACAATATAATCGACGTGCGCGTTTCCAAGTTTTAACAATGATTTTCATAATATCAGATAGTAAAAATAACAATGAAAAGGAAGTAGAAGAAAATTTAAATCAAAATATTCCCAAAGTTACAATAGAAAAAAATTGTTCTTTTATATTTTTCAACAAAAAGTTAAATCTAATACAAGATTTCATTAAAAATTAATAAAATTTCAAATTAACATCAGAATGAAAAAATTAATTCAGAGATCAAACATTAAAATAACAATTTTTTAAACTAATTATCTTTATTTACTTATACTTACTAGCTTTAATACCACCATGAGAAACTTTTAACAGAGATCAACAAATTCAATATGAAATACAAATTTTAAATGTAACTTAATGTCTTCTTTTAATTTCTTCTTTGTTAAATTTTGTACTATTAATTTTTTATTAATGTATTAACCCTTTGCACTCCTATGTCGAGTATGACTCAACATCAGTTTTTATTTCAGGAGCTACTTTGTCGAGTCTCACTCCACATTCTTTCAATTCCACCTTTTTTTGTGAAATGTGCGAAGGAAACAAGGATTGCATCCTGGAAATTGTTTCAAGATACACTTAATACTTACATACATAATACATACACTTAAAAATTACAAAATACAACAATAGCGTGAATAAAACTGGTATTTAAATGAATTTGTTTCTTCCTTTATTTATTTAAATTGTCTTATTTTTTAGTTAAAGTAAATTTCAAATAAAGCACTTAAAAGCGTTAGGAGCTGCTGGTAACAAAATTGAAATAAAATTTGGAGTGCAAAGGGTTAAACATATTTTCTAATATAATAAAGATATCATGCCTTTATTCTTTAAAAAAGTCATATCATAACTTTCATGTAACTAGTGTTACAGTAATACAATGATATTGTTAATTAATAAGATCTTAATGTAAAAAAAATTATGTAATACTATCATATTGTAGATTAAAATACCTAAGATAAAAGATAAAAAATAAATATTTAACCACATAGTTTATACCTAAAATAGGTGTGGTTAGTTGTGCTAAATGATTTCATATTATTTAAATCTACATAACAAAATCCGACATAGTCATGTCCTACAATTCTTCTACTGAAGCAAATTGTGTTTGTAGTGAAGATATTAAAAAAGATGAGGAATCTAATTTTGATTTGGTTTTAAAAGAAAAGTGGATGGAAGCCCAGAAGAATGAAGTGTTTCGTTATATATTAAACATTCAAGATTCGAAAATATTGGAAGGCAAATATCACTTTTTAGTCCAGGTAATGTTATTAAATAATTAATTATAATAAATATTTGTTTAATTTATTTTTAAATATTTTTTAGTTGTTACAATTTTGTTTAAGTAATATAGTAATTTACAGGATAAAATATTTCACATGTTTTTATTGTTCACTTGTCATATGTGTAAATGTATGCTTTAATTTTACCATCCCTTGCATAAATATTCGTAAGATAATTTTCTGGTTCAAATTTTAATAATTACAAATATGTTTTGTGTATTAATGTCATTTATACCTATAAATCTTGTTACGTATGCTTATCTCTTAGTTTTAATACTTACAAGTACAGTTTGTTGATAACTTATAAAATAAAAATAAACAGACAAAACAAAAATATTTACAAAATCAGTGACAATTTACAAAAATAAAAATGAAATAAATATTATGTAACTGTAATTATATCTAATAATATAATATAGATAATATTGTTTATTCTCGGAATTTTTATAAGAATAAAATTATATAAATTAATTTTATAGTGCAAAATCATATATAAAATAACAGTTAAAGAAGTAGCAATGAATATATCATATTTGTTATTATATTGCCAAGACAATATCAGGGATTGTTTATTTATTAATCAATGTATTATACTTTTAGGAATTTATATGTATTAGTGAACTGAAATTATTTAATGTTTTATGATTTATGATTGTGAGAATTATAATGTCTCTCTCCCCAATTGTATTTCAAAGAACTTATAATCCTTTAACACATTGGCATCAGAGCATTGAGAAACTCATCTATATATATCATTCAGGTTCTAGCAGAGGAATCCAAATGACATATATGTGAGTCATGGTGCTAATGTGTTAAGTTACTCTAGTATGACTTAGTTAATGTAACTATTTAACACAATGAAAAGAAAAAAATAATTATACCGATTCATATATATGTAAATTCATAATTAACAAATAACAAGGGAACTGCAAGACATTTGTATTACTGATTTAGTTAAAATTCTGCATATGGGAAGATCCTTACTCTGCAAAAGTATTCCATTATAAGGGCAAAGATCCAATATTTTTTGAAACATTAGTGATTGAAATTTTACTACTACGCTAAAATGTGATTCAACTGTGGTATTTAACAAACAATGCGATAGTATGATGGTAATCCGTTAAAGTCCTATGCTAAGATTCAGGATTCAATTCTTCTGTATACATATAATGTCTGTTTTTCAATATTTTTTTATTCTATCTTTTATTCTATTCTAGTTTTTATTCTATTTTGACATAAATGTTTCTTCTCTTCTTACCTTATTCTTATGATAAATAGCATTTTATATATACAATCATAAATATAACATTTATAAATGAAACATAAATGTAATATTGTTTTTTCTGCATAGTAAATAAATTTGAAATACTGTAGTATTCAGTACTTTAATGTCCATAGAATGCATGATATATTGTTAGAAAACTTGTAAGTAGAGGAGTTCAATGATGAAAGTTTTGGCTACCGCCAACCTCACATTCAGAAAACTTAATATTTGAGAAAAATCATATTGCGTGCCACAGTACATTTATTGGAGTATACAATTGCTGATTAACCAGTTAGCTGTTGTGCCTTCTTTGAAAACTTTGAAAATTGTGTACCTAAAATGTATCACAAAAAGTAAGCGATGAAGTATAATGGCCAAATACAGAGTATATGTGGCTGTTATAATATAGAATTAAGTTGTAATGAAATGACGGTTTTATTTTTTAATTTTATTACTGTTATGAATCGCCATAACACAAAATATTGCCATTTTCTGACATGATGAGTATTCCCTGGTTAAACATGCCTCCATGCTATAAACGTTGCCTATTACTAAGTTGTTGTAACTAGCATCTCGTTAACATCTTTTTGCAAAAAAGATTAATATGTGTGCGTTGCCAGAGTGCTGGTTGGCAAAATGAGTTGGTATTGATCTGGACAATAATGTGGTTACCTATGGTATGCCCGACCTACACAATTTTATCTATCTTCTCAGCATCGGACATTTATGGTGGCTGAGACTTTGTTGGAAGACTTCTGAACTCATTAGCTTGTACCTGTACCTGTATCTGTTAGCCAATAATGTACTTTATCTTCCAATGGGATGTTGCACCTTCATTTGTACATTTAGTCATTAACCAGATCTTGGAATACTTGTGTCTTGTGAATATGACTTCCATTAATTTAATCCATAGAAATTGTGGTTAAAAATTTGCAAAATATCTAAACATTGTAAGGAATAGAAAATTAGTAAAATAGCAGCTTTTATCTAAAGCTACTTTTATCTAAAAAGTATAGCCAGTGAACGGGGTCAAAAGAGTCTTACAACCGAATTTATGTAATGGTGTGCCATATAATAGTTTACCAAAAAAAAACATCTTATATCAAATTTCAACTTTTTTTCTCATCTAAAAAATAATTGATCTTATACCGATGAAGATAAAATAGTAATGTATATTAGATTGATTCTTATATGTACTGATATTTTCTATTCATAAGACATAGGCATTAAATGTCTAAAATATTTAATGATTCAAATTTTTATAAAAGTTTTATATGAACAATCCAATTATATATTGTCCTCTGACAAAACATACCATACAAACTTGTTTTAATCATTATATAAATTTTCTTTATTATTGGTAATCTTATAATAAATAATATTTACTTTTTTAAATATTTAATACTGACCATTTTTATTAATTTTAGCTAAATATTGATCGCGGTTATAAAAGAAGATCTCCAGAAAGTATTATTTCAATGAACCAACCTTTCAATGAGAAAGATTTTAACTTTACAAAACTTGTGTCAGAAGAACAAATAATGAATTTAAATAATACAGACAAAGATGATATAATTGCAATTAATGCTAGTCCGATTGAATACTGTCATTCTCTGCTGTTGCCACAAAGATGTAAACAATTACCTCAACTTGTAACAAAACATAGCTTAGTGAAAGCTGTTGAGTTGTTTTCCTTGAGTTTGTCTTCGTAAGTATATTCCACCTTTGAAGCAAAAATAACAGAAATTAAATCTTTAATTAATTTATAAATACATATGTTGATTGTTAAAAAGTGCAATGTCAAAGGAAAGTTAATAAAACATACACAGTACTCTGATAAATTTCATTTTTCTTAATAATATTTATTAAGCATTATTCAGTTAATAAAATAAGATTATTGTAGTAATGCATTATGAGTAAAGAAGTAATTATTTTATGATTCTATTTTATTTTTGAAACTTTAATTGTTATAGCATAAAGCTTAATCAGTGATGCAATTCCAATTTAATAGGAAAAATAAAAATTTTGAAATTTTGGCGTGATTTATTAACATTTTCTGACATTTAAAAATATTTACATTATAACTATTTACAATATCACATTGTTGTTTACAGTTTATAAGTATTTTCAATTAACCTTATTGTATCATTAAGCTTTTAACCTACAACGTCGTGTTAGAGACGTGGTATATCCTTCGGGCCAAACATAAACAACACGTGCACTTTGTACGTGAAACTTTGTATATTTGTTGGGATACATGCGACAAATGCTTTTTTTTCTTGTCCGCATTCGGAGGTGCAGTATATTTTCTTGAAAAATATTAGAAAGGTACCCCTAAAAATAACTTCAAAAAGAATGTTAAGCGTTGTTGAGGACATTGAAAGTTCTGCTAACATCGCAAAAAGTGATTTAATAGATATTTTAAATAGTGATAGTGACAGTAGTGATATTTCACTTTCTGTACGAGAACGTTGTAAGCGACTGGTTATCGAAGATGATACCGACGACGAAGATCACAGTAATCATCAACAACTAGAGCTATGGATTTGGAAAGAAGAAACTAATGTACCAAAAATTTGAAACTATACAGAGATTTGTGGTATAAAAGTGGCAACTTTGAGTAAGTTAGGTGAAAACAAAAAAGAAGTAGATGTTTTTAATATAATATTTGATAATATATTTTGGGAAAATATTGTTATGGAAATAAATCGATATGCAAATCAAATAATGAACAATGAAAATAAAAAACTAAAACTAGACGAAACTTGGTTTCCTGTAAACTGTGGTGGGATCAAAGTATATTTTGCACTATGTATAATAATGACTGAAGTTAAGAAACCAACAATACAAATAAATTGATCTAAGAGAGCAGTCACAGAAACTCCAATTTTCAGAAAAACGATGTCATTCAAAAGATTTCTGTAAATAACTAGATGTTTGCATTTTGCAGATAACAATTTGGCTAACAATACAGATAAATTATGTAAAATAAAACCTTTTTTAAACCTTTTTTTTGAATCAAAGATTTATAAGAAGTATATACAACGCAAGAGGACATTGTTACCAATGAATCATTGATGAATTATAAGGGACGCTTATCCTACAAACAATTTAATCCATTGGGAGGGACAAGATCCGGTATAAAATTTTATAAATTATGTGAGTCAAAATCGGGTTATTGCTATGATTTTAAAATATACATTAGTAGTGATAAAATAAATTCTAGTGACAGTGCATCCTAAAGTGTTGTCAAAGAACTAACTTGAATTTTCCGACTCCCCCCCCCCCTCCTGCATTGTCCATTATAAATAAACCGACGCAACCAGAAACAGTTTAGTATCTACGAGTATTTACGAGCATCTTTCTGTATCAACGAGCGATCCAAGTGTTATCACGAGTTATTTACCGAGTTACGGGACGAGTATTTATCCGCGATTTTATTTTGCGATTTATACTTTGTACTAACGACTTAGCGAATATGGGCTGTACATTAATTTATTATTTTAAATAAATTCGACGGTTACGACAACAAACGATAATTTGCAATAAATCTCATGGTCAAACATCCATATATACCTGTCCTCTACAGTTGTACGTTACTCATCAGAAGAACGGTGCGATTTGCATGTCACGTAAAATAAAAAAAAAGAAATTAAAAAAAAAAAAAGAAACTTTATTTTTACTTCGTTTATACACTTATAAGACACTTCTGAGCTCTAGGCGTGACCGTTCGAGACTGAGGCTCTTACAATATTTTTTACTTTCGGTGACATCTGTTTCTTCTTTTGTTTTTCATCCTTCATCATCCCCACCACCCTGCAGGCGCACGCGACCGCTGCCACGCTTCCAGAACATTCGGTGGAAGGACCGTTAGGACACAGATGAACCCTCAGGCACTCCGGCAATATACATTGTCGCCAAGGTCGCCATGTGTAATGTTCAAGTATCGGCTGTCTGGAGAATGTTTAGAAGTGGTCGCCTAAGGTGACATCAGGGCAAAAGAGTTTGGGGTTACAGTGTCCTGGTCTCTGACGTGATTTACGTTACATACCCCCCTCCTTAGATTGATTTTGGTCCTCCAAAATCTTAGTGTTTCTTCAGGATTGTTTTATGGACTAAATGGTTAAAAGTGTGTTTTCTTCTTTGTCTTAATCAACAAAACAAAACAAAAATAAAATGCATAACAGCTACTTATGGAGAAGGTGAAGACCGTCCTGGAAAATAAGGTTTAATACGATTACCATGTATTTTCCTAATCGAGTCATTCACCATTATTTCGTAATAAGGGGTTTTTACTTTTTCAATGGTGTATGGCCCTAGCCATTCAGTATCTAACTTGTGTTTTTTATGATCATTATGAACTAATATCAAATCTCCTTCTCTAAAAATGGATTGAGGTTTAATAATTTTTTTTCTTTGATCTCTTTGGTATCTTTGTTTACTCTTCATTAGAGTTTCCCTGGCTTTAAGTAGCTTGGCATCCCATTCTCGTTTCCTGAAGCTGACCTCATCAGCGTATGTTCTTTGCGGATTTTGGGATATGGTAGATGGGAGATTGGCCTTGTGTCCAAATGTTAGTTCGAAAGGGGTATATCCAGTGGCATCATGAACCATAGTGTTATATGCTAGACACACAAAATTTAGGTTTTGATCCCATTCTGTTTCATTATCGTTTTGTATAGCTTTTAACATGTCGGATATTACAGCATGTGTTCGTTCTAGGCTTCCGTTGGATTGTGGATGGAATGAGGTGGTTTTTATGTGTTTGATCCTAAATGCTTCTTCGTATCGTTGCATTAGCTCGCTAATGAAACTTTGTCCTCTGTCAGTTAATATACGTTTCGGTGCCGAGAATATATAAATGTAATGATTCAGTAAAGCATTCCAGATTGATTGGGTCTGTTGTGTTTTTAGGGGCACAAGTATTAAATATTTGGTTAGTTCATCGTGTATAGAGAGAATGTATTGGTTTCCTATCTTGGTCTTTTTCAACGGGCCTATCACATCCATAGCGATTTTGTCGTTAGATTCTAACGGGGTGTCGGTTATCTGTGGTTCCTCCTTTCCTCTTATCCGAGTAGTCTTTGATGTTTGACATGTCGCGCAAGTTCCTATTCTGCCTTTTATTCTGTCTATTAGATGTGGGATATCATATTTGCCTCGGATTCTGTCGTACGTCTTTTGTATTCCGGGATGTCCTACCAAGTCATGATTTTCTTTTAGTACTTGTTCTATTTCCTCTTCGCTTAAACTCTGTATTGGTTCGTAAGCAAATTCTATGTCGTCGCGTTGGTCATTGAAAAATAAAAGAAATCTTTTTATGTGTGCTTTGTCTTGTGCGTTTAAGTTATTGTCTCCTATTCCTATCTTTCTATTTGTTTTAAGTATGTCTGATATTTTCTGTAACCATACGGTTTCGTCATATGGGCCCAGATATGGTTTTGTTAATTGGAAAAAGTTGTCTTTGTTAGATGTTAGTTTCAATAATTTTGGTATTTCTTCTGATTTTTCCCAGTCTCTGAATTGTCTTAATAAAACGTCAGTTTGTGTTATCGCGTGTACTCTGGATAGGGTGTCAGCGGCTACGTTTTCCTTTCCTTTTACGTACTCTATATCGTATTCGTATTCCTCTAATCTCAATCTCCATCGAATCAATCGACTAGAGGGGTCCTTGCAGTTGTGCAGCCATTTAAGGGCTTGGTGGTCTGTTTGAATTTTGAATTTGCGGCCTAATAAATATTGCCTAAATCTTCTAACTGCCCAAACGATGGCCAATAATTCTTTTTCCGTCGTAGTATAATTTCGTTCAGGGGGGTTTAATGTCCTTGAAATGAAGCAACAAGGGTGTCCATCTTGTGAAAGGATGGCTCCTAGACCTTCATTACTGGCGTCCGTTGTTAACGTAAATGTTTTCGTATAGTCGGGGTATTTTAGTACCGGTGCTTGGCATAGTCTTTCTTTTAATGTATCGAAGCTAAGTTGTGTTTTGTCAGTCCAGTGGAATTGTATGTCTTTCTTAGTTAGTTCCGTTAACGGTTTGGCAATTTTCGAGAAATTCCTAATAAATTTTCTATAGTATCCGGCTAACCCAAGGAACGATTTTACATCCGTAGGATTTTTGGGTAGTTTGAAGTTCTTTACTGCTTCTATCTTTTCAGGGTTAGGTTTTACTCCGTTTGCTGTCACTAAGTGTCCTAAATATTCCAATTCGGGTTTTAGGAATTCACATTTATCCGGTTGTACTTTTAGACCTACTTCCCTGAGTCTTTGGAGTATAATGGCTAAGTTTTTATTATGTTCCTCTATCGATTGCCCGAATATAATGATATCATCGAGATAGACGAAACAATGATTATTAATTAAACCTCTTAACGCGGTGTCCATCATTCTTTGAAAGGTAGCGGGTGCGTTCTTGAGCCCGAATGGCATTCTGTTATAGTGGAAGTGTCCTTGTGGTGTGCTAAATGCAGTGTACTTCCTCGAATTCTCATCCATGGGTATTTGGTGGAATCCCGAGGATAAGTCTAAAGCGGAGAAATATTTTGCGTTCCCTAGTTGCGATAGTATATCGTCAATGTCGGGTAATGGATATGCGTCTTGGTCCGTTAATTCGTTTAACTTCCGAAAGTCAATCACTATTCGCCACTTTTGTTTCCCCGACGCGTCGATTTTCTTTGGGACGACCCAGACGGGAGAGTTATAGGGAGAGTCGGAGGGTTCTATAATCTTTTTGTCTAACATTTCCGTCATTTGTTTGTTTATTTCGATTTTATGGTATTCGGGAGGACGGTAGGATTTTACGTTGATGATTTTATCTTCTTTCAATGTAATGGAATGTTTAGCAAGAGATGTACACGGTAATGTTTCACTGTCTAAATTAAATACATCCATGTAATAGAGAAGAATCTTTTCTATAGGTTCTCTGAGAGGTTTTTCTATGTGCGATAGTCGAATCGAAGATTTGAATTTTTGGATTTGATCTATGGTATTTGTATTTTCGATAATGTTAGAAACTTGAATTGAGGACTTACCACCATTGATAAAGCACACTGGCGTTGGCTTCCCTTCGAGGTATACAATTTTTTGAATGGTTTCTCCTGGTGCAAGGGTTGGTTCTTGTTGCAGCAGAAGGGTGTTGTTATCTAATTTCAATGTTTCGTTGGAGAGTTCGAATCGATATTGATTCAAACCGGGTAAGCCTAATACGCCATCTTCTATAATTGGGAAATCGTCATCTATTAAAGAGAAGTCTATCTTTTTGTCGAACAAATTCAATTTGACTTTGGAATTAGATTCGTATTCGGAATGTCCCATGGAGAATTTCTTTGTGTCTGGTATTGTTGTCTTTCCTGGGTAGCATCTTTGTTTAAGCAAGTTGATTCCTGCCCCGGAGTCAACGAGAAATCGCAATCCTGGTCGTCCTGGTAATTGTAATAGTATTGTGGGTAATCTTCCTGAGGTAGCATTGTTAATTCTGATTGTTCTTGAACGTGGTTTATTCCTGGAGGGGCTTTTCTTTGAAGCGGTATCGGAAAATTTTGGCATTGATTTGGAAGGTGTCCCAATCGATTGCATTTGGGGACATTTCGCTTGCGTCCTTTCGCTTAATGGTCTGTTCCCAAACTTCGTAAAATTGTTCGTTCTTGGTAGAATATTTTGTGTGAGTGAAGTTTTATTATTTGTGTTACTTGTAATAGCGAGGCGATTGTCTACTGGATGAGAAGCCTGGTTACGATAAAATGGCGGGGCGGTTGTTTGTCGCGTCATTTGTCTGCGAGAGCTGTGCTCGCGAAAGTATCTTTCCATATTCATTGCTTTCCTTTCTGCTTCGATGAGATTTGGGGGGAGATTAGCCATTAGCGCCTGCCCTATTTCTGGACGAAGGCCTCTTACATAGTCGGTCACAGAGTCCATGTATAGTTGCTCGTTCATCACCCGTCGAGTTAGTTCGTCTCTATACTCGTTGGTAATGCTGTGTTGGAGTTTGTTAAAAACGCTTCGAAATCTGATGTTATAGTTTTGCACGCTCTCAGTTAATCCTTGCCTCATTCCTCTTAATTCGTCCTGTTGTTCTCTCACTGATACTTGCGCAGCTACATTACGTCTCAATGCTTCATACAGAGATTCGAATTCGGTAATACGAATATTGCGGATTGCTATTGCGGCTTTTCCTACAATCTTCTCTATTTTAATCATTTTTAGTAATAGTGTTGGTTCGCTACACATCATTCTTACTTCTTGTATTTCATGAATAAAATCCTCCACGTCTATATCATCCTTTCCGTTTAATATCGGAATGCATTTTAATGCACTCTCAGCTTTTAGCTCTGGTTGCGTATATTGTTCAGGAAAAGTCCTTTCCCAGGATGGTTGAGGTGGTGTTTGAAGTAATGGGCGAGGTTCTCGAAGGACCGATTGATCTTTAGCGGTGTGGGTTACTTCGTCTACGGTTATTAGGGAACTGGCCTCCGATACATTTCCCGTTTTTGTGTTTGCTACAACTTCATCCATACGCAGTGTAAGCATACTCATTTGTTGGGTCAGTCTCTCATTTTGCTTCTGCATTGCATCAAGCAAAGCTTTAACTGTTGAGTCTATTCCGCTGTTAGTTAAAGCGGCGCTAACAGTTTCGGTTTTGTCTTCTCGTGGCGTTGCCATTGTTATACTAATTGTGCTGTCTGTTCTCGATCTGTATTTGACAAAAGAATCCAGGGCTTGCTCACCTTGATCGTTTAACCCGTAGGAAAGGTTCCGTTGCGGTGTTCCTTTGTCGAAACGTCGAAAGTGTCTGCTCTGTTACAGTGGTCCACTGATCCTCAATCTTCAAAGTTGACCGTAGCCCGAAATGCGTAATTTCGTTTTCTTGAAGTTGATGGATCCTGGCAGGATCGCCAAAATGTCACGTAAAATAAAAAAAAAGAAATTAAAAAAAAAAAAAGAAACTTTATTTTTACTTCGTTTATACACTTATAAGACACTTCTGAGCTCTAGGCGTGACCGTTCGAGACTGAGGCTCTTACAATATTTTTTACTTTCGGTGACATCTGTTTCTTCTTTTGTTTTTCATCCTTCATCATCCCCACCACCCTGCAGGCGCACGCGACCGCTGCCACGCTTCCAGAACATTCGGTGGAAGGACCGTTAGGACACAGATGAACCCTCAGGCACTCCGGCAATATACATTGTCGCCAAGGTCGCCATGTGTAATGTTCAAGTATCGGCTGTCTGGAGAATGTTTAGAAGTGGTCGCCTAAGGTGACATCAGGGCAAAAGAGTTTGGGGTTACAGTGTCCTGGTCTCTGACGTGATTTACGTTACATGCACAACTTTGGTGCACTGCCGTTGGTTATAGCACGCGCTATTGGAACTTAAATCGCAAGGCAATGGATTAACTATCTTGGATTTGTGCAACATGCAACAATAAATGTCTTAACCGTTTGAGTCTCAGGGGTCGAAAAATCGCGAACAGCGCGCTAACGCTTGTCTTAATCGATTGCGAAGAGAAACAAGCGGCGCAATAACGCTCGTCATATTTGTTATTTTTCTGACATAGTTTATAAATATTTCAAGTTTTTGTAAAGATATAGAAAGGATTCGGAAATACAAATAATTCCCTTTATTTAGCACACAACAGTTATACATATATCTTAAACTCTAAAGACCTCGAAATCCTATTCGCACGCACGCTTGTTGTCAACCGACTCTTCCAGATACTTCTAACGACTGACTTTTGTCTTTTGTCCCAACTAAGGCCTGGACGTCCTCTGACGCTTACACACACATTCACATGTACAGTGTAAATGTATCATGTTCCTAACAGTTTTGTTCAATAAAAATTATTGAGAAGATAACAATGAAATACAGAATACCGTCAGTCGTCCGTAGCGTTCAAATGTACTGGGACCTTTCGACACAAAATCTAAACAGCGCGATCGCGCTGCTTGGGACGCAAACGGTTAAGTTTGTGATTTTATTGTTCAATAGAATCTAATTGTGAAATTCTGATCAAAGAAATAATATTACATATTTCAAAATCTAATCCATATTATATTTATACTTACAATAAAATAATATTTTTAATCTACTATTTTAAATAACCAAGAGCTTAAATATATTTGAATTTTTGATATGAGATCTACAGAGAATAAAAAAAATAATTGGAGTAAATAAATAACTAAAACTTAATAATTTGATAATATGTTGTTTGCAGATACATCAGGGTGGCTTTCAACAGTCTTTGTGCTTTTGCATCTGTGAACCATCTTCATTGGCATTTATACTACTTGAAATGGAGGATGTTACTGGAATATATTGTAACTATATTTTTATTCTTTTATTTCTTATATATATATATATCCCACTAGTCCAGTCGAATTACATCGAATTAAATTATATCCATTTCATTAAAAAATTCAAATTGTTGTCCTATCGTTTAATGTGTTCCTATTGATAATTGAGAATGAGAATCTGTTCAAGGTAAGAGATTATTTTCAACAATACACAATCAGAAGTGGTATAATTGTAAAAATCAGTCTCTTCTCTTACTTATTGGCATATATCTGGGGACTGAGTGGAGATAGAGGAAAATATTAAGAATGAATGTTATAGGTGATTAAATAAGCTATAAAATGAGTTGTGTTTTGTTAAGATAGCAGCACCAATTGAACTGCAATTTGGATAACAAATTATTATTATCACACAAGAATATCTGTGTGAAAAATTAATAACTTACTGTATTAACAAATTATAACATGTGTTACAAAGTTTTATTCTTTTTAAAAAAACAAATGAAAACTTTAAAATTCATAATTTTGAAATAAACTTATTTTCAGGGTGGTAAAAAGGTGTTTAAGTATACTTATACTTAATTATAATTATATATATTATATACTTGATTGAATGCTGAATGAGGGAGCCATTTTTTATTGATATTCTTGCTGTTTTTATATATATAGTGAATTGAGTAGTTGCTATGTCAAAGAATCAAACGATTGGAATAGGGCAGTCATCACGATAATCACGAGTATCAGGATATTATTATAAACTATGGGTGCTTAATAAGAATGTTATGTTGCTATGACAGAGGGGACACATGGTACTCTGTTACTTCCAATTGTATTGATTTCTTTGTGACTTAAACACTCATAAACAATTGAAACATTTAATTATAAATAAATGGAATAACTCTAGAAATAACTACTTAACAGGAATGGCATTTCTTGAATTAAAAAACATTTATTATTTCTTTATTAAAATTTCATAAATCAACAATTTCACATATCGTTTTTTTTTATTTTTTTTATAACTCGCGAAGCCAATTTTATTTACTAAATATTGTAATAATGATAATAATGCACACGGTGAGCAAGCTAAATTATACAGTTGTATGTACAAAGAAAATTTAAAAGAAAAGTTTTTAGTATTTATATGAACAAAATGATGAGTCAATAATCGTAGCTTTTGTATAAATCATTATTCGCTGTCATAAATAAAATGTGTACAATTATCATGGTTAGAGGAAATATAAGAAATTTTTTGACTATACAGTAGTACTACGTTTATCCAAACGACTCGAGAAACAAGATCATTTGGATAATAAAAGTTCACTCGCTACCTTTAACAGCTACTCTTATTATAGTAGGATAGTGGATACCGGAAGGTAGTGACTCTACCTCTCCATATGATTACTTATGTCTTGAAAACTATTTAACTCTTATTACTATTTATTTGTATAATGGCTGCGTGATATTCGTTTTATATCAGTTACTACAAAATAAATGAATAAATAAAATTTCAAATAAATGAAGAGGGTAATGAAGTCGATTTATAATGTTCAGGTCTGCCACGATATCTTAGCTTGGTGCTTTCGCTCGGAGTGAAGTTTTGGCTTGACTTTCAACGAGCTCTTATCGAATTTTTAATAGAACACTGGATAAGTAATGATGCTGCACTATACATAAGAAATAAAATTATTCATATAAATTGTAATAAATGCTATGAATATGAAGCTAATGCAGAACAAGTAGTGAAAACAATAAATTATAATTTAATAAATTTATATATGCTTGTGGTTTCCCTTCATATCAAGTTGAAATGAAGCAGCAAATTTGAAACGTGCAGTATATATCTAACGTTTAGAGTAATACTCATTAAAAATATCCTCAAACAAACCAGATGAGAAACTAAAGCATATACGCAAAAGCATAAAAAATTGGCTAAAAACTGTAACATTTCTAGTTTTAGATTGTTGTGCAAAAAACTTCGACCCCAGATCCACAGAAAATCTATGGGAATTATTAAAAAGACGAATGTGTGATTCGTATGTTCCATCGCTATCATCGGTCACTCATTGAATTGCATAATAGAATTAATAGAAGCAATGCGAGCGAAAATGAGGAAGAACAAGAGGACTAAAGTGGTAGGATGCAGAATACTGGGAAACGAAAAGGCACTGACAACATGTCTTGGGAATGCTAAAAAAGTAAAACAAGTATGACATAAGAAGAGTATAAAAGTATAAAGAGCAGAAAAAGAAGAGTATAAAATATTATGCAAAGAAAAGAAGAACAAAGAAAAACAAAGGCAGAAATATGGGCATATGTTAATAAGAAGAGAAAGAAGAAAAGCAAGACAAGTGCTCATATAAAGATGGAAGAGTGGAAATAACATTTCAATGACCTATTATAAGATAAACAAGGGATATGCAGGAGAATTAGAAGAAAGGGAAATAGAGGATTAAATAGGAAGAATAAACAAGAGGAAAGCAGTAAGCAGAGACAAGATAAAAATGAAGCATGAATATATGGTGCAGGAGAAGCCAGAAGGAAACTAAAAGAAATAGTAAGAACAATCTGGAATGAAGAAGACCTCTCAAGAGATTGGAGAAAGGGAGAAATAACAGCCATAAATAAAAATGGTAGTAAACATGAAGTATATAACTACAGAGGGCTATTACTATTGAACACTGCGTATAAGGTTTATGCAATGATGTTAGAAGAAAAACTAACGAAAAAAGCAGATAAGGATTAACGTTATTACAAATCGATTTTCACTACGCCATGCCGTTGAAGATTATTCTCCGTATCACCATAAACGAAAACACAGAAGGTGAAAGAATAGAATGTGTAGAATCTATAAGAAAACCAAAAGATGAAGTGAATTATGTTTTTTCCGCTGGAATATCAATCAAGAAGTTATCATCCTAGATTATTCAATTCATCAATTGTTAAGAACGCCTCAAAAAGTGTAACCAAGGTAGGCCAATATAGAAATATATCACACTCACGATGGATGATGAGACTGCGACGTCATACATTGATACGAACTTAAACTTTATATTTCAAAATACCTACTTAGAAGAATCAGAAATCATCTCAAAAAAGGAAAATAAAGACTGAAAGTAAATCTAGTTTTGACATGGAAAGACTTTTGGAAATTCTTCAAAAACTAGATAATTATAAAAGAGAAGAAACGTACTTCGCTTTAAAGCAATTTCATGGGACTCAAAAAGCCACAGATTGGATGTTAAACTATGAAACAGAGTGGGAAAAATTCAAGATCCAAATTATGAGTAGAAAATCAAGTGCTTGAAGATGTATTTGGAGAAAATAGCACTGGAGTGGTATCAAACAAATCTGTTGAAGAACAAAGAATATAATTGGGAAGATTGGAGGACTTCATTTTTCAAAGTTTTCAGCAATAAAGTTTGGTCTTCATCACGATACGTGTATAATTTCAAATATATTTCAGGTTCGTTCGTTGATTACGCTAAAAAAAAGAACGCTTAATATTTGAAAAAGAGAGGAAGACTATTGAAAACACAAGAATTGGTTTGATTGTTATGAGATTATCTATTCACATTAAGGATAGAATCGATAAAGAAACGATACTCAACAGATGATTTGATAAAAATTTTGGGACAGTATGAAGATAATTATCACAAAAAAATTCAATAACGAAGTTCAGATGAAAGGAAAAGAAATGCAGGAGATGAAGGTATGTCTTGATAGAAATTAAAATCTATCATTCGCGAAACTAGCTTTTGTGAATCACTGAATTTTCCTGGCCGATTCCATCCGGTAGAATTATGCAGGAACATAAACAAGAATGTTCAGAAGAATTTCAAACAGGTAAATTCACTTGAGATATTCGCATCCGAAAACAAGAAGTCAATAAGATTGGATGAGAATGAAAAAACTAAAAACCCCGGAGAAGCATATAAACCATTGATAAAACACCGAGTTAGAATCAATGATCAGAAAGATGTTAAAGGTGTTTATGACACTGGAGCCAATGCAAGTTCTATTAACCAAAAGATTGTTGATCAAATAAAAGCAGATCTAACCGAACATAAGAGTATTTTCAAAACTCAGTGGCAATGACTCACGAGTGTCCGGGCGAAACCGCGAATGAAGATAAATAAAATAGAAGAAATAATGGATGTTTTTGTGGTACGCAACGATAAGTTCACATACCACCTTGTCCTAGGGTTGGACGCCATAAAAAGTTCAAATTAATACAAGATAAGGATTTGAGAATTGCTCAAAAAGTTAAAAAAAATTGTTATAGAAAGATAGATCACAAAGAAGAAGAAATAATATCCGGGAAAAATAAAGAAAGAAAGAATGATCAGATGAGAAGAGAGATAAACTTCATTGAGTACATGGAGAATGATAAATTTGTTGACAACCTTGAACATTTAAACAGACCAGAGAAAAAAGAAGTACTTTGTCTTATAGAGAAATACAGAGAGGTATTCGTTGTAGCGGCACATGATTTAGAGGACAAATCAAATCATGTTATTGTTCTGTGCCGGAGCATCAAGACCGTTAGAATACAAGTAACGTAAACTCCGGGCAGAACAATGTCGCCGCTACAGGCAACCGTCGGGTCAAGACAAATTCAAATTTTTCGACTCTCCTCCGACCAGTATAAATAAACAGACACGCTCGCGGGCGAGCAGAATATAGTACAGCATCGAGCGAATGTACACAGAAATCATCAGCACTAACGGGTATCTCCGCAATACTTGTATATTGTGTACGTAGAGCTATTTAAGGAGCAGAAGTACATATAACAAGCTGTGACAGCAATAACTGCTTTTATCATTTCGCACTATCCTTAACGTGTTAAACCTCTACATTGGTGACCCTGACGTGATCGTCGTGACAGGCGTGATCGTCGTGATAGGCGTGATCGACGTGATATAAGTGAAAGAGGTGACTGTGATAGTGCCGCTGATAGACCAATCACTTTTTTTTGTGTGTGTGCCTAAGCATGACGAGCAATCCCGCCATTGCAGCCCATTCGCTGGTCCGCGTGCCTCCGGTAATGCCTAAGAACATGAGACTCTGGTTCAGCATACTGGAAGAGCAAATGAAGGCAGTGGATATAACAGACGATCGGGCGAAGTGTAGAGCCCTCGTCGGCTGCCACGAGCCGCAATACCTAGAGCAAATCGGGGATGTGTATTTGTCCCTACCAGCCGTCGGGCGGTAGGCCGACAAGCCTCAAGGCCGAACTAACGCGCGCCCTTGAGGAATCGAATGACGAGAAATTCAGAAGGTTGATGGAAAAGGAAGAGATCGGCGACAGGAAACCTTCGAAATTTTATCATGATTTCAAAAGACTTGCCGGTCCTCTTGCGTCAGCCAAGTTTATCCTCACTCTGTGGAAGAATCGCCTACCAACGCGGATCAGGTGCTTTCTGGCTGGAGTCGACGGCGACGACGTAGCTAGGATGTTGCGGATAGCTGACGAGGTACACGAGGATCTCAGAGGGCGACCGGCACGCACCTCGTTTGGCGACCGTTGTCGAGCAGCCGGCACAACCCGAGACAACAAGCGAACCCTGACTTTCCGTCGTCAACGCCCTGAGCGAACAAATATCTCAACTGCGAGCGGAAATGCGCACGTCGAAGCGCGAGCTTCGTCCTAGGCTGCGACCCGAAGCGGGAAGGCGTAACCGGCCGAGATCAAGAGAAAGACCGAGAGAGAGATCGGGAAACCTCGACTTCTGCTACTACCATCGAACGTTCGGAGACCGGGCGTACAAGTGCCAGTCTCCGTGCAAATGGATGCAGGGAAACGGGGCCCGCCGTCCGTAAAAGCGGCAGACGACGACGGCATGGGCTCCCGCCGCATTTTTGTCACCGACAAGGCGACGCTGACGTCCTTTCTCGTGGATACTGGGGCCGACATAAGCGTGTATCCCCGCAGCAAAATACACCCACCAACCAACGAACAGATGCGAATACGAACTGTTCGCGGCCAATGGGACGCGGATCCCGACGTACGGCACCATCGCCGTCACCCTCAACCTGTCCCTCAGAAGTGCATTCACATGGCGATTTGTGATAGCCAACGTCCAATCACCCATCATCGGTGTGGACTTTTTGAGCCACTATGGGTTGCTCGTGGACCCGCGAAACAACCTCTCATCGACACGAGGACTCAATTGACAGCAAGAGGATACACCGGCACGACGGATGGAGCGTCCGTAAGAAATATAGTCGGTGAATCAGTGTATCATCGACTTTTGATGGAGTTTCCCGACCTAACTCGTCCATCTATTTTCGGGCGTGAGAAGATACGTCACGGGGTAGTACACCACATCGAAACCACACCTGGCTCACCAGTCTACAGTAAACCCCGTCGCCTGGCCCCCGATCGCCTCAAAGAAGTCAAGATGGAAGGAGCATACGACTGCCGGCGGAATTTTTTTTACCAACAGGACAGCAGGCCACAGCGGAATACGCGAACCGGCTTAAAAAACGAATGGAAAAGGTCAGGCCGCAACCGGGCACGCGTCATGGCGAAAGGAAAATTTTCATTTTCAAAGAATTGGATTCCTCGCCTTACGTTTTCTTACGCCACGACGCGACGGGTGGCCCTTTACAGCCTCAATTCGATGGACCCTTCAAAGTTATAAAAAGGGACAAAAAAACTACGTTATAAAAATAAACAATCGCGACGAGCAGTTTCCATCGACCGTCTAAAACTCGCGTTCATTGTTCCGGATGATTTAGAAGATAGAGGCGTCGAATCTCGTAACATATTGATCTCCGTAGATCAAACGAACAGCCGCGATGGAAACGGCACAAACAGCAACGATCAAACCAGGGAAGAAAACACCAGGGACATGTATGTTACGAGATCCGGACAAAGAGTCCGTTTTCCCGACTAGTATCAGGCAGAGTTTGGATAACAAAAAAACCCGCAAATTATCAGACACAGGATATATCCGCAACTTTTAAAATAACGACGACGAGGAGATACTCGGCCTAACTTAATAAAAACGCTAGCACTGGTAGGGGGGTAATGTAGCAGCACATGATTTAGAGGACAAATCAAATCATGTTATTGTTCTGTCCCGGAGCATCAAGACCGTTAGAATACAAGCAACGTAAACTCCGGGCAGAACAATGTCGCCGCTACAGGCAACCGTCGGGTCAGAACAAATTCAAATGTTTCGACTCTCCTCCGACCAGTATAAATAAACAGAATATAGTACAGCATCGAGCGAATATACACAGAAATCATCAGCATTAACGGGTATCTCCGCAATACTTGTATATTGTGTACGTAGGATTATTTAAGGATCAGAAATTCATATAACAAGCTGTGACAGCAATAACTGCTTTTATCATTTCGCACTATCCTTAACCTGTTAAACCTCTACACGTCAAACACAAATTTGACGTGAGAACTGTGAAACTCCATATATAAAAAAGACCATATAGGTGTTCGATTCCAGATCTATTGTAAATATTCTTAGAATGAACAGATTGTAAGTTTTTTGCATAAATTACATTGATGGCATCTTGGTTTTTTCTGAAACATTCGACCAGTATATCGGGCATATAGAGCTGTTGATGAGGGCTATTAAGAAATAAGGCTTTCACTTGAAACTGGCCAAATGTAATTTTGCAAAAAATTCAGTGAAATATGTTCGTCACATCATCGAAAATGGCGGTGTGCGACCAGGAAAAGATAACCTCAGAGCAATACGCGTATTTGAACGTCCAAAGAACAAAAGAAATGTAAGACAATTGATAGGAAAAATTAATTTTTATTATAGGTACGTAGAAGATGCTTACAAACTCTTGGGATCACTTCATTACTTACTGAGGAAAAATGTGGAATTTAGCTGGACTGAGAAATGTGGGAAGTCATTCCAAAAGCTTAAGAAATATCTCTAAGTTCGATTCTATCAATATATGATCAAAATCAAGAAATATTCATTTATACAGATACAAGTGGGGATCGGTTTAGGAGCTGTTTTGAAGCAACCCCGAGACAACGGAATATTACAGCCTATTGCTTACTTCTCAAGAAAATTGAAACTGACAGAATCGAAGAAGAAAGCGTTCCATCTCGAATGTCTTGTTATTAAAGAAGCGATTCTGTATTGGCAACATTGTTTAATCGGCAGAAACTTTACCGTTTTATCATTTTCATTGATTATTTTTGAAGCGTTACTGTTTATGATAATAAATAATTATTTACACAAAAGCTGAAAATATGGATTCACTTGAGCTGTGACTCAGCTTAGTTCTTTAGTGCATGTTATACTTACCGTCATAGCGCAAAATTGGTTTTCGAAATTGAAAAAATGCAAAAAATGCCATTCTTATTAAGTAATTACCGAAGAATCGAAATAAAATATCTTTGTTCTGGAATTATTCCACATGATTTAAAAAAGAAAACGTTTCTCTAGGACCAATTGGCTCTAAGATCAATCTAAAAAAGAATCGTCAATACTAAACAATTAAACAATAAAAGATGAAACATGTGCCATTTTAAAGTTTATTACTTGTATTATATGTGGATTGTTTTTCGTACTGATTGGATAGAAGAACGTTTGCAGAGTTGTTTGGAGTGTACAGTCCCGAGAACTTCAGCGTTGCGGGTGTCACATAGAAGACACAGAAAATCGCGAAATTAATAGATCACCGGTTGTCTCCTCACGTCGTAGTTCGAACTTTTCGCAAGGAAGGTAAAAATTTCGGACTTTAGATATGATAGTAAAATTTATTATATGAATCCAACAGAGTAACGGTTCAGAGTGTTATAATAAAAGCGTATTAAGTGCTGAATTTGGGAAGGTTTATATACTAAGGTTTGATTCCTCTGAAGGAGTTATCGTCGGGTGCCTAACAGACGTAGCTGTCCTGTTACTGTCTGGTTATTGTTTCGATGACTGTGGTATGCAGGATGTTTTGTCAGCCGTGGTTATCCTATTACTATCTATCTATTACTATACTATCCTATATGCTATATATTCAACATGCTTCTTTACATTTATATTTGTTACAATAGTAATGTATTGTAGTGTCGTGTACTATTATGATTAGTTTATTTATTATAAATGGATTAAACAGATGCTGATTAAATAGGAAACGATGGTTGTTCAACGTGAACTAATAACAACAACGTATTATAATTAAGACAACTAGATAATTAATTAGCAATTCTCCTTACCACGGATTCAACTCTCTCTCTCTTTCTCTTTATTTTGTTTAAATTTCAAACTATATATATTTATATATAAATTTTTATATAATATAAATATTTATATTAAAATTATAATTTATTTATATTTATAATTAATAATTATATGTTAATATATACTTATATATACGATAATTCATTTTTTCCAAAAAATAATGCATTTTTTCACAAAAATATTATATTTAAAAAAAAAATATTAAATATTTTTATAAAATATTATATTATATCATATTATATTATTATTATATAATACAATATAATATAATATATAATATGTATATATATTTAATATTTTTAACTTAAATAATAATAATAATAATAATAATAATATTTATATAAATAAACATAATAAATTAAATTTAAATCAATATATTTATACTCTATAATAAATTTAAAAATTTTTTATTTGAAATTGAACTAATATTAATCTAATTCTTTAAATAAATTATAAACGATAATAACATATTTCTAAAATTTTTTATTTTTAATAAATATTCATATTAATAAATTTATATACTTTTAATAATTTTTTAAATTTTATTATTAAATCAAAAAATAATTAATATATTTTTTAATAAACTATAAAAATTTTTAAAAATTTAAAATTATTAAAGAATATTTAAATCAACATTTATATAATAAGCTAAGTTTAAGCCTACAGTCCCTATAGCTCTCACCGTTCCTACATCTCTAAGAATTTCATCATCTTTCGCGGTGCCTAGAGTTCCTACAGTCCCTATAACTATCGCCGTTCCTATATCTCTCAGAGTTCCATCATCTTTCGCGGTGCCTAGAGTTCCTACAGTCCCTATAACTATCGCCGTTCCTATATCTCTCAGAGTTTCCTACAACTCTCAAGGTGCCTACACGGGCTAGAGTCTCCTACGGCTCTCGCAGTATCCAGAAGTCTGACAGCTCCTATAGCTCTCAAGGGCCTAGAGCTCCTAAAGCTCTCCTTCTCTCATCTAAGAACAATCCTTCTCTTCCTTATCTGTATCAACCCTTTGAGTGCTAAATACTCGCGGCCTATGCCGTCCGTACGGACGGCGCGCGTCTAGCACTGACGATCGCTGTGGACGGAATACTTTTTCGTTAGAGTGAACTCTGTTGATTGACTATTCAAAGCGCAAATCGTAATAAGTTATAGTAATCCTTTTGCACGAGATTAAATGATTCAAGAGCATTATTTTTTAGTTATTTTTAATTGTTTATTATAAACATTGAAATTTACAGTTAACTAGAATTTGGGTAATAAACTAGAAAACAATAAACTAGAAAACTAAATTTAGTAAATATAACACAAGTTAATAATTTAGTTGTGTGTGAAAAATTCAGTGCTTGAGAAAACTAAAAAAACCAGATGTAGAGTTTTCTTACAAGTGGTGACCACTTCAACAATAACGAGGCACTATTGGCATTTGTTTACTGCCGTAAGGAATGCATTTATATTTATTTCACACAAACGTAATAGTATTACTTCTGCGTAGGTGTTCGGAAAAATTGAAAAACCCATACATGCGTCCTTAGTCCATGCCGGGCACTTACAGAAAACGCATATATATATATGTCCTCAGTCCACACCGATAAATAAATAAAATTTATAGTTATTTTAAAAATATTTAAATCAACATTTATATAATAAGCTAAGTTTAAGCTAATAGGCTCATGCCCTATCGATAAATTTTTTAAATTTTTATATAAAACCATATTTCTTTCAAATAAATCAAAATAAATAAATAAATAAATATTTTTTAAATAAAGTATAACATAAACAATAATATTTTTTAGAATTTATAGTTATTTTAAAAATTTTATTATCAACATTTATATAATAAATTAAATATAAATTAATAAATCTATATTCTATTAATAAATTTTTTAAATTTTTATATATGTATATATAATTAATTATATATTAATATATATGTGGTATCTAAATGGGTCTTAGAGGAAAGGACAAGTAATGATGTTTTAATTTAATAAATAATATTCGAAGCAACGAAATGATTACAATGCTGTCGTACGTCTTATTTTCATACGCGGCTTTCGACTTCCTGATTCACACTCTCCGGCTTCTACGCTCGCTCGCTCTCGCTTCTCAACTCACACTGCACACCTATTCTATTTATTAAATTTATATTTAGATCAGAAATTTTTCCAAACTGAATAAAACTAAATAAATAAATTGAATATATAAATCTAAATAAACAATAAAAAAATAAAAATATAAATAAATATTTGCATCATCTAATTAATCTTATTAATAAAAAAATTTCACTTACTATATTTAAAGAAATTGGAGCACCTGAATTATAAATACATATTATAAATCACATTATTGATATTGAAGGTATTAAATTAATTAATTCTTTATTGATAAAAATATTTCGTCTATTAGTTTGTCTATAAATTATGTTAACTAAATAAAATAAACCAGAAGAAACTAACCCATGAGAAATCATTACTAATAAACCACCTAATAAACCAACCTTTAAACCCCTTAATATTCCTATAGATATAATTCCTATATGAATTACTGAAGATATAGCAATAATCAATTTTATATCAAATTGAAACAAACACATTCTTAAAATTAATATTCCAAATAAATTAATTATTATTAAATAATAAGATAAATTAATAAATTTATTTTTAAAAATTAAAATTAAACGTAATATTCCATATCTCTCTAATTTTAATATAACTGAAGCCAAAATTATTGATCTAAAAAATGAAGCTTCTACATGAGCTTTAATTAATTACCCATGAAATATATATATTGGAATTTTAACTAAAAAAGATATTAATAAATAAATAAAATTAAAATAATCAAATTTGAATTCTTTAATTTCTAATAAAAAAAAATCATTCTACACTGGTGTCACGTAAACTTGTGACTTAGATTATAAAAAAAGAAGGTTGAGCCGTAGCCCAGCTCTTAACATTCTGTTATCAAACTTTATTATAAATTCAATGATTACAATAGTTTTACATGAGTAGTATAATATTCTGAATCAGAGAAAGCTGAACAAGAACTGCCTGAGCTTGCTGAAGATTCGGCTTATATATGTTTTAGTTTGGGCATGTTGAGGGGCTCGGTGTAGGTTATGATGATGATGAAGTGGTGCCGTGTGCGAAAGAGTCCGAAGGTAGGGGAGAAAGTCTTATCTCTGACGTAGTTTAAGGTGTGGTCGATGTCACACACGCGTTTCAGCACTCTTCTTGTAGCACCACCTTTTTTACCACCATGCGTACGGAACACTTGCATTTTTCTGTTTTACAAAACGCTGCGCATGCACATACTCTCACAATAACTCATATTCATATGTATGTAAATACTACGCGGATAATCCAGTGTAGCACACAAAATTACGTATATCTCAATAGATAGTAAAATTTAATGTACCAATATAACAGAGTAACGGTTCAGAGTGTTATAACAGAGTGTCGATGAGGAATCTGTCTCTTTCTCTGTTTCTTCGTTGCAATACGATTGACAATAATCTTCAGGTAGTGGTGCAGTTGACTCTAGGTACGTTTTCTCCGGATTCTTCGTTGTTTGGTTTGGGACCTTTCCTTGGTTAGCGAATAGAAAATTTTTTTTCTAGAGCAGCAGATTTCGGCTACGTGTCCGATTCGTTGACACTTGGAACATTTATTTTCATGCGGTCACCTGATGGTTGGTTAGATGACTGAGTAAAAGTTCGTGATCGTGGATCGGTAGCATTTCGTTTCGATACTGGCGTAGTGCTGTTAGATTGGTTCTTTCGGCGGTTGGTAACACGATTTACTTCTCGTAACCATTGTCCTCTGTCGGCTGCTAGTCGTTGGGCGAGGTTCAGGTTTCTCGGATCGCTAGTAAATTGAGCAAATGTGTCTTAAGTGTTTCGCATTCTTCAATATCCATAGCTACGCGTCGTGCGGTTTTCGTTTTAAACCGCGTAATTTAATTCATTGAGCTGTTGTCGGAATCTGGAGTTGAAAGATTATACGCTTTCTGTTGCTCCTTGCTTTAAATTTTTCAATTTGTCCCAGCAGTTACTAATAGTGGTTGGTGCTGATACGTGTTGTCTTAAACACGAATATAAGTCTCCAAGCGAGTTAATATTCAGGTATCGTATTTTTTTCCGCTTTTTTTTCGTCGGTTATACTTTCGATGAGTATAAGGTCAAATAGTAGCTCTCTATCACTTGCACACTTTGTCATGGCTCTTACTTTCGGATTGATAGGATAAAGTCTTCCACAATTACGTCGTCTTGACCCCGTACTGTTTCAACAGTACGTATGACCTTTTCTGCTTGGACGCCTTGTTCTTCGTCGTAGCTGTTTCTTGGTCCAATTGTGACGTGACTAGTTTTACTTCGTAATCTTTGTAAAGCGTCTGATCCGTCAGTTTCGTCATCTGTTACGTTATCGGTAGCGGTTTCTAAAATGGATGGTCATCTGTGACTGGTCGGTTCCGGTGTCGTATTTCAATTCTATGGTTTTTGCAAGATTACTATTTCTTTGGAGCAGTTTCTATCGCTAGTTTCTGTAAATTGTTTCATACTTTCAATGATTTCATCGGTACTATTTCTAAAGCTTCTATACTCGTGAGTTAGGCTTTGAAATTGTTCAATCAAAGTAGCAATTAGTTCGCTTTGCTTTTCGGTACTTTTGTCAGTTGGATTCATGTTGAGAGGCATGACACTTTTAGCAGAAGAAGAATCGCTACCTTCGGAACGTATTTCGGCTCTACTGTTTACATAGTGTGCGAAAGCCAATTTACTATTCTTTTGACCAAGTAGGTGTCCGTGCTCCTTCGCTATAGAATCCGTGGAGTTTCCGTTGAAGTTTCCTCTTGCAATTGCACATTATCTTGACAACTATAATATTTAGAAGAATGTATTTTTTTTAAATTCGGGATTACTTAAAACGAAAATGATGTAATATCTGTTTCCCTTTTGAACGTTTTTTAAAGACGAAAGATAGGAACCAAATCTCTTGTGTCTTTTTCCATTTAACGATGTTATTAAAATTATTTTTATTGTTGCAAAATCATGTTATCTTGATTAATAAATTATTTCTATATAAAATATTGATCGTTAAACTTTGAAGTAAATTGAACTATATAAGAACATGATTTCAACACAACATGTGAATAAGAATAAAATAAATAAAAATAACAATTTTTACATATGCTGTAAGCTCAGTCCCAACAAATGAGTCAATGAGTAAAAAAGGATTCATTTTTACAATTATACTCTTAACACATTCGTCGTCCAGCGTGATTCGACTATGTTTCCTGCGGGGCCCAAATCCGACCGCCGATACGCAGAACGTAAATAGAGCGATAAGCGGGAATTTATTGTTTATCGCCTTCGATTCATTATAAAGAAAAGATTATTTAGTTTTGAAATGGAGAAAGCGATAAGCTTTCCAGCTAGAGTGTTCCGAGGGATCTCATGGCAGATATCTCAGATCTTTCATTTAGTCGAGAAGCATACTTGTAAGACGTACATCAGTGATTTTTTCATCTTCAAAATGTTCAGCAAACAACGTGAAAATACATTTGAAAGTGAGAAGAGTAGCGACGACGAAATAGCGAATTTTAGAAGAAAAGTTATAAATAGAATTTCATCGAGTTCGGACTCGGATATTGAGGAAGCATTTGCAGGCGAAGACATCAAAGACATGTTGGAAGAACTTGCCATAGACGAAGAAGAGAAATTCAACTCTATTGATAATTCATTGAACAATATTCAATGGAATGAATTCGCTAACAGGCAACAGACGTTTCCGTTCACCGGAAAAAGCGGACTTCTGATGGATTTGCCGTTTGACATTAGCGCAAATAAGTGCTTTCGTTATTCGTTGATGAAAAAGTGCTAAGCCTTTTAGTTACAGAGACTAATAGATATGTAGAATAAAAATTACATCAACATGAAGTGATCGATCAAACTCGACATAGGAGACGGAAACCCACCACTTCCAAAGAAATTATAAAATTTATCGAACTAATGGTTTGGATGGGTCTAGTACAGACACCGCTTGTTACATAATGTAATCGTTTTGAATTGCTATTAGCAAAAAAGTTTTACCACTCATAAACATATTGATAGACAGTTACAAACAAATTTTTTCACCAGGCAATATTATAGTCAACGAGACAATGGTTCCTTGGAGGGGACGACTAACATTCCGGCAGTACATACCGACGAAATCACATAAGTATGATATAAAACTATACAAACTGTGTTTCACCGAAGGTTACACATGGTCTGCAAAAGTATATTCTAGACGAGAAATCACCGGAAGTAAGCAAGTTAGCATGGCTGAAAACGTCTGCATTGAACTTGCAGCTGAATTGCTAAATGAAGGACGAGCTTTGTCCGTCAACAACTTTTATACGAGCTATCAGTTAGCAGTGAAATTTTTAAAGTTTAGGATGCATGTCGTTGGAACTGTACGGCACAAAAAAATATATGCCCAATGTATTTTCGAGCTATCGCGGGGAGACGCGGTCGTTAGAATACGCGTCAACGGGAGTCGTAAATTCCTGTTACGATTAGAATAATCGACACCACGAATAGTTCGATCCCCGTATTTCGGTTAGGATAACTCTGAGAGATATAGGAACGGTGAGAGTTATAGGGACTGTAGGAACTCTAGGCACCGCGAAAGATGATGAAATTCTTAGAGATGTAGGAACGGTGAGAGCTATAGGGACTGTAGGAACTCTAGGCACCGCGAAAGATGATGGAACTCTTAGAGATGTAGGAACGGTGAGAGCTATAGGGACTGTAGGAACTCTAGGCACCGCGAAAGATGATGGAACTCTTAGAGATGTAGGAACGGTGAGAGCTATAGGGACTGTAGGAACTCTAGGCACCGCGAAAGATGATGGAACTCTTAGAAATGTAGGAACGGTGAGAGTTATAGGGACTGTAGGAACTCTAGGCACCGCGAAAGATGATGAAATTCCTAGAGATGTAGGAACGGTGAGAGCTATAGGGACTGTAGGAACTCTAGGCATCGCGAAAGATGATGGAACTCTTGAGATGTAGGAACGGTGAGAGTTATAGGGATTGCAGGAACTCTAGTCACCGTGAGAGATAATGTAACTCTCAAGTTTATTCTGATGTGAATACGGAGGAAAGCTCGGTATGGGTGTGCCCAAGTGGGGAGACGTTCGAAATGTTGGAATATTAACAACAAAATATGCACCCATTATGATTTCAAGCACGAATTCTACATATCATGGATGTCTTCCGAAACAGAAACCTTTGGTGGTAATTGTATGTAGTATCGTGGACAAAAGGCCTAAGATATCTGCCGAATCGTAAACAATGTTGCGAGAGCCGCGGCATCGTCGGATACATCAATGTGTCGTCGGTCCTTTTTAAGTGGATAGTTTCGTGGAAAGGGCCCGCGTGACCCTGGCCACGCGCGTTTTGGGACACGTGTCTCGAACGACGGGAAAAGACAAAAGAGACGTTAAAGTTAGTATTAGTTGAGAAGCCGGAGAGAACGGATGCAAAAGGTGTGCAGAGTGTGAATTGAGAAGCGAGAGCGAGCGAGTGTAGAAGCCGAAGAGTGTGAATCGGGAAGTCGAAAGCCGCGTCTGAAAATAAGACGTACGACAGCATTGTAATTATTTCGTTGCTTCGAATATTATTAATTAAATCAAAACATCATTACTTGTCCTTTCCTCTAAGACCCATTAAGATACTACATAATTTTGGGGGCTCGAGCCGGGATCTAGAGCGCTAAGTGACAAGTGAAAGTGATATTTCGGAACGATGAGTGACTACAATGCAGGAGAAGCAGATTTGACTGACGAGCAGGTGGCTCAGATGCGAATACCTGAGTTAAAAGACGAGCTGAGAAAACGACGGCTGAGATTAGCGGGCAGAAAGCGCGAGCTGGTAACGCGATTGCTGGCTGCGGTACGCTTAGAGCGGGAACACTGTGCACGAGAAGAAGACGACGACGACGATGATGTTTTAGAAGACGGCGACGACGATGATGTTTTAGAAGACGACGATGACGATGAGATGGGCGTGATTGGGGACCGTTTAGACGGCAACGGTCCAGGGAATCACGATCTCAGTAGTCAAGACGGCGGAGTTTGGGTGACTCCAGTGGTAAGACGACGAAGGCAAGACGAGCCTAAGTGCACGGTGTTAACGTTTGAAGACGTAAAAGACTCGTTAGGAAAATTCAGCGGAGATGACCTACCGAATGTGAGCCAATGGATAAGGGATTTCGAGGAAATGGCGGAAGTGTGTGGCTGGTCGGACATCCACATGGTGGTTTTCGCCAGGAAGCTTCTCACAGGCTCTGCTCAAGCTTTCGCACGCCAAGAACGATGCACGAAGTCCTGGGCGAAGTTTAAAAAGGCGTTGGCAGATGAATTCCCAGACATAGTGAGTGACCGGGAGGTACATCAAGAATTAGCACATAGAACGAAAAGAACAGACGAGAGTCTGCTTCAGTATATGTATAATATGCGTGAGATTGCGGGACAAGGAAGAGTCGATACACAGTCGGTAATCGACTATATTATCCAGGGTATTCCCGATGAGGTCGCGAATAAAGCCATACTATACGGGGCCAGGAATATGCAGCAGCTGAAGGAACGCTTCAAGCGGTATGAAGCGATGAAAAGTGAGATGAGGGCGAAAACAAAATTTGGGGAATGCAAGGACGATGAAGCGGAACGATCAGCAATACGGAAGCAGTCGAGGCAAACGAGGAGTGATCCCAAAAGGTGCTTCAATTGCGGCGGTGACGGTCACTTAAGTGTTACGTGTCCAAAGAAAGAGAAAGGTGTGAAGTGCTTTAGCTGCAACGAATTTGGACATGTTGCGGCGAAGTGTACTGCACGACCAAAGGAGACTTACGTCATCTCGAGGCCCGAGATGAAGGAGTACGTGAAAGAAGTGTCGATAGATGACTGTAAGATTACATCGTTAGTAGATACGGGTAGTGATCTCACGTTCATACGATCAGACGAGTATGCGAGGTTAGGATCACCACCGCTAGGAAATTGTAAACTTAAGTTTGATGGTTTGGGTTCCGCTGACAATGAGACCTCGGGTGAATTTACGAAGGTAATGACAGCCGACGGGCAGGCTGACGGTCACGAAGACGCGTCGGATATATTGAGGGTCAACGTGATAGAACAGTTTGACGAGATAGATGTAGCGCACATAGAGGAACCTCACTACCGTGAAGCGATTCGCGATATCGTTAGGGGGTATAAGCCAGAGAAGACGCGGGATGTCGGGATAACCGCGAAAATCGTGTTGAAAAGCGACAAACCCATAGTACAAAGACCGCGAAGACTGGCGCCGTCTGAGAAAAGAGAAATAGACGACTTGGTGAAGTTGCGAAAAACGAAGGCGATTTTAAGTGTCAGGTATGCCATAGGCCGGGCAAAAATATGGAGTACGCGGATACCCCGAGTAGAAATTCACTGCCGGGTGCTGTGTATGTGGCTGAGTGTGAGGACGAGCTGATTGCACGGTTGAGAAGCGCACAGAAGAAGGGCATTGAAGTCCGTAAGATTTTAGATGCCGCAACGTGTAGTCAGGCCGATAGATATGTAACCAGAAGATTAATCGACGAAGAGTGGGGCGTGAATTTGTAAAAACAGCGTCGTGAGTTACGTGAGGACGCGAAAAGGAAGATCGCTGCGACGCAAGAAGAAAACAAAAGGAATTTCGACAAAAGACGGAAGAGTGCGAAGCAGTACCTAAGGGGAGATCTGGTAGCCATTAAGAGAACTCAATTTGGCCCAGGTTTAAAATTCGGGGGAAAATTTTTAGGTCCGTACCGGGTATTGCGAACAATGTGGAATGACCGATACATGGTGGAGAAAGTAGGGGAGCATGAGGGGCCTACGCACACGTCGGCGACCGCCGACTTCATGAAGCCCTTGGGTCCTCAACGCCGAAGACGACGCATCCGACGATAGCGAAATTGAAGACCACATCTGAGGGCAGATGTTATTGCAGGATGGCCGAATGTAGTATCGTGGACAAAAGGCCTAAGATATCTGCCGAATCGTAAACAATGTCGCGAGAGCCGCGGCATCGTCGGGTACATCAATGTGTCGTCGGTCCTTTTTAAGTGGATAGTTTCGTGGAAAGGACCCGCGTGACCCTGGCCACGCGCGTTTCGGGACACGTGTCTCGAACGACGGGAAAAGACAAAAGAGACGTTAAAGTTAGTATTAGTTGAGAAGCCGGAGAGAACGGATGCAAAAGGTGTGCAGAGTGTGAATTGAGAAGCGAGAGCGAGCGAGTGTAGAAGCCGAAGAGTGTGAATCGGGAAGTCGAAAGCCGCGTCTGAAAATAAGACGTACGACAGCATTGTAATTATTTCGTTGCTTCGAATATTATTAATTAAATCAAAACATCATTACTTGTCCTTTCCTCTAAGACCCATTAAGATACTACATGTATATAATAATGGAAAAACTGGTATCGATAGAAGTGACCAGGTGGTCTCATATGCCACTACGATATGAAACAGCATCAAGTGGTATCGGAAATTAGCACCACATTTACTCTTAGGAACAACTATAGCAAATGCTCATATTGTGTACCAAACAGCAACAAAAAAAAAAGAAAAAAAAAGAAAAAAATACCGATAAGAAAATTTCGGGAAATTCTCGTTTCCGAATGGTTCAATGTGTTCTCAGAAAATAGTGTGTCCGGCAACCATCGGAAGAAAACGAAGAAGGTGCCCCACCATTTGGTGATACGAAAGAATCAGGAGGGCAAGCCTATAAGAAGGATGTGCACCCTATGTTACAAGAAGAAGAAGCAAACTGTCTCACGCGAAGAAGCGACAAAAAACATAAAAAAAACTACAACCCAAAATCATCCCAAATGTGTTTGGAATGTTTTAACGAATACCATGCGATATAGCATAATGTAATATTTTATCCAGAATATAAATTAATAAAATGTATGGTATAATGTGTTTTTAATATTTTTATGTTGTATATCCTATATGTAATATCCTATATTTAATTAACTCGAACAAAAAGAGCGTCACCCATACTTTGGTGACGGGGCCCCTACGAAAGTATAACCGTCATGTAGATATGGGTGATGTGGCGACGAACGTGTTAATCGTTTATTGTTGAAAATCATTTATTATCTGGATCACGTTCACATTCATAATCATAATTAGGGTTGTATTAAGCAATAAGATATTTATTAACAGTTTTTTATGATTCATGTCTGTATTTGATTCGATTGGATTAATGTAAATATTACCGTGTTTTAAGCCGTGTACTTCTCAATACGCGGGTATTGAAATACGCGGCTACACATATATCAAAATACAGGGATACAGGGATCATAATATCTATATATGCATCCGTGTACTGAGATTCACGAATACACGTATCGAAATGTATAGTTTCACGTGTATTAACCCGTACCTCATGTTTTATTTTATAATTAAATGTCAGAATATTTAGATATGTAAATTTTTTATGAGATTTAATTTATTAGGTTGCAGGTAAAAATAAGAAACATGGTTTTGGTTAATAAAGTTTAGTTTATTAACTTCTTATTTTCAAATAAGAAAACTGAAGTATTAAAATTTTGTGAAAGTAAACGGCTCCTTCCCCCCCTTTTTTTTCTTTTTGTTACAATATTTCCAGCATACAAAAAACTCCGTTTCGATATCGCCGAGGTTGCTGGAATTGTTAAATATTTCTTGGTAAGTTCGGAAATTGTTGGATACTTGTTTGCCTTAGCTTTCTACCATTCAAATGGATTTAAATCGAAGCGTATTTGTGGCTCGATCATATATATTTCAATTTGAATATAAACATCATTGTTATCGATGACCTCGTCTTATAAAAGTTCTAGAGCAGATTCTTCATGTGCCTTTGCTGCACTTACTTGTTGAATATATAGTACATTGGTATTGTACGTGCGAGAGTAAGGAAACGTAGAGTGAACACACACGTATGTGTATGAGCGTCACATGATAACCAGAACTGTTGGGTAAGGGCGATGGGTTTTTGTTAGTGCTATAAACCTCCTGCGAGAACGATATCTTAAGAAGAGCAACACTAATAGAGTAGAAGTGTTCAAGGCAAGATCCAAATATGATACAGTGCTGAAAAACTAAAATTAATATATCTTAACATGGCAACAGAGCATGGTTAATGGTTCTGTTGATTTTGTTGGTTGGTTTGTTCGGGGGATTTAATCAGTGAATGAGTTTCATTAAGTGAATAAAAGTTCGAGACGTTTATGGAAAAGATCACGACACCAAAGGTTAAGTAAGAAAACAATAGGAAGATTTCGAACACGCGGGAACGTTTGAGAATAATCAAAAAAGAAAAAAAAATAAAATGGAAAGGAAGGAAATCACGATACCGGTGTTTGATGGAGAGGATTACAATATGTAGAAGAAAACAATTACCATGTTTCTGAAGCTTAAAAAATGTGATACTGTCGTAATTAGAAAAAAGACTAGTACAGATAATGCAGACTGGGGGAAAAATGATTTGAAGGCAATAAATATAACTTACATCTCAAATAAGCAATTAGAATTTATTAGTGAAGAACAAACGGCATATGGAATAATGAAAAAGTTAGACGAGATGTATTTGAAGGAATTTACAGCGCTACAAATTGTGTGCAGAAATAGAGTGGAAAAATAAGGCTTGATAAGCTAGTAAATGTATGAAAAAATGCGGGTGCACAAGTGAAAGAAAAGGAAAAACTGATTTACTTGCTAAACATCTTATCCGAAGCATATAGCTATATGGGAGATTTGGTTGATGCCTTGAAGAAAGAAGATGAAACAGTAGCGTATGTGAAAAATAAAATCGAAATAGCTGAAATGCAAAATAAATTTGATCATGGAGAAAGAAGAACTAACGCATTTGCTGCAAAAAAAGGAGGATGATTCAAATGTGGGGAAGCAGGGCATTTTGTGAGAGAATGTCAGAATGGCGTCCAAGCGGGAGGCAATAACGGTTACCTACATGTCAGGCATGTTTTTGGGTACCTTTTCGCGACAGTTTCCTGGGATTGTTATATACCATCTCTGGTCTGTGCGCACGCGGGATTGTACCACGTTGACACGTTTAGCGAACCTGTGTTGCTGAGTAATGCCATGGCCTCCGTGATATTTTCGGACGCACGTATAGGTGGTCTAGGGGATAATGACGACCAAGCAATCCGTGTGAACCAGAGTGTGGCCACTTTTGCTCATTTGTGTGAGATGCGAGGTCTAAACCTGAAGACGGCACTCGCGGATGCTTCGAAGAGATATATTGCCGAAAGTTTGCGCGACCGCTGCGACGGCGACGGAGATAGAAAAGTTTTTATGTTGGTTGCCGTCTGATTTGGGAACAGTCACTCTGGAGATAGCGGACGATATTAACGTTCTCGTCCTGGCTGCTTTTTGAGATGAATGGTGAAACACTTCCATCTGTTCAGCACTCGCAGTAGATTTGCACCCATTAATGACCTTAGTTCCATCGGAGATTATGGCGGTGGAACAGTCTTTACCGCTGGTTTTCCCGAAAGTGACAAACGTAGATCTGGCAATGGCCCGGTTGCCGGAATATTTAGTTGGTTAAGATTTCCACACAAATTTCGTAAATGCTATGATAGAATTCAGGTATTCAACCCTTTTGACTGACTCATTTAACCCGAAAGAATATGATTTTTATATTTCGTTCATCGGTGATAATTCTTTAAAAATTAGTTTAGATGTTATTCGTCAGTTAGGGGAAAAATCCTTTAACTTGTCGACAACATCATTAAGAGATGGTTAGTCAAAGAATATACAAAAAAGTATAATTTTGGTTTTGTAAAAGATAAGTATGTAAAATTTGATGACAAAATCCACATTTTGATACCGACTGTAGATATGTTCTAGTTTCGCGTAAAACTGAGATCATGTTAAATCAGCAGATTTCGAATAATATTAGGGGTGTTGATGTGACATCTGTTCCGTTGCCCAATATAACTTGGGTTAATGGACCGCCTGGGTGTGATAAGCCCATTTGATAAATCAGTTTATCGTTCCGGTTTTTTCTAGGACGAATGATATTATCTTGACCATGACGAAGAAGGGCGCGAAAGAAATACGAGATAAATTAGCGAGGAGATATCCAACTGTCTCGGAGAAAATTTGGTTGCGTGACGTTAGGACCGTCGCGTCGGTATTGGTTAACGGAGTAAAAGAGGAGTACTCTCGTGTGTTTATCGACGAGGCGTTAATGATGCACACTGGAACAATAAGATTCTTAAATGCCTTAACATGTGCGGGGGAGGTGTACATGATCGGTGACGTGAACCAGAGCAAGAGCCAGATTCCTCATTGATACTCTGTTATAACACTCTGAACACAGCTACATACATATGAGTATGAGTTTGTGTGAGAGTATGTGCGTGCGTAGCGTCTTGTAAAACAGAAGAATGCAACTGTTTCGTACGCGTGGTGGTACAAAAGATGGTGCGACAAAAAGAATGCTGAGACGCGTGCAATGTGTATCTACAAATATCTTATAAAGCACATATTAAATAAATTTTTTTTTATTTATTAGAATATTTACAATCAATTCTCGTTGAGAATTTTCAGTAACTTAGTTTGGCGTGATACAATGACATGGATTATAATAGCTTTATATTGTTGATTCTAGTAGAAACTAAGGATTTAATCTAGAGGGTATTATCTTTTTAGTCTGCGGATCTGGTCCGTCGTGTCCAGTAGTTGGGTGACTAGTGGGTTGTGGTGGTTGTTGACTCTTGTGATATATCAGCTTCTGGAATTGTGTATTTCATCTTTGACTGTAGGTATCTTGAGGTCACGGTGGATTGCTTCGTTGGTAACGTACCAAGGTGCATCAATTAGGGATCTTAGGGTTTTCGATTGGAAGCGTTGGAGTATTTCAATGTTGGAGTTACTTGCTGTTCCCCATAGTTGGATTCCGTAGGTCCAGACAGGTTTTATTACGGCCTTGTAGAGGGTTATTTTGTTCTGCCATTAGGTGTATTCTCGATGATAGTTGAACTGACTGTTACTATCACGGGGGAATGATCAGAGGAGAGATCAGCCGAGGAATTGATTTGGACGTGTCTTGACGAGATATTTTTAGTTATGAGGAAATCAAGGAGATCGGGTATTTTGTTTGTGTCGGTGGGCCAGTGTGTGAGTTCGTATGTGGTAAGGTAGTTGAGGTTGTTGGTTATTATGCTGTTGAGGAGGTTTTTGCCTCTTACTGTAACCAGTCTGCTGCCCCATTGGGTGTGTTTAGCGTTGTAGTCTCCTCCGGCTATGTATCTATTGCCCAGGGTGTCCAGGAAGTTGTCGAAGTCTTCTTTGGCGATGGAGTGTCTGGGAGGGCAGTATACAGCTGAAGTGGTGATTGTACCATGACAGTCTTCTATTGCTACGTTTGTTGCTTGGAGGTAGTCTTTCTGGAATGGTGGAAGTTCGTAGTGCTTAATGTTTGATTTGATTATGATTCGGGTGCCGCCGTGGGCCTTTCCGCTGGGGTGTTGGGTGTGGTAGAAGTTGTAGCCGTGTATTTTGAGGTAGTTTTTGTCGGTGAAGTGGGTTTCGGATATGAGCATCACATCGATTTGCTGTTGTTTTAAGAATAGTTCTAGTTTAAATTTGTGCTGAGCTATACCGTTGGCGTTCCACAGAGCTATTCGCATTGGTTTTATTTTACTTCTGTGCGTATGAATTTGTCCATGAAGAGTGTGAGTAGTGACAGCAAGTTGTTAATTTGCTCAGTTTGCTTCTCGATAAGTTTTTCGAATTTGGTGAAGTTGTCTGTGTTTTGTGGGGTGGGAATTCTATTTTCTGTGTGTACACTGTGTGTTTTTGAGTTGTTTACGTTTCCTTGTGTTGCCTGCGCATAGGATACTGATGGTGAGGTGAGTTTTTGGGGTTTAGATTCTTGTATGGTTATGTCCTTGGGTCTCAGTTTTGGATACTTAATATTATGTAGAGTTTATAGGCTGAGCATCCTTTGTAGTTCGCAGGATGCTCTCCCTGACAGTGGATGCACTTCGCGGGGGTTTCTGGGGATTTAGCGCATTGGTCAGTGGGATGACTACCTGCTAATTTTACGCACCGGAAGTTATCGTTGCAGTATTTCTGCGTGTGGCCGTACCTTTGGCACCTTTTGCATTGTACTATTTCTTTCTTTACAAGAGGTGGCTCGAACTTAACTATGGAGTTCATCAGCCGGTTGATGTTGTAGATTTCTTTGTTGTTTGCTTTTTGTTTTAAATCTATGAAAAATAGTGATAGTGGATTTTTTGAGATTCTATGTTTAATGTTGCTTATGTTTGTTACCTCATGGCCAAGATTTTGAAGTTCGAACTTTAGTTCATCTAGGTCGACTAAGTGGTGGATGTTGCGTAGCACCACTCGAAATGGTCTTTCTTGCTTGAGTTGGTAAGTGTGGAAGTTGGCATTCAGGTTTTTTAGCAACTTCGTTAGTTTCCTGTATGCGTCAGGGTTGGCTGGCAGGATTTTAATGCTGTTATTGCTGATTTTCAGTTTATATTCGTCCTTGCCGACTTCTTTTTGGATTGTCTTTGTCATAGATTGGATGTCAATGACATCATCGATAAAGATTGGCGGGGGAGGGGGGTTTTTTGTGTATGTTGTTTATTTACCTCTGTGGTTGTGTCCATGGCGACCTCAGCCTCCAGTATCGCGAACCTGTTGTGGATAGTCACTTGGTTGGCTGGCGGGTTGGCTTGCCTTTTGCTCACATTGCCCCTGCTGGCTTCGAGTTTGCGTTTTTTCGTTTGAGGGTCGTTTGCAAGATGGGGTGTATTGCCCCTTTGCCACGGGGGAGGAAGAGCAGCGTTGTTGTAAATACGCTCCGTAGCTCCCGTTAGGGGTGATTGGGCCATCGTCGATCTAGTTAATTCAATGTGAAATGACTAGTCGAGAGGCTGTGATTTCGATCAGAGCTTAGTGGCGTTGAATTTTTCACTTTTCACTGGCACGTTTGCGAACGCTTGGCTTGGTTTGTTGGACTCGCTTTCGACAGATGGGCGTCACGTGTTGTTTTGTGAACTTCGCAGGGTATATAAGAATCCCATGTCTGCGGTCCCTTTTATCTAGCGCAAAATTCGTTTGACTAATTTCCACTGATACTCGTTTGGATTCTCTAAGTGTCTCGACGCTATTGCACGCTAATGTCTGGCCTACTTACGGTTTGTTAAAATATTAAGTTTTGTTGGGAATATGATACATTTACACTGTACATGTGAATGTGTGTGTAATCGTCAGAGGACGTCCGGGTCTTGATTGAGACAAAAGACAAGAGCAGTGGTTAGAAGTATCTGGAAGAGTCGGTTGACAACAAGCGTGCGTGCGAGTAGCATTTTGAGGTCTTAAGAGTATAAGATATATGTGTAACAGTTGTGTGCTAAGTAAAGGGAATTATATGTATTTCCGAATCCATTCTATATCTTTTCAAGTTTCCTACGGCTTCTCTGTATGGTGCGTTACAATCATTATTGTCTATGTTATTTTTGCTCCAATTAGTCTCGATAGGTGTAGAAACACTGTTTGATGAATGAGAAAATGAATGATGAATATTGAAAAATGAAAAATGAATATTGAACCATCTTTTAATCTATTAATTTCAAGTCCAAGAAAACTCTTTACTTCTTTCGAACTCATAATTTTGAATTCTTTATTTAAATCACTGAAAAATTTATCGATTAGAGATTTGTCTGAAGCTGCTACCAATCCATTGTCTACGTATATGGTCATCAGCATTAATTTGTCATCTTCTGTATAAATATAAAAACAAGGATCTGCGTTACTCTGATAGAATTTTACAACATCTTGGAGACTGCTTTAAGCCATATAGACTTTTTAGTAATTTATAAACGCGATTCGTAACCATCATCATAACCTTTAGGTTGTTTCATATAGATGTCTTCTTTCAGACTTCCATATAAAAATGCGGTTTTAATGTCAAACTGTTCAAAGTGTAAATTATTTTTGGCAGCAATACCGAGCATTAATCTAATTGTGTCAAACCGAGCAACGGGACTATAGGTTTCCTTATAATCTATGCCTTCTTTCTGTGAATACCGTTTTATTACAAGTCGCGCTCTGTATCGTTCCTAATTGTCCGGATTTATCTTTACCGTTAAAACCCACCTATTACTAAGTATCTTTTGATCTTTTGGTTTTTCTACAAGAATCCACGTCTTATTTTCGTAGTGCGATTTCATTTCATCATTCATAACCGTTTCCCATAACTCTTTCTTTTCAGATCTCATCGCTTCGTTAAAATCCACCGGTAATTTTTCCGCTACGTACGTTACTGGGCTACCATAAAAATCGGTTCGTTTGATCTTACCTCTATCTCTCAATTGTCTCACATTCTCGCTAGTTATAAAAGGTTGTTTTTCAGGTTCACTCTCTGCACTTTCGTACTTACATGCTCTATCGCTCTGTGCATACACATCTTCGCGTTCCACAATTTTCGGTAAACTTAAATTAACACATTTTCCAGTTTCTAGTTCGGGCTTAAATATTACGTCACGGCTCAATATTACATTTCTTACGGTCGGCACGTACACTCGATAGCCTCGTCCGTCATCTAGATAGCCTACCAAATATCCTTTGTTAGCCTTTTTGTCCAATTTTCTTCTCTTTTCCGCAGGTATGTGTGCAAAGCACTCAGTACCAAAAACCCTAAACTTTTCTATATCTGGCGGTTTCCCGTACCACAGTTCATATGGTGTTTTCTTGTCTTGTCTTGTCGGCCCGGTCTTATTTATGACATGCACTGCAGTGTTCATGGCTTCGGCCCATAAAAACAGCGGTAGATTAGATTTCGAATATAACATCGACCGTCCTGCTTCTACTATTGTTCTATTTTCTCTTTCTGCGACGCCATTCTGTTCAGGAGTGTATGGGACGTTAATCGTATGTTTAATTCCCTGACTTCTTAAAAATTCTTTAACCTCTTTATTTTTGAATTCTTTCCCTCCATCACTATGAATTTCCTTGATCTTATCATTGAATTGTTTTTCGACTTCTAGGCAAAAAGTTCTTAACTTTTCGATTACTTCTGACTTATGTCGTAAGAAGTAAATCTTTGTGAATTTAGAAAAATCATCTTTAAACGCAAGAAAATACAATTTCTTGCCTAATGACTCGACTTCCATAGGTCCACATACATCCGTATAAATAATTTCGCGAGGTTTAGTCGCACGCTTGATTTTCTCGTGAAAACTCGATCTATGATGTTTCCCGTACGCGCAACCTTCACAGAAAAAGTTACTATCCTCTACAACTTTTATATTCGAATTCTTTAAAAAATCCTTAACGTGTCTGATGTTTCGATGACATAGCCGTTCGTGCCATAACTGCAGTGTGTCCGCGTTTGACTCCGCTCTATTGCTAAGATTACAAACTGACGGTATGATAACTCGCATATCGACCTTATATAAATTTCCGATAACAGAACCCCTTGCTATTATTTTCTGATTCTGTAAAAACATACAGTTTATCCCTTCCCTTAAGATACAGAAATCTATGCCTCTTCTTGTGACGGATCTAATGGAAAATAGATTTCTTTTCATACCTGGTACATACAAGACATCGTTCATTGTACATGCTACCCATTTGCCGTCCACAAAAGTCTCTACCTTGATTTTTCCTTTGCCGTACGCATCCATGAACGGTACCATCGCCGATTTCTATCTTCACCGTGTTATCGAATTTTTCGAAGACGCTAAACCATTCTTGTCGTCCTGTCATGTGATTCGTAGCTCCTGAGTCGATTATCCAAGCATCATGGTTTGCCACTTGTATCGTTGAGGTGCTTCCTAATAGACCAATTCCGCTGTGATCTCGATTTTCATTTCTGGGTTCCTAGTTGTCTCTACTGTTGTTTCCTTTCTTATTTTTAAACCAATTTTTGTTATTATTTCCTTTTCCATTTGCATGTAAAGCATCTAAAACAATCCTTCTTTAGATGGCCACCTTTTCCACAGTTGAAACAGCTTGGTCCTTGTTTCTCGTATTCAGGTTTGCTTGACTGCTTCTGCTGTTCCCTTTTGTAATTGTTGCCTTTTGTTACCAGAGCCACCGATGTTTCCTGGTCGTCTTTTTTCCATGTGATTTCTTCCGCCATCAACCTGGTACTAAGCCTGTCTAAGGTCTTCTTTTCTTCTTCCACCGAATCCCACGCACTGTGAAAATGGTCAAATTTGTTCGGTAACACCGATAAAATGCGTGTTATCAGCATTTTCTCGCCAATTTCGCTCCCAAGAGCTTTCATCTTCGCCGCTATTAATTCCAACTTTGATAAGTTGTAAGATACATTTTCAGATTCTTCCTATTTAAAATTGAAGAAATGCTTCTGGACCATACTTAGATTCTCATCCGACTTCATGTCATATACTGTATTCAACTTTTTCCACATTTCATGTGCTGTTGTGCAACATAAAAGAAGATCCAACGGTTTCCTTCCTACTGAGGTCACAATTAATTTTCTCGCTAACCGATTAGCCTTAAAAAATTTTCTACGGGCGATTTCTTTCTCCGCATTGTTACCTGGATGACACAGATTCCCTTCACACATGTTGATCAGGTCATCTTCCTCCAAAAGTGTATGCATGACAAAACGCCACTGGAGTCAGTTTTCTCCGCCACGTAACATCTTCGCACTTGCTGATTCCATTTTAGCACTATCACTTACTTTACTAAGCACAATACTTTGACAATTTATTCACTTCGCGTTACTATCTTACACTTTACAGCCCTGGGCCCATAACCTGTTGAGGTTATTCGGTATATAAAGAGAGAAAAACGCGTGGATAAAGTGTAAGATACAAAATATATATTTGATTTAATAGTGAAATACAGAAATACAATTTGAGCTGGTCCAGATCCGCACGCTAGCAGTGTTACTTTATAACTGAAAACCCCGAAGCCAACGTCGCCTGTCTACTGTTTATGGTCTGCCTCCCTGCTATTCTTTTGTCTATGTACTGTCGATGGCTTCAGCGCTTGAGAAAACTAAAAAGACCAGATGTGGAGTTTTCCTAGAAGCGGTGACCACTTCAACAAGATAGAACCGCGGCGTACTTAAAAAATAGAACCATTTCGAAAATGTATGAAAGTAAAACACCAGTCGAAATATTGTTAAGAAGGAAACCGAATATAAATAATTTAGGATTGTACGGAAGTAGAGTTTTCGTAAGAATACCTGAAATTAAAAGAAATTCGAAGTGGGACAAAAAGGCAGATATTGGAATACTTGTAGGTTATGAAAACGTTAGATATGGAATCTTAGTTAATAATAAAATTATAATTGCAAGACACGTAGAATTTATAGGTGAAAATGAAAGTTTAGTAGGATTTCAAGGAAAGGATAAATCAGATAATGAAACGGAAAGGGATTTTGACGAATATTCGGATATAAACGAAATTCATGAATGTGAAACAAGTAACAAAAAGGTTGCGCAGGTTGTAATAAAAAAGGAGAGAAACTTAAATAACGAATCAGAAGAAAAACTTGAGGACATAGAAAATAATTTGAGAAGGTCAGGACGGGAAACAAAGAAACCTCAAAGATATGGCCAAACGAGCTCATATTTCATTTATGTGAATGTAGTTAGCGCAGACAGTCCTCAAACCTATGAAGAAGCTTTATGTGGAGATGATAGCAGATCATGGAAGGAAGCAATGGATCGAGAAATAAATAGTTTAGTCAAAAATAAAACCTGGCAATTAGTAGAGAAACCAAAAGAGAAAAAGGTATTAGATTTGAAATGGGTATATACGAATAAATCCGATAATAGTAAGAAAGCGCGACTAGTTGTTCGAGGCTTCCAACAAAAGGAAATACTGGAAGATTTATGCTCTCCAGTAGCAAAAATGCAAACGCTGAAGTTATTACTATCTTATTGTTGTCAATGTGGTTTGATGATTATGCAAATGGATGTAGAAACAGCATTCCTAAACGGAACTATAAAATCGGAAGTATTTGTAAAACAACCTATGGGTTACAACGATAAAAACGGGAAAGTATGTAAACTATCAAAGGCGTTATATGGATTGTGTGAAAGTTCAAGAGTTTGGTATGAATGTTTCGACGAGTATATAAAAAAATTAGGTTTTCAAAGAAGTGAGAATAATTATTGTCTGTATATGAAGTATGAGAACGATGATGTTATATACTTAATTCTATTCGTAGATGATTTATTAATATGTGGAAAAAACAAAAGAAAAATCGATGAAATTACCCCCACGCGCCAACGACGCCAATAAGGCGAAAACACGCAAAATTGAATCACCAAACACAAACTCAAACCAACAGCAAACAACACAAATCAACACCCACAATAGGTTCGCAATACTAGATTCCGCAAACGACGCCATGGAAATCGCAGGCCCGCCACCAAACCAACAAGCATAGAGAAGCCCCCCTCCCCCACCAATATTTGTCAATGATGTCATCGACATCCAGACAATGATCAAGTCCTTAGAGAGAGATATCTCCAAGGAGGACTACAACCTGAAGATTACCAACAACCAAGTCAAAATCCTGCCGACAAATCCAGAAGCCTACAGGAAACTCACCAAAACACTTAGGGCCCTGAACGCCAATTTCCACACCTACCAACTCAAAGAAGAAAGACCTTTTCGGGTGGTGCTACGAAACATCCACCACTCCGCAGACATCGACGACCTAAAAACCGAACTATCTAAACTCGGCCACGAAGTCATCAATGTCAGCAACATAAGGCATAGAGTCACGAAAGACCCGTTATCCCTATTCTTTATTGACCTAAAACAGAAACCCAACAACAAGGAAATATACAACACCAGTCGCCTAATGAACGCCATCGTAAAATTCGAACCACCGCAAATCAAAAAGGAGATAGTGCAATGCAAAAGGTGCCAAAGATACGGGCACACGCAGAAAACTGACTCCAGTGGCGTTTTGTCATGCATACACTTTTGGAGGAAGATGACCTGATCAACATGTGTGAAGGGAATCTGTGTCATCCAGGTAACAATGCGGAGAAAGAAATCGCCCGTAGAAAATTTTTTAAGGCTAATCGGTTAGCGAGAAAATTAATTGTGACCTCAGTAGGAAGGAAACCGTTGGATCTTCTTTTATGTTGCACAACAGCACATGAAATGTGGAAAAAGTTGAATACAGTATATGACATGAAGTCGGATGAGAATCTAAGTATGGTCCAGAAGCATTTCTTCAATTTTAAATAGGAAGAATCTGAAAATGTATCTTACAACTTATCAAAGTTGGAATTGATAGCGGCGAAGATGAAAGCTCTTGGGAGCGAAATTGGCGAGAAAATGCTGATAACACGCATTTTATCGGTGTTACCGAACAAATTTGACCATTTTCACAGTGCGTGGGATTCGGTGGAAGAAGAAAAGAAGACCTTAGACAGGCTTAGTACCAGGTTGATGGCGGAAGAAATCACATGGAAGAAAGACGACCAGGAAACATCGGTGGCTCTGGTAACAAAAGGCAACAATTACAAAAGGGAACAGCAGAAGCAGTCAAGCAAACCTGAATACGAGAAACAAGGACCAAGCTGTTTCAACTGTGGAAAAGGTGGCCATCTAAAGAAGGATTGTTTTAGATGCTTTACATTCAAATGGAAAGGGGAATAATAACAAAAATTGGTTTAAAAATAAGAAAGGAAACAACAGTAGAGACAACTAGGAACCCAGAAATGAAAATCGAGATCACAGCGGAATTGGTCTATTAGGAAGCACCTCAACGATACAAGTGGCAAACCATGATGCTTGGATAATCGACTCAGGAGCTACGAATCACATGACAGGACGACAAGAATGGTTTAGCGTCTTCGAAAAATTCGATAACACGGTGAAGATAGAAATCGGCGATGGTACCGTTCATGGATGCGTACGGCAAAGGAAAAATCAAGGTAGAGACTTTTGTGGACGGCAAATGGGTAGCATGTACAATGAACGACGTCTTGTATGTACCAGGTATGAAAAGAAATCTATTTTCCATTAGATCCGTCACAAGAAGAGGCATAGATTTCTGTATCTTAAGGGAAGGGATAAACTGTATGTTTTTACAGAATCAGAAAATAATAGCAAGGGGTTCTGTTATCGGAAATTTATATAAGGTCGATATGCGAGTTATCATACCGTCAGTTTGTAATCTTAGCAATAGAGCGGAGTCAAACGCGGACACACTGCAGTTATGGCACGAACGGCTATGTCATCGAAACATCAGACGCGTTAAGGATTTTTTAAAGAATTCGAATATAAAAGTTGTAGAGGATAGTAACTTTTTCTGTGAAGGTTGCGCGTACGGGAAACATCATAGATCGAGTTTTCACGAGAAAATCAAGCGTGCGACTAAACCTCGCGAAATTATTTATACGGATGTATGTGGACCTATGGAAGTCGAGTCATTAGGCAAGAAATTGTATTTTCTTGCGTTTAAAGATGATTTTTCTAAATTCACAAGGATTTACTTCTTACGACATAAGTCAGAAGTAATCGAAAAGTTAAGAACTTTTTGCCTAGAAGTCGAAAAACAATTCAATGATAAGATCAAAGAAATTCATAGTGATGGAGGGAAAGAATTCAAAAATAAAGAGGTTAAAGAATTTTTAAGAAGTCAGGGAATTAAACATACGATTAACGTCCCATACACTCCTGAACAGAATGGCGTCGCAGAAAGAGAAAATAGAACAATAGTAGAAGCAGGACGGTCGATGTTATATTCGAAATCTAATCTACCGCTGTTTTTATGGGCCGAAGCCATGAACACTGCAGTGCATGTCATAAATAAGCCCGGGCCGACAAGACAAGACAAGAAAACACCATATGAACTGTGGTACGGGAAACCGCCAGATGTAGAAAAGTTTAGGGTTTTTGGTACTGAGTGCTTTGCACACATACCTGCGGAAAAGAGAAGAAAATTGGACAAAAAGGCTAACAAAGGATATTTGGTAGGCTATCTAGATGACGGACGAGGCTATCGAGTGTACGTGCCGAGCGTAAGAAATGTAATATTGAGCCGTGACGTAATATTTAAGCCCGAACTAGAAACTGGAAAATGTGTTAATTTAAGTTTACCGAAAATTGTGGAACGCGAAGATGTGTATGCACAGAGCGATAGAGCATGTAAGTACGAAAGTGCAGAGAGTGAACCTGAAAAACAACCTTTTATAACTAGCGAGAATGTGAGACAATTGAGAGATAGAGGTAAGATCAAACGAACCGATTTTTATGGTAGCCCAGTAACGTACGTAGCGGAAAAATTACCGGTGGATTTTAACGAGGCGATGAGATCTGAAAAGAAAGAGTTATGGGAAACGGTTATGAATGATGAAATGAAATCGCACTATGAAAATAAGACGTGGATTCTTGTAGAAAAACCAAAAGATCAAAAGATACTTAGTAATAGGTGGGTTTTAACGGTAAAGCTAAATCCGGACAATTAGGAACGATACAGAGGGCGACTTGTAATAAAACGGTATTCACAGAAAGAAGGCATAGATTATAAGGAAACCTATAGTCCCGTTGCTCGGTTTGACACAATTAGATTAATGCTCGGTATTGCTGCCAAAAATAATTTACACTTTGAACAGTTTGACATTAAAACCGCATTTTTATATGGAAGTCTGAAAGAAGACATCTATATGAAACAACCTAAAGGTTATGATGATGGTTACGAATCGCGTTTATAAATTACTAAAAAGTCTATATGGCTTAAAGCAGTCTCCAAGATGTTGTAAAATTCTATCAGAGTAACGCAGATCCTTGTTTTTATATTTATACAGAAGATGACAAATTAATGCTGATGACCATATACGTAGACAATGGATTGGTAGCAGCTTCAGACAAATCTCTAATCGATAAATTTTTCAGTGATTTAAATAAAGAATTCAAAATTATGAGTTCGAAAGAAGTAAAGAGTTTTCTTGGACTTGAAATTAATAGATTACAAAATGGTTCACTATTCATTCATCAGAGCAGGTATATCGAAAGAATGTTAGAAAAATTTAATATGAATGGGGCAAACAGTGTTTCTACACCTATCGAGACTAATTGGAGCGAAAGTAACATAGACAATAATGAGTGTAATGCACCATACAGAGAAGCCGTAGGAAACTTAATGTTTTTACAAACCGTAAGTAGGCCAGATATCAGTTTTGCAATAAATATAGCGTCGAGACATTTAGAGAATCCAAACGAGTATCAGTGGAAATTAGTCAAACGAATTTTGCGCTAGATAAAAGGGACCGCAGACATGGGATTCTTATATACAAAGCAGGCGGTCTGGAAACCTTTAGCGATGCTGACTATGCAGGCGACAAAGAAACAAGAAAGTCGACATCAGGCGTTGTATGTAAGTATGCGAATGCGGCCATTACATGGCAATGTGAGCGAAAACAATGTGTAGCTCTATCCACAACAGAAGCTGAGTATGTCAGTGCAGTCTCAGGAGCGAAAGAAATTATGTGGCTAAAGAAAATATTTTTTGAACGTAAAATAGAGATCTTTAAGTATATGCTACGTATAGACAATACTAGTGCCGTAAAATTAATTAAGATTCCAGAATTCCATCAAAGACGTAAGCATATTGACGTAAGATATTATTTCTTGCGAGATTTATACAATAGAGGCGAAATTGATGTAACATATGTAACAAGCGAAGAGCAACTGGCAGATATATGTACAAAGGCGTTGTCAAAACCAAGATTTGAATATTTAAGACAAAAGTTAGGTTTGAAAAATAAAAAAGATGTTAAGAGGTAATTGTTTATAGAGATGTAGAGTTTTTATGGAGGGTGTCGAAGTGACTATCACTTCTAAAAAAAAAACTCTACATGATCTGTTTAGTCTTCTCGTAATTTGTTTTTAGTAATAAATTAATTTGAATGGAAAAGAGAAAGGCAGCTGGAAAATGTATTTGTGAAGACATTGACAAAATCAAGGTTCAGATATTTACGACGAGAGTTAGAAAAATATTAAGATATAATTGTTTGTAGGGATGTAGAGTTTTGGGGAGGGTGTTGAAGTGGTCGCCACTTCTAGGAAAACTCCACATCTCGTCTTTTTAGCTTTCTCAAGCGCTGAAGCCATCGACAGTATATAGACAAAAGAATAGCAGGGAGGCAAACCATAAACAGTAGACAGGCGACATTGGCTTCGGGGTTTTCAGTTGTAAAGTACCATTGCTAGCGTGCGGATCTGGACCAGCTCAAATTTTATTTCTGTATTTCACTATTAAATCAAATATATATTTTGTATTTTACACTTTATCCACGCGTTCTCTCTTTATATAACGAATAACCTCAACATAACTATTTCCGGCCAATATTTAATATTTAGTTTTGAATTATGTAATAAGCATCTAGCGGAATTCATGATTGTTCTATTGTAGCGCTCAGCTGTTCCATTTAACTCGTGAACATAAGGTGGGCATCATATTCTGGAAAAATAGAAAAAGTTAAATGCTTCAACTGTAACGGAAACCACCCAGCCAGCTATAAAGGATGTGAAGTAAGAAAACAATTACAACGTAAACTGTTCCCGCCCCTACGAAGCAGGACAAGCACTAACACACAAACCCATCAGGACAGCACAAAACCAGAAATAATACCGAATACAGAGCAAGCAATAAACACCAAACCTATCAGCACCAACACCATTGGTGGTCTAAGCTATGCTCAAGTAACCAGCCAACCAACACATACACACAACCAATACCACAGCAATAGTAACAATGACACTGCAGAAATCAAAGAACTGCTCAAACAATCCATAAAGAACACCGAAATGCTAACCAGAATGATAAGCGAACAAAACGCAGTACTCAAACAGCAAACCCAACAAATCACAGTCATGCTACAACTAATTACAAACGTGCTAAGCAAAAAATAAAAACGGACACTCTAAAAATAGCAGCCTGGAACTCAAACGGCCTACAACAACGGGCCCTCGAAACTAAAACATTCATATACAATAATAATATAAACATACTACTTGTCTCAGAAACACACTTCACTACAAAAAGCTACTTGCAAATACCATACTATACCATGTATGATACCAAACACCCCTCAGGAAAAGCTCACGGAGGGACAGCAGTGATAGTCAGAAACGATATCAAACATTATCTACACAGCCAAGTTAACAAAGAATATTTACAAGCAACCACTGTGACAGTTCAAACTAGCAGCAACTACTTCCAGTTGTCAGCAGTATATGTGCCTCCGCGACACAAAATAACAACACAAATGTGGGAAGAATACTTCCAGGACCTAGGGGACAAGTACATCGCAGCGGGAGACTACAACTCAAAGCACACGCTTTGGGGGTCAAGAAACATTACACCTCGAGGCAGAACACTGGAAAAATACATTAGAAATAATCACCTGAATATATTATCCACAGGAACACCGACACATTGGCCGACTGACCTGAACAAAAAACCAGATCTTCTGGACTTTGCAGTTACAAGGGGACTAAACACAAATAAACTAAAAATAACACCCAACCTCGAGCTCAGCTCCGATCATACACCCATAATAATTGAATACAGAAACAAACCAATTCACTATAGCAAACCAGAAACACTATGCAATAAAACCACCAAATGGCAAACTTTCAAAGAAATAATAGAAAGCAAAATAAACTGCAACATCCCGTTAAAAACTCCTGAACACATAGAACAGGCAGTAGCAACATTGACAGCAACTATTCAGGAAGCAGCAAGGACAACCACTATTCCCGAACCAACCAGCAGACAAACAATAACAATCCCGCAAGAAATACTCGACAAAATCAAAGAAAAAAGAAAAGCAAAAGCAAAATGGCAAAAATACAGAACCCGAGAAAACAAAAAGCACTTAAACAAACTTGCAAAGGAAATAAAAAACAAAATAAAGGAGCACAACGATAACGAATTCGCAAAGTTCATAGGGACACTCTCCACACACGAGAACACCAACTATTCACTATGGAAAGCCACGAAAAAAATAAGGAAGCCAATAATACCCGTCCCGGCAATCAGAAAAGCAGATAACACATGGGCAAGAAGCAACGAAGAACAAGCTGAAGAATTCTCCAACCACCTCTGCAACACATTCACACCACACATTATCAACAACAGCAACCTCAAAAGACATACGGAGGAGGATCCGCAAACCACTACTACCACATCCGACAAGGAATACACCATACCTAAAACATCGGCACAAGAAATTAGAAACATAATTGATAAAACAAAAAACAACAAAGCGCCAGGAATCGACCTAATCAATGCTAAATCTTGAAAAACCTTCCGCCAAAAGCAATAAGGCTAATGACAATAATATTCAATGCAATTCTAAGAATTCAATACTTCCCCAAACCATGGAAATTAGCACAAATCGAAATGTTACATAATCCAGGCAAAGACCCGCACCAAACTGCATCTTACAGACCAATATCACTGCTTCCAGTATTTTCCAAAATACTGGAAAAAATAATATATTGCCGGATAAAAACAATAATAGAGACAAAAAAACTAATACCGGATCACCAATTTGGTTTCAGAAACAAACACTCCACGATAGAGCAAATACACAGGCTTATAAACGAAATAATAGTAGCACTAGAAAACAAGGAATACTGCACAGCCCTCTTTATAGACATAGAGAAAGCATTCGATAAAATTAACCATGAAAGTCTACTACAAACAATTAGGAAACAATTCCCGGAGCAAATACACCACTTAATAAAATCCTACCTAAGCAGCAGAACCTTCGTAATAAAAATCAAGGACACACATTCTCAAGTTAAAGACATCAAGGCCGGGGTACCACAAGGAAGCGTCCTAGGCCCAATACTATACACATTATACACGGCGAACATACCAACAACTACCAACAGCACAGTATTGACATTCGCGGACGACACAACTATACTAGTCAGGCATACTAACCCAGAAACGGCAGTCAAAATACTACAAGAACATATCGTAAAAATAGAAAATTGGCTAAAAGAAAAACAAATAAAAGCAAACCCCAATAAATGCAACCATATTACATTCACGCTACGGAAAAAGATACCACCAAACATCCTATTGAACGGCACGCATATAACGCAAACAAAGCATGTCAAATACCTAGGACTCCACTTAGATCAAAAACTCACCTGGAAACTACACATCAAATCAATAGTAGAAAAAATACAGAAAACAAGAAGACAAATGCATTGGCTAACAAGCCGAAAATCCAAACTAAGCACAGAAAACAAGTTAAAAATATATAAAACGATCATAAAACCAATCTGGACGTACGGAATACCACTATGGGGGACGACAGCAATGAGCCATATAAACAAAATAGAGGTAATACAGGCTAAAATCCTCAGAACAATAGTAAACGGACCATGGTACGTCAGAAACGAAGATATACGAAGGGACCTGGGAATGCCAACGGTCAAGGAAGAAATTAGCAGATACTCCGAGAAATACAAATTAAGAATAGCAACACACATAAACCGGCTAGCTGCGGAAACATACTAAACCATAAATATGGACAGAAGACTAAAAAGGAAGCACCCAGCAGACCTTATAAAGGACATAACCTAAGAAACACGAGGATGGTACCCCGCTGGGGTAGCCACCAACATGCTAATTTAACCGTTAAAAAATTCCACCAAATGTCCAAATTGGACAAATTGTGAATTTTAATAAATAAATGAAAAAAAAACGAAGTATACCAGTCTTTAACAAAGCGAAAGAAATCGTAATTGCAACTAAGACAGGGTTTACGCATGTACATCCAAATCAAAGAAGTACCATACGGTCTTACTAAAGGGTCTAAACAATAGTTTCTTCGAGACAAAGATACTCGCAGAGTTACAAGCACTACAGATGTCCGACGTACAATTGACAAAATATTGGTACTTCTCAATAAAAAGATCAATAGAAAACAATGAATTGCTTCCAAATTACATAATCCAAGTATCCCCACAAAGCAATATTAGTTACTTACTAAAATTGAACCGTCTAATTTACTTTAGGGTAAATTGGATAAAGTCAGAAAAAATGACATAACGCAATGTCACAAATGCAAACTGCACGGAGCCGCACGGTCCAAGCGAGTGCCGAATCAAAAAGGAAGACACGGTAAACAAAGGCAAAGTGTACTGCGTGAACCGTAAAAACTGCGGATACATCCTTTGTATGAAGGATGCCCAAAATTCTATGCAAACCTTTCAAAAAACTTTGCGAAAATATCATCAAATGCAAAGAATCAAAAACAAACGCGTTGCTCAAATAAGCCGCAAATTCATCCCGTAGCCAAAGTTCTCAGCCATCCTAAGACAAGGAATAAGCCGAAACCAAGTCTCTGAAAAACCAATCACATCGAACAAATTTATTACCACGCGTAATGCAAAATCCAAATCCAATTAAAACCATATCCGTAACAAACCATACCGTAATAAACTTATCGAAGATTTCAAAAAAAGCATATTCAAAGCCCTAAATGAACAACAAACACAATTGAACTAAAACAATCATTAAAAACGCACGAAGAATGGATTGACTCTTGCCCAAAAGAAGGCTCATACCTAAACATACGCCTTGGAGACACACAATTACAATTCCCTAATTTACGGGCAAATAACAGGCTCAAAACTATAGACTACGAATGCGACCATAATGCTCCCGTATTACAGATAAATAAAAATACATCTAACTTCCTAACCCTAGAAACACAGAGTGACGAACCCAGGTGCGAGTACAAAAAAATAAACTAGAAAAAATTACAAAATCAGCTCGAAAAGTACTGCGACCTAAGTATCCACAACAATGTCAACCTAACCAAGAGGCAAATCGTCTCATTTATAGACAAAATAGAAAAACTTATACAAACCGCTCTTCAAGAATCCGTACTAAAAATAAAGTAAGAAAGTCGGCTTTCGAGCCCTATACCTATAATAAAAAAAAAAAAAAAAAAAAAAAAAATTACGAGACAAAAGCTTGATACCATCCAATATTAACAATCTAAAATAAAACTATTCCTACGATCAAAAAGAAGATTTAGAATAATTAAAGTACCTTTTGCACAAAATAAAGTTGTGTCAAAACAAGAATTCGCAAACATTATAAATCAACAGTGGGCAAACAAAATAAAAAATATCTCTAAAAAGGACTCTGCTAGCATGTCCCACAGAGGAATCAAATTTTTACATCAAAAGAATCAAACTCTACCCCATCTCTCAAATTGCCTTCAGACGAGAATGATTCCATTATGCGCGGTATGAACGTTAGCTGAAATAAGTGATTTATTTGCTTTTAATGTACAAAAAAAGAATATTAGAAAAAATGTATGCAAGAATGAGTGTTATATATGGTATTAGTCATGTAATACTATAACATTTCTATTTCCTCATGTTTAGATTATAGATTATTGAAAATAGATTATTAAGGGAAGTAAAAAGGATTGGAAAAACAAAAAGGTGTTTTGTTTTTCACCACGCGGAGTTACCAAGCGGTCACCTATTTAAGTACTATCCGTGCCTGGCGCTGCTTAACTTTCGTGATCGGATGAGAACGAGTGCTTTTTTTCTATATAACATTTATTGACCAGTAGATGAGTATTACATTTGTATGTTGTTCACAATAAACAATGGACTTCGAGTGCGGGCTGGCTTAGGCAAAAGTACCGATACGTGACGATACGACATAACCATACAATGTTTTGTGTCGGAATTACAGTTTTTACCGGTTGCAGTTTACCAGTTTGAACCGGCGTCCTTGATCGATAGTTATTTTCGAAGGTACGCCGAAACAAGCTATTCGTGTAGAGAGGAGAACCGAGGCAAGGGTTGTCGCTTCCATATCAACGATGGAAATGGCTTCGGGCCAACGCGAAAAACGGTCGATACACGTTAAACAATATCGATATCCTTGTGAATATTGCATCGCGATAAAGTATGTGTGTATGTGCTCGAACCGGCCTGCAGAAGTTTCGAACGTTCTGACAGGTGAGAATAAGTGCCTGGTGACATTGCATCGTTGACACGGGATACATTGTCGTGCCCAAGTCCGGTAATCTTTATTTACGGACGGCCAAATGAAACGTGACGTCACCAATTTTTGCGTGGCACGTATCCCTGGATGGGAAAGTCCGTGGAGCGAATTAAATGCGTCGCGCTTCAAGGATTTCGGTACGTACGGTCTTACAATGTCGTCTGATATGTGGCAGGATATTTCTGCGTCGTGATCAGGAAAGCGTATCTTCATTAACCGTAACGCGGTTGTACCGGAGTTGACGATGTCGCTTAGTTCGTTGTCGTTTTCTTACGCGGCGGCGAGAGTTTAATGATTCACTGACTTTCCTATCGCTTCGATGCGGAACAGAGCGTCGGCTACGTTGTTATCTAGACCCTTTATGTAACGTATGTCGGTGGTGAATTGACCGATGTAGTCTAGATATCGAAATTGTCGGGGCGAATATTTTTCTAGTTTTTGTCTGAACGCGTAGGTAAGAGGTTTGTGGTCGGTATATACTACGAAGTTTCTGCCCTCTAAAGTGTGTCGAAAGTGTTTGATTGCGCTGTATATTGCGAGTAGTTCGCGATCGTACGCGCTATATTTTTGCCGAGCGGGGGTCAAAGATATCGTTGCGAACCTTAGCGGATGCAATTTACAGGTTTGCAGTTAACAGATCATTAAGCGGTTTAAGTGTTTTTGTGGCCTCCGGTATGAAACGTCGGTAGAACGTTCCGTGTTCCGCAGACACCCGTGGCCAGGATCACGTGGGCCTTTTCTACGAAACTATTCACTTGAAAGGACCTACGACACATTGATGGACCCGACGACGCCTCGGCTCTCGCGACATTGTTTATGGTTCGACCGATATCTTAGGCCTTTTTCTCCACGATACTACATACATATCCCAAATAGAGTATCGACGTCTTTAAAAAAGAGCATTTAGCGAAGTTAAAAGTGTTGAGGATATTCGGTATATAAAGAGAGAAAAACGCGTGGATAAAGTGTAAGATACAAAGTATATATTTGACTTAATAATGAAATACAGGAATACAATTTGAGCTGGTCCAGATCCGCACGCTAGCAGTGTTACTTTATAACTGAAAACCCCGAAGCCAACATCGCCTGTCTACTGTTTATGGTCTGCCTCCCTGCTATTCTTTTGTCTATATACTGTCGATGGCTTCAGCGCTTGAGAAAGCTAAAAAGACGAGATGTGGAGTTTTCCTAGAAGTGGCGACCACATCAACAAAAAGAAAATCCGGCGTTTACGAGGGCATTTAATACGATGTCCAATCTTTCTAAAACTTGATCTATCGAGCCGGCAATAGTTAGGTTGTCATCCATATAAACAACAACATATGAATAAGCGATGTCGCCTAAGGCATTGAGAATGGCCCTCTGAAAAACGGACGATGCATTTTTTTCAGTCCAAACGGCATCGTTATGTATTCATATTGTCCGTCGGGGGTAACGAACGCTGTGTACTCCGTCGAATTAGGATGAATGGGGATTTGGTGAAACCCGGTGGTCATGTCTAGGCTAATAAGGTATCTCGCCTGTTGCAGTCTTGCGATTTGATCCGGAGTAAGAGGCAGGGGATACCGATCCGCGACCGTATTTTTATTTAACTCTCGAAAGTCTACACACAATCTATCTGAGCCGTCTTTCTTCTTCACGAGTAACATAGGGTTCGCGTACGATGAATTGCTAGGCCTTACAATGTTGGCTTTAATTAGTTCGCCTATAATCTCACGTACTATTCTTCGCTCTTCTTCACTAAGTCTGTAAGGGCTTCTCTGTACGGTGACGTTAGGATCAATTAACCGTATTTCCAACTTGCCCGTACTTACGCGAGTGCGTGGGAAACCCGTAATGAAAGAATTTTTGAATTTTTCGAAAACGGATATTAATCGACTTTTATCGTTACTAATTACATCAATGTCGATCATGTTAATATCGATCTCATCTTCCGTAGTTTTACTACAGGCATTAATTATCTTTGGTTTACTGATAACGAGGCTATTTTGCGTAATATGTACGTCAAAACCTTGGCTTAAAATCTCGCGACCAATCATGATATCATGTTTTAAATAGCTTATCGGTCAGAACGTGAAAAGTTATCTCCAATGCAAAACCGTTAATACATATAGTGGACAAAATCTGAGATGTACTCTTAACACATGTATTCCCTATTCTTCGCATTACTATTATATCGGTCGTTCTTTTGCCGGAAAATTTCGAGGCTGCGGATTCCTTAATCAATGAACATTCGGCTCCAGAATCGAAGTAAAATGGGAACGACTCACCCAGATGACTTAATCTATCAGTTGGGGCCTCCACCACACAGGAGTCAACCCGGCGCTCATCCTTGGAAGTACGGTTTCCTTTCCGCAACACTGGGCAATTAGGCGTGATATGCTGCTCCTCGTTACACTTGTAGCAGGACACCTTCGACGATGTGGCCGATCGGTTTTTCTCTGTACTTCTCCGCCTCCGATTTTGTCCTCTTTCGGCACTCGGGTGCTTTATATCCATAGTTACGACAGTGGTAGCACCTATTCCGGGAGTCAAAAGGCTTATATCTTTTAGCTTCAGGACCCGCTGAGGAGTTGTCTGACGAAGACGCCGGCCTCTTCTTCGCGTAGTAGAAAGCTCCCATTTCATTCAGGAATTGATCTTCAGTCTTGATATCGCTTGAAGTGTTATCCGTTCAATACGCTGGTCTAGTGAAGCCAATTGAAAAACGACGGAGGCGTTGATTACCTCAGCCAAAGTTAAATTTTCCCACTTCGCCTTCAGGAAGGAACGGATACGAATGCCGAAAGCTCCCGTGGTTTCGTCCTTCAGTGGGGTTTTTCATTGGACATCTTCATTAGTACTGAGGTAGCTGTTTCTTTGCCACCAAAACGTGGAATAAAAATGACCTTACCTTTGACCAGGTAACATCTTGAGCAACAGGTACTTGCGAAAGCCATTGTGTTGCAGAACCTTCTAGAGCAGAAAATAACGCACTGCCCCGTAAAGGATTTTCTTCCAAGATCAGATTAACAACCGCGCAACATGCAGCTGGATCGGAACCCGCGATACCAGGATTAAAGCGCGGAAGCGATAAATTTTTAGTTTCCTCACTCGATTTTTGCACTAGCGTCTGAACTAACTCACGCAAGATGGCTATATGCTGTTGCATAGTTAACTGCCCTGATCCCACATCTGATGTCGGGTTGCAGTTAGGATTAGGGTTAGGGGTGTTCAATGAATCTTCACTGGAATTAGCCATCGATGCGGTAGAACAAAGGTACAGTTTATTAACACAAGTAGAGATATTACAGCGTTGGTAGTTAACCACAACGTCTAGGTACTCGCGACACTAATGACAATGGCCTCAGGTTCGATAACGAATCCGCGGTCAACGGGATGACGAACTTTACTCTTCGTTAGCGTCTAAGTTGTACTCGAGGTTAATGCATGGAGCAATCAGTACGTATAAGACGTACTGACGATACTGTATCCGAGGAAAGTAGGTGTGGGCGTGTCTGAGGACACGGATCTATCGGATTTGTTGATGTTAATTTTGGTTAAGGAAGTGAGGGCAGTAGACACCGTCTCCGATTGGATAATAAGACGGTTGGTGGACCAGGAAGGGTTTCAACCGCCCTCGTGAGAAAGTTGCCAACGGAATATACCAGAAGTGAGGAAAACTGACTTTCCGTAGTAAACAATAAACGTAAAAGGAAATGTAAGACAAGAGATACTCGCTTGGTCTGAGGGACCTTAACTATGAAAATTGCAAGACCCCTGGTGAGTACTTAAGACTATTGAGGGTACGCGTCAAGGATGTGCAGACATCTGGGTGCCATCCTGCCCGCGGTGTGTGGCCTGGTCTCTGATGTGAATTGATGTGAATTGACGGTGTCGTCGGCGTAGCACGCCAATGCCGAGTCCGGGGGAAGCACCGCGTCGTACGCGATGTTCCACAGCAACGGACCCAACACAGAATCCTGCAGGACCCCGCGCAGTACACCGCCCTACCTGCCATCCCCCCGCCGCGAACGGTGTAGACGATACTCCGGTCCCGGTGGAACGCCCGGACCACACGCCGCAGGTACGCGGGTACCCAATGAAACTCGAGGGCCCGACATATCTTGTTCCAGGGGATGCTGTTGAAAGCGTTGACCACGTTCAGCGACACGGCCAATGCCACGCAACCACGCTGTTCGACCCCCTCGACCAAGGAACGGACACGGGCGACAGCGTCGGCCGTAGACCGCCCCCTCCGAAAGCCAAACTAGCTGTCGTGCAGTCCGAGAACACTTCCAGACAAATGCGACTCGAGGCGGGCAGCTACCACTCTCTCCAGTAGCTTGCCAGCCTCGTCCAAAAGGCATACCGGCCGAAAGACGGAAGGCGAGTACGAAGACCGTCCCGGCTTCGGCAGCAGGACCATCCGTCCCTCCTTCCACAAGACGGGGAATTCGCCCCGAGACAGGCATCTGTCGAACAGACGTATTAATCTCAGGGCAAGACCCCGGCGACGTCCTTCCACAGGCGGGCTGGGACTCCGTCGGGACCCGGAGCTTTCCGCGCTCCGAGCCTCCCTACAGCCTAGGTCAATTCTTCCTCGCTAACCCTCGATTCCGGGCTCCAACTTCCGGCGGTTGACGCTCCTGCTCCTCCTCATCGGTGAACCTGCCATCTTCCTCGTTCGCCGCTCCCGGGAACAGAGTGCCGACAACCTCTTCCATGAACCGAAGGTCCATGCTCTCCGTTGCGGAAGGCGCCCATGGACGGAAATTGTTCAATACCATCTTGTAAGGGCGCCCCCAGGGACGGCGGGATCTGGTGAACCGGCGCCGAGCGCGGATTCACGCCTCGCGGAGACGAGCGATCTCCTCGGGTCACCAGTACACCAGGAGTTAAGTGTATTGGTTTCTGAAACAAAATGGTTTTGTCGTTTAGTCGGATTTTGTCATTGGATATTGAATAGTTATACTTCCCTAAACATGGTAGCCCAATGATTCCGTCTTCGATAATAGGGAAGTTGTCCGATACTATGTGAAAGATGTGATCCTGTCCAAAAATTCGTTTCGTTACGTATTCGTTCGTTTCGTATTTGTCTCGTCCCATAGAAAATTTTTGTTTAGGTCCTGGATACTGGCGTGTTAGGCTATCTATATATGCCTTATCAATAGGGGATCGTATGCCGGGCCACGTGGCCCAGCCATGCCGATGTTATATCGACTTCGTAGAATATGCTTAAAAACTTACGAATTAATAAATTTCTCAACTACGATGTGTGCAACCAAAAGTGCAACGATTGTGCTAACATTAGCTTTGGCATATATTCAGTCAAACAAATAGGCTAGGCGAGCTGTGAAAAGTCGAGGTTAGGTTTCTAAAAAAGTCTATAGAGTTCTTAATACAATGTGGTTATAATTTTGACCAGCAATAGTGGCGACGGTCCTTTAGAACTAAGAAGGAGTAGGAAAGGGTTAATACCAACGTAGAAAGATATTGTGATAGTATACTTTGCTATGTCCGGTGTTCGTAACTCTCTATAGGGACAAATAGGTTTAAAACAAAATTATAAATCAAAGGTGGATGTTATAGGTTCTTTATTAAATATGAGATGGTAATCCATGCAATGAGTTTAACTTGTGTCGCATTTAAGAAAGTGATTATGCGAAAAGCAGGGTAGACGCAGGGTGTGGCCATTACCGTCACAGAAGGTAGAGTGGTATTAAGTTAAATTAAGTTAGGCAAATATTATGTGTGAGAGCAGAGTGGTTGATTGTTGTGTTAAATCCTCCACCTGGAAGAAAAAGTATTAGTGATAGTTGTATGTATGTGATTTGTGTATGTGATAAGCCCGAAACAACAAGTTATTAGTGTAATAATTATCTTGTATACTAGCTGTCGGAGCAGGATACGTTCTCTTCATTATAAGTAAAAGCAACTAGTGTCTGAATGTGTTCACGAGCCCTTTGGGTGTAATACAATCAAATGAGGAGACTCTCCATCGGAAAGGGAAAAGTCTGGGATACATAGAAGCGTGTGGTCATATGACGCAACTCAAGGAGAGGAAACATCTGTAGAACTGATCTTGGATAGAAGGCCAGATTAATTATAGCACTATAATTATAGCCAATAAACTAAATTCTAGTGCCTTTCTCCTGGCACAAGCGCTCTTGATTGTGTCGTAGCAGGATAGCTTATAAAAATTGCTCGTCGCAAACCTAAAACGAGGAAAAGTTCATAATTGATATATGACAATCTGGATATCTAACATCTGAATTCGATGCCACTTTTGGGCATAATTGTTCTTATGATGAGAAGGCAATAGTCCATAATAAGCAAATATTATTTACTAAGGTTTTGTGCCTATAAGGCAAGCTGTCACACGGTTGAGGTTATGCAGTAACCAGGGGCATCGTGCTCATTTTTTCAAATCAATAAAGGCCGATGAACAAACTTATCAACTAGCTGTAGTGCAAGTTAAGATTCTCCTCGACGAATAGTGATAGTGACTTTGCGAGGTAAATATTTACCCTCCGCGGACAGCGCATCGTCAGCGGGCATGAATCGGTGGGTTTTTCTAATCGAGGCGAAGAAGGAGAGCACAGGTCACGGTGAATTTTTACAAATATCCGGATATTACTGTGAATATTTTATTATTTTTTAAAAAACTCGTAAACCGTAACTGCGATGTGAAACGTGCGGTGATCACCGGGCGCCGCCATTACGCCAGTGACGCGCCGCCATTACACTCGTGGCACGTGGCGGGCCGACCGAAGCATAGAGCACACGGTCGCAAGATCGACGACTCGTATCGATGCGGATATCAATGAGTCACGGAGTGCACGATGCATAGAGTCGAACTCGATGGCAAAACCGATGCAATAATGGAGAATATAAACACTTAATTTAAATGTAAATTAAGTAGCTAATATCGAACGTAGATGAAAGAAAGTAGATCTGCACACACATAATCGACACGCGCACGGATAAAAAAAAAATATAAATTAAAGTTATAAAGTTAGGACTTGATTCGTAAAAGGATAATTACGAATAAAAGTTAGATTTAATTATACCAACAAATTGTTAATAACAATTAGTAAGATTGATCGTAAGATAATAATTACGAGTTAAAGTTAGAATAATTATAACTAAACAATTACTAAGACCAAAGTTAGATTTAAACCAATAAGTAATTGTTAGCAGTACTACGAGTAAAGTTAGAACTGATAATAACCGTCTAATTAGTAAAACTGAAAGTGAGAATGATAAAAATAAAATTAAGGTTATAAAGTTAGATTCGTTAAAATAAATTACGAATTGCTAGTATTATAGTTAGTACCTAATTATTGAGACCAACTAGAATTAAAATTAACTATAAGTATTCGATTGGCGATTTCACGACGACACTGGCAAGTTTATTTGGATACGAATTGTATACATTCGGAAGGATATAGTGTGATTATACGACGACCGGCTACGTCAACGGACATTTCCCTTTTGTACAAAAAACAATATGGATAAGTTAAATAAGGTAAATAAACTTACTTACGGCTCAGGGGGTTTCGGAGTCTCCAGGCCCCGTCGGTGATTCGAGTAGCGTCACAGGCATTTGTCCGACATTTCGGCCGGTGTGTCTAGCTCCGAGGTGCTGGCTGCTTCGTCCCTCGTTGCCATCGGCTGGCTCCTGGCCAGGCTTCTCGTTGTCTTGCACGCGCCCTCCTCCACTGGGGACTTTCTCATATATCTGGTGATCTTGTCACCTTTCAAGATTTTTTCCTTGGCGATTCGGGTCGCCTTTTCGGTGGGTGGTGTCTTTTCCTTGAATGCCTGCATTGGCATCTCGACATCCTCGATGGTTCCCGCGATGTCTTCATCAAATTCGAGGTATCTTCTTGTGGTTTTCTTGCACATCTTTTCCTCTGTGGCAACTGCGGGTGTTTCTTGGTCCCCGGTCGTATTTACCGAACGAGGGGTGACCCTGGAATCGACCTTCCCCTCGCCGTTCGTCCAGTCGCTAGGTGACCATCGGGTCGAGCCTGGGACGCTACTCGAATCACCGACGGAACCTGGTGGCTCCGAAACCCCCTGAGCCGTAAGTAAGTTTATTTACCTTATTTAACTTATCCATATTGTTTTTTTTATATAAAAGGGAAATGTCCGTTGACGTAGCCGGTCGTCGTATAATCACACTGTATCCTTCCGAATGTATACAATTCGTATCCAAATAAACTTGCCAGTGTCGTCGTAAAATCGCCAATCGAATACTTATAGTTAATTTTAATTCTAATTGGTCTCTAATTAGGTACCCGCCAGTTGGAGGTGTGTGCTTGTGGCGTTTTCAGAGTTGATATTGTTTCCTCCCTTCTGAGTTTCCCTGTGACTGTTCTATATGCGATGCCCCAAGATTCCCTGTTATCTTCTTTGGTAAAGAAATCCTGCCAACTTTGGACTTTTGTTCTTGATATCATCCGCTGATACTCCTTTCGGGTTTCCCTGTACCGCAGCTTCTCTTGTTCCCTCGTTGCGAGGTCCTTGACCCCTTGGTATCTTCTTCTCGCCTGGTAGGTGCTCCTTTTTGCTCTGGTGAGTTCGGGCGTCCACCAGGGTACTGACCTGTAGTGCCACTTCTTCTTTTGAATGGCGGCATCGCAGGCTCTTATCAAGGTTACCTGGAGGTGCCCGGCCATTCGCTCGACGTCCTCAGCCCGCTGGAGGGTTATTTCTTTGAGTGTCTCTGTTCCCTCCATGACAGCTCTCTGAAATTCCTCCCAGCTGGTCTTCTACGTATTGTATCTTCTTTCCTGAAGCTGCGGCATGGTAGTTCTCTTCCCGAAATCGAGGAGCGTCTGCAGTATGCTATGGTATGGTATTTTCCCTTCGAAGCTGTATAGTTCTTGTATTAACAGGATATCGTCACCATCAGCATCCATCCTGATGCTGATCTCGTAGGGAACTGTTTTGGATCGCTGAATGTTATGCTGCAGGATCCATATTCCCCCTTTTCTCCCATGTCCTCTTCTGTCTCTGTTTCCTGTTTCACTCATACTGTGTGCGTGAAACAAGTACTTCCAGTGCTTTCTTATACTTCGGGCAGTTCACGCTGGAGGCTGCGTGATCGCCCTTCTTCCCTGCCTTCCTGCAGTTTACGCAGCTGGCGTCTTTGTTTTTGCTTGTGCACTCTTTCGTGCTATGCCCGCTTGCTGCGCAGTGTGCGCAGATTTCGTAGTCGACGCGGCAGTATTTTGCCACGTGCCCATAGCCTTGGCATTTGTAGCATCGGCTGGTAGCGATATAGTCCCTCGCCTTGCATGCGTGCCATGCTATAAGTACTTTCCCAGTTAGGAGCTTTCCCTTACCTGGGGGGGGGGGTACTTTCATTAACCAGTTGGTTTCCTCGGCATCCTTGCGACCCGTCCTGAAGCAGAACTTGATGGCCGCAATGTCTTCTTCGTTGAGCCTGTCTTGATTATGTTTCCTCATGCAGACCAGTATCTCCTTTTCCGGGATTGCCCTCGGGACGTCGTAGGCAATTATCCGGGGGAGTCTCCTCTGTGGCGTGCTGGCTTTTAGGCCGGCCTCTTTCAGTTTTGTATTCTCCGTGAAGGCCTTTATGCCCCCCCGGTTCGCCGTTTCCACAACTAGGCCGTTACCGCCGACCTTTCTTACTGCGGTAACTTGTATCCCCTTCTTGCGCGGGTTTACCAGCGCGAAGTCCGCTTCCTTCGCTTCTTCGCTGGTTTTTATCTCTCCCTCTTTGTCCTCGGGGCGGATTATAATGACGTTTCTCGGCGGCTTTACCACCAACTGTCCGATCTTCGTGTTGATCACTCGAACCTTTTCCGCGTACGTGGGCTGCTTCGGTTCGGCCTTCGCGGTTTTCTTGACGGCTGTTTCCAGCCGCTTGCTGACTTGCTGTGACTTGTTCACTGCGCTTAGTATTTGTTTGTCCTTGACCGAGCCTGTGCATTGCTCCAGTTTGCCGGTCAGGTAGCTGTTGTGGAGCAGGAGTTCCTCAACGATTCCTCTCATGTCTTTGAAGTACCGCATAATAGTTGCGGTCTGTTCCGTGTTGACCTTTTTACTGGGGTCAAGGCAGAAGGCTAGTACCTTCTTTTCAATGTCCCCGGCTTGCACTCTTATGTCTGATATCGACCGAGTTGTATCACGTGCCGGTCGGGTTTCCTCCTTGGATTCTTTCTCTTTCTCCTCCTCCTCCGCCCTTTTCCTCTTCTTCATTTCTGGGCTTTTACTCCGCGGTGAACCTTCTGGCTTTTATGTCCTGAGTGGCTGCAGGACTACCCTTGCCTTCGTGGTGGGTGGCGTCTGTCCTCTTGACGTCATTTTGACTATTAGCGGCGATCCACCAGCGGCGTATTGCTTCTTCCACGCAGACATTTCCCCCTCCTTAGCTTCGCTTTGCTCCGCTAAAGCGTAAGGCTCTGGTGGGGCTTTTAAGTTGAATGATGCCCGCATCTTCGTTCCGATTCGAGGAGCTCAGTGGCGCTGTGAAACGGCTGAAGAAGGGGAAATGTCCAGACCCCGACCTGATCGAGGTAGAAACAATCCAACGGGCCTGGGGTGGAATACACCAGGAGCTCCTAAGGCTCATGAACGGCTGCCTCGCCTGCGGGATCTTCCCTAAATGGTGAAAGATTGGAAATGTTATCACCATCCTCAAAGGACCGGATCGGGACAGAAGCGACCCCAAGTCCTATAGGCCAATCTGCCTGCTCTCCATGATAGGCAAATTGCTGGAAAGGCTAATGATCACCAGGATGGGGCCCATCCTCTATGACCGCGCGTTATCCTCGAATAGACAATACGGATTTCGCCCCGGGAGATCGAGGGTGGATGCGATCACCAAGTTCCGGGAGAAAGTCGAGCAAATGAGCGATAAGAAATACGTCGTCGCAATCACGCTCGACATATCAGGAGCTTTCGATAACGTTTGGTGGACGAACATACTGCACGAACTGAAAAGAAGAGGCTGCCCCGACAACCTGTACTGGCTAACAAGGAGCTACTTCTCGGACAGAACTGTGCAGATCGTTGGGAAAAACGAATAGTGTGTAAGCCCATTACGAAAGGATACCCGCAGGGATCGGTACTGTGTCCAAGCTTCTGGAACCTTGTACCAGGTATGTAAATATGAATACGGAATTTTTGTATAGAAAATACACGTTTATTGTATGGAAATGATTAAAAATATTTTATTCGAAGTATTGCCCATCGCTAGCTATACATTTTTCCCACCTGTCTGGCAATTGGTGGATGCCACGCCAAAAAATACTGTCGCTATTTTGAGGCAAACCAGTCATCGAGCCATTTTCGTACATCTTTGTAAGAAATGAAGTGCTGGTCAGAAAGTGCGTGTCCCATCGATGCAAATAAATGGTAATCGGACGGAGCCAAGTCTGGTGAGTAAGCCGCGTGTGAAAGTATTTCCCAACTGAACGCTTCGACCGTTTCCTTGACCGGTTTTGCTGTATGTGATGGTGCAATATCATGAAGAAAAATTACATTGTGTTGCCTTTTTTGATATTCTGGTCGTCTTTCACGCAAAGCTTGATTCAAATCGATCATTTGTTGTCAGTAGCGCTCAATATTAACGGTTTCGCCAAGTTTTAACAGCTCATAATAGATTACACCCTTCTAATCCCACCAAACACGTTCTTCGTTTCTCACGGCAAAATTGCCACTTCTGAATTTTTTAAACCACTCAAAGCACTGTGATTTACCAAGAGCATGCTCACCGTAAGCTTCGACAAGCATTCGATGCGATTCTGCAGCAGTTTTCTTCAAATGGTAACAGAAAATCAATGCTCTCCGCAAATCGTAGTTTCCAGGCACAAAATTCGACATGTTCAACGCTATTACAAACTATGCTGTTGTATGAAACTTGTATTGTTCTGAGTCGAAAATGTTTGTGAGATGTCAACAAAGACTTTTGGCATCAATGACGCAGTTCAGTGATAACTACATTATCAGCTAGGGCCAACTATAGGCAAATTCCGGTTTCATACTTACAGACCTGATATTCGATGACCTGCTTGCCGAGCTAACGGAAAGCGAGACAGAGTGCGAACCTATCGCGTACGCGGACGACATAATGATGCTGGTCGCCGGTAACGCGAGGAGCGAGCTTCAGGAAAAAGGGCAGGAGGTAGTTACCCGAATCTCTGCCTGGTGCACCGGGAAGAAATTAGCGTTATCGGCACGGAGGACCGAGATGCTGCTTGTCAAAGGCAAACTGGACGCGGAGAGACCACCAATCATTAAGATCAGCAGCAGTAATGTAAGGATGGAACAAGCGATCAAATACCTGGGAGTGCATCTCGAAGGAGGCCTAAAAATATACAGGCACGTACAAGAAATAACCGGTAAGTGCCAAAAACTTTTCAGCAGCCTCGCGAGAGTGGCCAAGGCAAAATGGGGACACGGACACGCGGCCATGCGTACCCTGTATAAAGTGCTGTACGAGCCGATCGATAACCACATACGCCGCAGCCGGTTGGAGTGATCTGCGGAAGGGGAAAGCGAGGAGTAAGTTGATAAGGTTACAGAGGATGGCGCTTCTCCAAGTTACCAAGGCCTATAGAACAACGTCAACCGAGGCACTACAGGTCATCACTGGAGTCATACCCATCGACCTCCTAGTTGAAACCAGGGCGAGACTCCACAACAAGAAAAAAGGACGCGACGAAGTGCGCGGCGAAAGAACCATCGTCGGAGAGGCGATAGAGAAGTGGCAAGAACGCTGGCGAACAACATCGAAGGGCAGGACGACCTTCGAGTACTTCGACAGTGTCAAGGACAGACATGAGAACCGCTGGGTAAGACCCGACCACTACACGACACAGTTCATTAGTGGCCACGGGGACTTCAACAGCAAACTCAAGTCATTCAGTCTCAGAGAAGTGGACACATGCAAATGCGGCAGAACAGAAACCCTCATCACATCCTAGGGGACTGTCCAATCTTCAACGAAGAAAGGCAAGAATTCCGGAACGCAATAGGAGAACTCGATCTGCGCTGGCCGGAAGAAAAGTGGGATTTCGTAACAAAGGACGTATACCCCCACTTCCGTCAGTTCACAAGGAAAGTACTCCAAGCAAAGGAATAGAAGAGAAGGAGAGCCCTACGAGAGATGGGAGGCGCATCGCAGCTAGGACGACCCCCAGAAAGAAGATCGACACAACTGGAGGAGCAAACAGGCCGGCCTCCAAGTCGAAGTCCAAGGCTGGCTCGGCGGGTGCCCGAACAAAGAAGGGAAGAAGAAGAAGAAAGCAACGCAGAGGGACCCACCACAATGACGGCACCTGAAAGCGGAGAGACTAATATCAACAACAACAGCAAAGGCAACAGCAACAGCAACAACGACAACCACAATAACAACGAAGAAGAAGACGGCAATACCCAATAGAAGAGGAGAGGGATTAAGAAGAAGAAGAAAACAGCGAAGAGGAAGAAAACCTGCAAAACAACTCAGGACCCAAGACAGGACAATACACAAAAGTACTGGGAACGGAGATGAGAATTAAGAAGAAGAGGAGAGGACAACCAGTACGAGTCGGAGAGGCGACCTGTGACCGTCAGTGCAGGCGGTACTCATGCAAATGAGTGCAGAGACGGTGCAGGGACAATTGGTTGCAAAGCCAACCTGCTGGGATCGAATTACATGCTGGCAGTTCCGGCCTCTTCGTGGCCCCCGCTGGTAACGGTGCTGTGCGATGCGTGCATCGCTCGGCGCCGGCTAAGCGAGCTGCCACCCGAAAGGGTAGGTTCAATGTGTCCAATGACCCGAAAGGAGAGAGCAGGGTTTTTCCAAGTCGCGCGCCGACCACCTATGCGCGCCGTTCCCCGGGCATTGGACGTCAGAAAGTAGGATATAATTAACATCTGATTGCGAAGCCAGTATGAGTGCTATACTCCAGGAATGGCGTGGTCGGCCCAAATGTTTGAGCCCTAACCGCTCAAACTACTTGTCCCTTCAGTGGCGTTGTCGATGGTGATAGGCATTTGGGTTTGTCTGTTTGCATGGGCTGCGCTTGTGATGTTGTCTTTTTCATCAGTTCGAGGGGAGGGGGGTGATTGTCCGTACGTCATTGCTCATGTTTCTGGTTTCCGGTGTTGTATCCAGGGACGTAGGTTGTCTGTTTGGTTTGTTTCTTAACATTTTATTTTCTTTTTTTATGCTTTCCACAATCGTATTTTTAGTTTCTGTTTTTTTCGTTAATATTGATTTTGGATGGCCCTGCAGTTGCGATAAGCTGGGTTCTTGTGATTGTAGGACTTCAAATCTATTTTTTGTTGGTATTACCGTTGGCTGGGAGCTTCTTTTTTGCTTCATGTTTTCGTTTTTTTCACAGTACGCTTCTTGTGTATCGGTTTCTTCTTCGTTTATACTTTCTTGGCTGTTGTACTTTTTATTCCTGCTTACCAGATTTGGTGGCGGGTTGAGTTTCCGCGTCTTTTGTGCGGCAGGTCTTATGCTACTGCTACTGTCTTTGGTTGTCTTTTGATTTTGTATCTTCCTCTTAACCCCCTGTTTTGTTGGGTTTATGGCGGGTTCCGCCTCCTTGATTTCAATTTCATTCTCTTTCTCTTCTATTTTTTTGTTTTTGCTTTTACCGAGGGTAATACGAGCACTATTTTACACTGTTTTACTTCACACTGTTAGTCTTCGATGAGATCTCGTGGTGGTCTACCTTCAACAGTACATCCAACTGATTCACATGTACCTAATATTTCTTTAACAGTACCACTAAGGTTCTTTGCCGTAGATCTCGGTCTCATCGACCGAGCAATGAAAACGATATCATCAAATGATAGATTCTCATTATGTCTTATATTCTTCTGCCTTTTTCGGTCCCTGGGTGGCTCCTTCAAAGCCTTAATAATTATCGATGCAGCAGAGGGAACCAGAGGGGGGGGTCACGTCCCGCGACTCGCACGTTCCGTAGCGCGAAAGAAAAATCGATAATTTCTTCAAATCAAGTCTATTTGAAACCATGTTTACAGTATTTGAAGTGAAAGACGGTTAAAGCCGCTAAAAGCTGTATCTAGCGAAAACTTATCTAACCATGTTTCTATAACGATATTAAGACAACTTAAATTGTGAACAAAGTCGGTAGTTGAACAAACGTTGAGGGACTTCCGAAACATTTTCAAAAGAAAGACGACGATGTTTTTTTAACTTCGACGGATATAAATGTAGCGACTCAGAGAAGTCATGATGAGAATATTTCCGTGCGTTAATCGAATGAGAATATTTTCCGTTCGTTAATCGAGTGAGATTCTTTACCGTTTGTCTATTGAGCATATTAATTAATTACCGTTTGTCAACCGATTAATTACCATTGTCTATCAAAGAGTTAGTTGTCGTTTTGTCTATCGAGGAGTTAATTATTATTTTGTCTATCGAATAGTTAGTTATTATTTTGTTAACCGAAGAATCATCATTTTGTCAACCGAAGAATTTTGTATCCGTCAGTCTGTCAGTCAATTTTCAATATCGAAATCAAGTAAGATTTGAATAAATCATTACATATTGTTAATTTACTTTTAAACAACTTTAATCCTCTCCCATGCCAGTATTCTCGCACATAGCAGGTTAGCCGAAAGTGGAGCTTATTGCCAGTTGCATTAAACGTCAGTTAACGCTACCTTCTCGTCGGCAACTAAATAGAACGTAACAAATATTTTTTGGTGACAACGGTGGGATACGCTCCACAGAGGATTAAATTTCTTACGAGTATTGACAAAATATAAACAGAAAACATGTCGACCGCATGAAACTCACGGTATGAGGACGCGCTCCTGACATTGTTAGAAAATTTGAACGCGTTGGATGAAAAATTTCGCGTAATAACCGATCTCGACCTAGCACTTGGTAAATTAGAGGAAAAAATGGGTATGAGTAGGGTAACAAAGGAAATTAAGATACCTGTATCATCGTCGATAACATCGCGAGAGACAAAACCGGGAATAAAGAAAAGTAAGTCGAACGATGACATTGATTCTAATGCAAATTTAAGCCCAACATTATCTAATGATGAGTTGCAAGCATTGAAAAACGATAAAGAACTTAGGAGAAAGAAGATAAAGACTTCGAGTGTATCTACAAATGCTAGCTGCCCAACGCCCTCTGAACTTAATCTAGATGTCAGGAAAAGAGCAAGAGAAGCAATAACCTAGGAAGAAAAATGCATAGATGAATACTTAGATAGAAGTCTAAGTCAAAAGAGGGATACTGATCATTTGAAACAATCAAAGGTTTCTGATACAAGGAAGTTAGAAGATTCAAGCTCATTCCAAATGAATTCCCAATACAAACACTATTCCGCTGCTATGATAAAGGATAATCTTACTGTAAATAAGAAGAGGACGCACGACACCACAGACAGGATCATGAGTGAGAAATCATCCGAGTTCTCAACCAATACCAAACTAATACCAAGTTCTCAACTAATACCAAAGAACTTTCCGAAGAGACAGAAATTAGAAAACGTGTATCAAGTAAAAAGGATTTGAAAAGTGTTAATAGAGACGTTACCTACGAAAAGTTGTATCAGGTTCACGATACATATAATGATAATAATTATATACATAATAGTACGGATTCTTGTAGGGCGTTTTGTATATGTTTTTCTGTTTCGTCTATGAACGAGTCGATTCGTCTGTCTGTTAGGTTGACACTGTTGTAGATTTTTAGGTCGCAGTTCTGTTCGAGCAGGTTTTGGAACATTTTCCAGTCTGTCTTTTTGTAGTTGTACCTGGGTGTTTCGGTCTGCGTTTCGAGTGTTAGGTAGTCGGATGTGCTTTTGCTTATCTGAAATAGTATGGCGTTATGGTCGCTGTCGTAGTCTATGGTTTTGAGAGTGTTATTTGGTCGTAAGTTTTGGAATTTTATTCGGGCGTCTGCTAGGCATATGTCTAGGTAGGAGCGTCCTTTTGGGTAAGAGGGTAGCTCGGAGCTATAGAGGTTTTTTTTTTGTAGAAAATGCTTTTATTGTCAGGCCAGGTTCTGACGGAGTTTCCTCTCGTGTTGTTTATTTCGTTTTTTCAGCTGGTATGTTTGGCATTAAGGTCACCGGCTATTATGTAGTAGTTTTCCTGTTTGTCGAGCTGTAAAAGTTGGAAGAGGTTGTCGAATTCGTCATTAAATTGTTTCTGGTTTCCGTAGGCTGCGTAGGCTGCGGAGATAAATAAGTTTTCCTTATTGTTTATTTTTATTTTTATGATCGTCGTCTCTAGGATTTTGAAGTTTGTTATTTTGTCGTTTTGTATTGTTTTGAACTTCAGGGGGTTTTTTATTAGGATTGCCGTTGCTCCTCCTTGGGTAGCGTTTGGTCTGTCATGTCTTATTATAGAGTAGTTTTTGTATTGTACTTTATGTCTATAGTTCAGTTTGGTTTCTGAGATAAGTACTATGTCGGGGGTTTCTTTCTTAATTAGTGTTAGCATGCTGTATCTTTTTTGGTTTGAGATTAGTGAGTTGGCGTTTATTGAGATGATTTTCAGATGTTTAACTTTTATCTGGTTTATTTTTTGCTGTGATTGGTGGACGGGTGGGTTTTGGCTAATCTTCGTCTATATTTTCGATGATGTTGAAGATGGAATCGATTCTTTCTTCATGTGTATTTAATGCTATTTTTATTTCGTTTAGTTGTGTTTGTTGGTCACTTAGAGCTTTTAGAATGCTTTTTTTGAAGTCTTCAATGACATTTATTATGCTTATTTGGGGTGAGTATATCGTTGGGTTGGGGTTTTGTTTGACTCGTGCCGCTATAATTGTTACTTGTGGGCTTGTCTCGTTTATACTTGTTCCTTGTTTTACTATGTCCGCGAACTTTATCTCGGGGACGTACTTACGGCTTATTTGGGCGATTCTTTCGGTTTTTGTTGTTTTTGCTTTGGTGATTTTTTCATTAATCTTTTTACGTAGTTCGGCGAGTTTTGGGCATCCTTTGTATGATGCGGGATGCCCGAAGTTTTTGCAGTTTACGCAGTAGATTTTTTCTTTGCTTACTGCGACTTCTTTTTTTATCTTGCACTCGCCTGGTCCGTGCGGCTCAGTGCATTTTACACAGCGGTAGTTTAGGTTACAGTTTTGTGCTGTGTGGCCTATTCGCTGGCATTTGTAGCACTGCGTGATGTCGTTTTTTTTTATTTTTTCCCATGCTATTTTCAGGTAGTTTAGTCTGTTTATTTTTAGTAGATTCCCAATGTTGCTATCGGGGGATACTTGAATTATATAGATTGGGAGCAATATATTGTTCTCCCTTGATTTTCTTGGTGAGAATCGAGACACTTTAGTGAAGTTCTTCTATTTTCAGGGCTTTTAGGTCTTCTAGTATTTCTGCTTCTGTGTAGCTGTTTCCTAGCCCTTTTAGTAGGTACGTGTGGGGTTTTTGAGATTTTGGAGTATATGTGAAATGGGCCGTGTTGGCTGCGGTCAGTATTTTTTTTGCATTAGCGTAATCATTTAGGTTTTGAAGATAAAGCACGTGCTTACCTGCATGGATTCTTTTGATATGGAAATTCTTGATTTTGAGGGAGTTTTCCATGAGTGCTATTGTGTCTTTCGGGTCTTGTAATGTTATGTTGATGGGGGGCGGCCTGGCCCCTTTTGCCGATGTGGGGGGGTCTGCCTGGTCTTCAGCGGGGTGGCTGGGTGGCAGGCCCTTATGCGTTTGGTTTTTCAGTAATGTTGAAGGTTGTGGTGTTTTTTTCGGCGGAGCGGGGGGGGGGGGGGGTGCTTGTCCGGGCGGTATAGCTTTTGCTCGTGGTTATTGGTGACGTGTCCAGGGGAGTGGGCTGTCTGGTTGCCTTTTTCCTTAATACGTCGTTTTTTTTAATGTTTTCGATATTGGTTTCATGCGGTTGCGGTGTGCAGGGGTCTTGAGCTTGGAGGGCTTCGAATCTGTTTTTTAATGTGATTGCCATTGGTTGAGGTTTTGGGCTTCTTTTTTGCTTCATATTTTCGTTTTTTTCGTCGTGCTCTTCTTGTGAATCGCTTTCTTCTCCTTTTAAATTTTCTTGTTTTGAGTTTATTTTGTTCCTGCATACCAGGTTTGGAGGCGGATTGAGTTTCCGCGTCTTTTGTGCAGCAGTTCTTATGCTGCTATCTTTAGTTATTTGTTGTTTTTCTATCTTTCTTTTGATTCCTTTTTTTGTCGGGCTTATGGCGGATTCCGCCTCCTTGGTTTCGATTTCATTCCTTTCTTTTTCTATTTTTATATTGTTTGTAGAGTGGTTGATGTTATCACTATTTTTTCACTGTTTAGCACTCTTTTTGTTTTTCTTTTTTTTTTTTGCTCTCTCACTGTCCACTGTACACTGTATAGCTTGCCGCGCTCACTGTTAGGGCCTACGCCTGGTTATCCCTTAGGGCCGAGAGGTCCGGCCTGCTCGGAGGATCACGGTCAACTGCACGCAGACTTTGTCCTTCGGGTAAGATGATTGCCAGAATCCATGCAGGTAAGCACGTGCTTTATCTTCAAAACCTAAATGATTACGCTAATGCAAAAAAAATATTGACCGCAGCCAACACGGCCCATTTCACATATACTCCAAAATCTCAAAAACCCCACACGTACCTACTAAAAGGGCTAGGAAACAGCTACACAGAAGCAGAAATACTAGAAGACCTAAAAGCCCTGAAAATAGAAGAACTTCACTAAAGTGTCTCGATTCTCACCAAGAAAATCAAGGGAGAACAATATATTGCTCCCAATCTATATAATTCAAGTATCCCCCGATAGCAACATTGGGAATCTACTAAAAATAAACAGACTAAACTACCTGAAAATAGCATGGGAAAAAATAAAAAAAAAAAACGACATCACGCAGTGCTACAAATGCCAGCGAATAGGCCACACAGCACAAAACTGTAACCTAAACTACCGCTGTGTAAAATGCACTGAGCCGCACGGACCAGGCGAGTGCAAGATAAAAAAAGAAGTCGCAGTAAGCAAAGAAAAAATCTACTGCGTAAACTGCAAAAACTTCGGGCATCCTGCATCATACAAAGGATGCCCAAAACTCGCCGAACTACGTAAAAAGATTAATGAAAAAATCACCAAAGCAAAAACAACAAAAACCGAAAGAATCGCCCAAATAAGCCGTAAGTGCGTCCCCGAGATAAAGTTCGCGGACATAGTAAAACAAGGAACAAGTATAAACGAGACAAGCCCACAAGTAACAATTATAGCGGCACGAGTCAAACAAAACCTCAACCCAACGATATACTCACCCCAAATAAGCATAATAAATGTCATTGAAGACTTCAAAAAAAGCATTCTAAAAGCACTAAGCGACCGATAGACACAGCTAAATGAAATAGAAAAAGCATTAAATACGCATGAAGAAAGAATCGGCTCCATCTTCAACATCATCGAAAATATAGACGAAGATTAGCCAAAACCCACTCGTCCACCAATCACAGCAAAAAACAAATCAGATAAAAGTTAAATATCTGAAAATTATCTCAATAAACGCCAACTCCCTAATCTCAAACCAAAAAAGGTACAGCATGCTAACACTAATTAAGAAAGAAACCCCCGACATAGTACTTATCTCAGAAAGAAAACTGAACTATAGACACAAAGTGCACAACAAAAACTACTCTATAATAAGACACGACAGACCAAACGCTACCCAAGGAGGAGGAACGGCAACCCTCATAAAAAACCCCCTGAAGTTCAAAACAATACAAAACGACAAAATAACAAACTTCAAAATCCTAGAGACGACGATCATAAAAATAAAAATAAACAATAAGGAAAACTTATTTATCTCCGCAGCCTACGCAGCCTACGGAAACCAGAAACAATTTAATGACGAATTCGACAATCTCTTCCAACTTTTACAGCTCGACAAACAGGAAAACTACTACATAATAGCCGGTGACCTTAACGCCAAACATACCAGCTGAAAAAACGAAATAAACAACACGAGAGGAAACTCCGTCAGAATCTGGCTAGACAATAAAAGCATTTTCTACAAAACAAACCTCTACAGCTCCGAGCTACCCGCTTACCCAAAAGGACGCTTCTACCTAGACATATGCCTAGCAGTCGCCCGAATAAAATTCCAAAACTTATGACCAAATAACACTCTTAAAACCATAGACTACGACAGCGACCATAACGCCATAGTATTTCACATAAGCTGGAACACATCTGACTACCTAACATTCGAAACATAGACCGAAACACCCAGGTACAACTACAAAAAGACAGACTGGAAAAAGTTCCAAAACCTACTCGAACAGAATTGCGACCTAAAAATCCATAACAATGTCAACCTAACAGACAGACAAATCGACTCGTTCATAGACGAAATAGAAAAACATATACAAAACGCCCTACTAGAATTCGTACCGACGTTAAAAAAAAGACTCCTGCTAGCCATATGTAAACTATAAATTAGAAAAACTACAACGAAATAAAAGCTACATACTATCTAAATTAAACAACCTAAGACACAACTACTCTTACGACAAAAGAGAAGACATAGAATTCCTAAAGTACCTGCTACACGAAATAAAATCACAACTAAAACAAGAATTCGCAAACTCTATAAATCAGTACTGGACAAATAAAATAAAAAATATCTCCAAAAAAGACTCTGCTAGCATGTTCCCGCAGATAAATCAAATTTTCAGACCAAAGGAACAAAACTCCATTCCGCCCCTCAAACTGCCACCAGAAAAAGCCTCCCTCATCCAAGAAGCAGGCATCGAGATACACAACACCAACAAAGACACCGAGGATAACTTCATAATATCAAAAACAACGGAAAAACTAGACATTATCGGCACCCACTTTGCCAAAACTCACACACAAAACGAACACATGGGCCGAGAACAATTAAACAGAATTATCATCGCCGAAACAAACAAACTAAAAAATAAAATAGAACAAGACATAGCGCTAAACAAAACAGTCTGCACATTCTCAAACGAAACCACATCGGACGACCCCAAACAGCCCGACCCAGAAATAAACTACTTTACAAACTTCAATCAACTAAGTACAATCTTCTGCACACTAAACGACAAAAAATCCGCCGGCTTCGGTGGCATCCCAAACATCTCGCTCAAACGCTTACCAAACAAGATAAAATGGTACTACACAGTACTGTTTAATAACGCACTAAACAACACGTACTTCCCCAAAAAATGGAAAAAAGCCAAACTCATAGCCATTACAAAAAAAAAAAAAAATACAGACGGTTCATCACCTGCAAACCTACGACCTATAAGCCTCCTTCTGCTTAAAAAAAATAAGGTAATAGCGGAAAATCAATTCGGCTTCCGTCACAAACACTCCACAATCCACGCAATAAACAAACTTACGTCGGATATCTGCTGGGCACTTAACGCAAATCAACGAGTAGCCGCCTGCCTAATAGACCTCGAAAAAGCCTTCGACACAGTCTGGATCCCAGGGCTCATTTATAAAGTGATTAAAAAGAACTTCCCCGAATACCTAATTAAAATAGTCTAGGACACGATAACAAACAAAACTTTTATAATGACCGACGGCTCGCACACTTCAAGCAAAGAATTCTCCATAGAGAACGGCCTGCAACAAGGAACAGTAAATTCCCCGCTACTCTTCTGCATCTACAATAACGACTTACTAAACCTCTTTAACCTCAACACATCCACACATAAACGCTCCATAGCCTTCGCGGATGACCTAATCATCTACGTAATAGGCCACAAAACCAAAACCATAAGAACAGAACTGCAAGAACTCTTTAACAAAATCAGCGATTACTATCACACATGGAAACTAAAAATTAACGCAAGCAAATGCGAAATCATTCTATTCAGACCCATGACAAGCAAAATCGGTCCAGCAGAAAGGGAACACGTCAGGAAATTCCATCTAAAAGAAAAAGCAAACGAAGAGAACCTCATACCACACAAAAATTGCGTAAAATACCTAGGAGTAAATATAGATGAAAAACTAAACTACAAGCAACTCACATCGAAATCCAACTCTCCAAAGCCAGCAAAGCTTTTTGGAATACAAAAAGGCTGTTTTATTCCAGATATCTCGATAGCAAAGTAAAAATCATGTGCTACCAAACGCTAATAAGACCCATTATAACCTACGGCTATCCAATATGGTACAACATACCAGCGTCAGTAATGGAAAAAATTCGCATATTCGAAAGAAAATGCACCAGAGCTTGCCTGAGCATTTACAGAACAGAACACAGCGGATACAGAAAATAGGTAAAAAACAAAAAAATATACGACTTAGCCAACATCCACCGCATCGACTGTCACATCCTAAAACTAACAAGAAACCACTTCGCGCAAGCCGCGAAGATCAAAGAAAACAGCCTAATCTTCGGCTGCTTATTCCCAAACGACGCATACTCCAAAGACACTCTGTTAACAGGCTACATCCCCCCCCCCCCGAACCTAGACGAAAGAAACTATCTCCAAGACCAAAACAACATCCCTATAATTTACCATATGCAAAGGAAAATAAGAATGAAATCTATACAATACGAGGAGAACCTAATTGGCCGTACTGCAGACACTAGGTGGAGATACAACATGGCACTCCCCCAAAAGGATACAGAAGACAAACACAGAAAAAACACAAAAAAATATTGGTGGATACGGAACCCATAACAAAAAACAACAAGATAAAGAGCCACAGAACGGCAACGCTCACCAAATAAAGTGTAAATATGTAAATATGTAAATAGATAAACAAATATTATACTAATCCCACAGAACACCCCTCCCATCCCTCCCTAATAGGCTAGCGAACTGTCCTGTTTTTGCGTCCAGGCTTTCAGGACATAAATTAAAATATCGTACATTGGCACAGCGCAACAGCGGCTTAAATTTAAGGCACAATAATAAACTTAAAATAAAAAAAAAAAAGTAATAATGCATGGCTACGTTTATTCTGGAAAAAAAATATGTAAAAAAAATATGTAAAAAACCTGGAATTAATAAACAAAAATAAAAAAAAGCAATGGTTAACGCCTTAGGTTGCGAACGTTCGGAACCCGAGTTCGAATCCCGGCGACCGGAGTCCGATTTTATTTCCACGTACCAAGAAAACGGAGGAAAAATCAGCAGTATCCCGGCAGCGACATCTACAGCCCCCAGTGACAATTACAGCGGACCAGACCCAACAACTATAACTCACTCACGGCCACCTCAACATATTTTTAATTTTTAAATTTAATAGTAATGAATTTATTAAAATTATAATTGATAATAAGCAAATCATACATAATAAAAAGATAAATAAATCAATTAATAGGTATCATTTGTGGAATTCGTTAGAAGTAAATTTTAATTACTCTAATTGATTTAAAAGATCAATTCTTAATTTCAGACATTTAATGATAGAAAAATAATAAGTTAAATTATTAATTTTAGAATGACAATCTAATGTTATTTAATTAACTAATTTTTCATATTAATTTTTTTTAATCCGATTTGAAAATAATTCATAAGAAGTTCTTTCTAATATAATTGGTATAAAACTATGATTTATTCCACAAATTTCAGAGCGTTGACCAAAATAAATTCCAGGACGAATACAAAATATGTTTAGTTGATTAATTCTATCAGGAATTGCATCAACTTTAATTCCTAATGAAGGGATTGTTCATAAGTGAATTACATTTGTAGAAGATACATTTATACGTATTGAAATTTTAAATGGAATAATTAATCGATTATCATTTTCTAAAAGTCGAAATTGATTTATTGATTCACAATTTAATATATATGAATCAAATTCATAGTTATTAAATTCTGGATATTCATAAGATCAATATCATTGATGACAAATAGATTTAATAGAAAAATAAGGATTTATGATTTCATCAATATAATATAAAATTTTTAGTGATGGAAAACGAATAATTATTAAAATAATTATAGGAGTTAAAGTTCAAATAATTTCAATAGTATGATTTTTTAATAAATTTAAGTTTAAGAAATTATTTAATGTAAAATCTATAAGGAAAAATGTAGTTAAAGTAATAATAATAATAATTATTATTATAGTTAAATTATGAAATGAAATAAGATTATCTGAATAAACAGAATTTGAGTCTTGAAATATAAATATATTTCATGTAGAAATTTTTAATAAGTAAGTTTATTTGAAATTTAAGTTCAATTCAAAGTTAATGTTTTATTAAAATATATATATGTCGGAGATGAAAAAACACCGGAACCTTCCCTTTGGAACTTTGGGAAGACCCCTAGTATTGTAATTTAGATTTCACCATAGCCGTATTAAGAAACTGTTGTCATTCGATCCGACTGTATTTATTTGAGATTTATGATGCTCGTGAAGAAAAAAAACGGCTTAGATAGACTGTCCGTGGACTTCCGAGCGCTAAATAAGAATACGGTCGCAGATCGGTATCCTCTACCCCTTATCGCAGATCAAATCGCGAGATTGCAGAACGCGAAATACTTCATTAGCCTGGATATGGCCAGCGGGTTTCACCAGATTCCCATACATCCCAATTCAACGGTGTATAATGCGTTCGTTACACCCGACCGACAATATGAGTATGTAACGATGCCGTTTGGATTGAAAAGTTGCAATCGGTAACAACAAGAAATTCCCGTCCATGTAGATAGTGACGGAAATGCTTGACGGCGTTTACGACTGCCAACGTCTCTAGCTCGTAGGAATGATATCTAGATTCCGTAGGGGTAGTTCTTTTACTGCAGTACTCGATCACTCTATTCTTACCTTCGACTTTATGCATCAAGATCGCCCCGTAACCCTCCGAACTAGCGTCAGTATGTAGCTCAATGGGGTAATTAGGGTCGAATATCATCAGTACCGGCGCGTCTGTCAGGACGGAAACTATCTGTTGCCTGATTTTCTCGTGCCTATCTGACCATGTTATGTTTTTGCTACCTGAGGTGAGCGCATACAGGGGTTTCATCGTCTGTGAGAACTTGGGGACGAACTTACGGAAGTAGGAAGCTAACCCAATAAACTGTCTGAGCTGAGTGACCGTCGTTGGCGCAGGTAAGGAACTTAAGGCGTGTATTTTACCCGGGTTGGGGCGAACTTCCCCGTTATGAATCACGTACCCCAAATAAAGTACCGACGTCCTCAAGAAGGAACACTTCGCGAAATTGAACGAAAATCCGGCTTTCACAAGGGTATCCAATACATTGTTCAGTCTTTCTAAAGCTTGGTCTACAGAGTCGGCAATAATTAGGACGTCATCCAAGTAGACAACGACGTAGGAATACGCAAGGTCGCCCAGGGCATTGAAAATGGCCCTCTGAAAAACGGACGGTGCATTTTTCAATCCGAACGGCATCGTTACGTACTCGTACTGCCCGTCGGGTGTAACGAACGCCGTGTATTCCACCGAATTGGGGTGTATAGGAATTTGGTGGAACCCGCTGGCCATGTCCAGGCTAATGAAGTATTTCGCCGTGTGTAACCTCGCGATTTGATCCGCGATAAGGGGTGGGGGGTACCGATCCGCGACCGTATTCTTATTTAACGCTCGAAAATCTACGCACAATCTATCCGAACCGTCCTTTTTCTTCACGAGTAGCATAGGGCTCGCGAACGGCGAATTGCTAGGTCTTATAATGTTAGCTCTGAGTAGTTCGCTGATTCGCGCTCGTACGATTCTCCGCTCTTCCTCGCTAAGTCTATAGGGGCTTCTTTGGACGGTGATGTTAGGGTCGATCAACCGTATTTCTAATTGGCCCGTATTTACGCGGGTACGTGGGAAACCCGTGATGAACGAGTTTTTGAATCTGTCGAGAATGGAAATCAATCGGTCTTTATCGTCGCCGAGTAGCTCGGTGTCTACATCATTGAGATCGATCGCAGGTTCGGCGATATTATTATAGACATTAACCGTTTTCGACTTACAAATATCGAGGCTATTGCGCGTCATGTATACGTCGAAGCCTTGGCTTAAAATTTCGCAACCAATAATGATATCGTGTTTTAAGTAATTGTCAGCAAGGACCTGAAAAATTATCTTCAGTGTAAGACCGCTGATACATACGGCGGACAGAATTTGGGTCGTACTCTTAACGCAAGTGTTCCCAATTCCTCGCATTACTACTATCTCGGTTGTTCTCTTGCCGGAAAATTTTGAAGCTATCGATTCTTTGATTAATGAGCATTCAGCTCCGGAATCAAAGCAAAACAGGAACGACTCACCCTGGTGACTTAATTTACCGGTCGGGGCCTCCACCACGCAGAAGTTAACCTGGCGCTCCTCTTTCGTAGCAGGGTTTCCTCTACGTAAGGTCGGGCAGTTGGGCGCGATGTGGCCCTCCTCGTTACACCTGTAGCAGGACACCTTCGAAGACGTGTTAGCCTGGTTTTCCCCTGGTTTTCGATTGCGTTTCTCCGCCTCCAGTCTTGTCCTCCCGCGGCACTCAGATGCTTTATGTCCGTGTCTACCACAGTGGTAGCACTTGTGTCGGGAGTCAGAAGGCTTATGCCGTTTAGCTTCGGGACCCGTGGAGGAGCTACTTACTGAAGACGCCGGCCTCTTCACCGAATCGTAGAGCACTGTCATTTCGCTTGTGAACTGGTCCTCGGTCTTGATATCGCTTGTGAGTGCTATCCGTAAGACGCGCTGGTCCTGTGAACCTATATGGAGGAGCACGGCAGCGTTGACTATCTCGTCCTTGGTACACCTTTCCTACCTCGCCATCAGGAAGAAACGTAAACGGCTACTGTAATCTCCCAGGGTTTCACCCTCCAGTCGTGCTCCATTTTTCATCTTCCATAGCGCCGTGGCAACTGTTTCTTTCCCACCATAGCGTATAAGGAAACGGTCTTTAAACTTTGGCCAAGAGGAAACTTGAGTAGCAGGTACTTGCGTAAGCCACTGCGCTGCCGAGCTTTCTAGAGCGGCACTCAAGGCACAAAGTAGCGCACTGCCTTGCAAAGGTTTTTCTTCCATGATCACGTCAACAGTCGCACACCATGCGGCTGGGTCGGAACCCAAGCTTCCGGGGTTAAAACGTGGAAGCGGTGCGGTCGTAAATGTTTCACTCGGTCTTTGCTCTCGCGACTGAGTCATCTGGCGCATGATGCCCATAAGTTGTTCCATCGTTACGTATGGCCCTGATCCCACTTCTGATGTCGGATTGAAGTCAGGATTAAGGAGATGGGCGTTTAATGAATTTTCATTAGAATTAGCCATTGTCGTGATACAACGAAGAGTTTATTAGCACAGGCTTATTAACAAGATTAAGCACTCGTAGCACTAGTGATAATGACCTTAGGTTCGAAACGAATCCGCGGTCACAGGATGATAAACGTATGTTCTCGCACAGTTCAAGTCTAACTCTTTGTTAACTAGATGTGAGGTATTCACTGGTTGTAAGGTGGCACTGTCATTCGTCGATGAGATCGTACGAAAGAATGAATCTCCGTCTCGACGATGCCGTCGAGGAGAACTATAATGGGTGTGTCTAAGGACATGAGATCCTCGGATTCGTCAACGAAAGCTTTCGTTCCAAAGGTGAGGGAAATGAGCGCTGTCGCTAATTGGTCGATCTCCATATCGGCGTTTTGAAAGAGATGCTGGCCGCCCTTAAGGGGAGGTTGTTGACGGGGGCATCGTTCGTGGAAGATAGGCTTCTCCTATCTTCCCGTAGTTGTGACAACGACTGTTTGTCTAAATGAAGAACTTTGCTTGACTAAATCTTAAGATTTATTGCGGGTCCTCACGTTAGCTAAACATACTGCAGAGGTATATTGACATCTGGAGATCATCTTACCCGAAGGATAGGATCTGCGTGTGGCGAGCCACGGAACAGAAACCTTTGAAATATTTACTGCCACGTGTCGCTACGGCTATTTCTTTTAAGGAGAGGTATAGAGTTACTCTGTGCCTTTGTTAGATAAAACGTTCATCCCTTTGACCGCGGCTACGTTCGGCGACTAATTGTCGCCTCGAGCCCAAGGTCATGATCATAAATCTCGAACAATCGGAGCGACATTTGTTTATGCTAAGTTACAAAGTTACGGTATTCCCGCGAATCCAAGGAGGGGTTCCGATATTCTTTCATCTCCGGCATATATATATATAATTAGTATAAGAAAAATTTTAACTTCCACTAATAAATTTACAATTTATTTCTTTTTCAGACATAATACTTTAATATTTAAATATAAAGATTTTAAGTTAATTTCTAAAACTATTAATCTTCAAAACTAAAAATATAAAATAACTTTATAAATCTTAATAAAAAAATGGTTAATATCAACTGTATTTTCGAGCTATCGCGGGGAGACGCGGTCGTTAGAATACGCGTCAACGGGAGTCGTAAATTCCCGCTACAATTAGAATAATCGACATCACGAATAGTTCGATCACCGTATTTCGGTTAGGATAATAGGGGTAGTTGTGGTATAACACTGTGATTCACAGAGTTAGAAAAAATATATATTTTTCCAACGATTTATACAATCACACAAAATAATAACGTCGTTACATAAGATACCGATAGCGAAGAGAAGGATTATTCTTAGAAGAGAGAGTTCGCGACTGATTAGTCGATTGACTGTATAAAGAAGATTGACCGGGTGACCGCATGAGTAAGACTGACTCTTTGCTCTCGTGCAATTGCGGAGGAAAGCTCGTGTGGGTGTGGTTTTTTGGGTGAAGAAAACGGATTCGTTGCTCACACTTTTCGTTCGTGAAGTGAGGGCAATGATCTGCGATATCCATTGGTTAGTCGATGTTGATGAGTGATGAGAGGGGACGGAACCTCCTACTACTGTTGCCAGTTTGATGCCTTTGTTTTTTGGGAAACCCGACTTTTCCGTTAGGCATTTCCATCTTACGTTAGGCCACTACCCGCTTTCTCCGGAATTCTTAAGAGCGCGTAATAAACCCAAGGACCTTTCTAAAAAACCAGCTGAAAACACTTCTAGAATTAGAAAGTCTTTTCTGGCAAACAGATGTGCTTAGACCATGTGTGCGAACAATGCAGCTAGAATTGCAACTTTATGGTGAGTCCTTGGGCCTATGGAGTGTTCGAAGGACGACACGTAGACCATTGGTTGGCAAGCCGCGCGGGATGGCGTGCAGATGTGTTGCGCGGCGGAACATCAACTAACCACAAAAATATTGGAATAATATATTTTATTTTCGCTATTTGATCAGGAATAATTGGTTCATTTGTAAGTTTATTAATTCGAACAGAATTAAGTCATCCAGGTATACGAATTAATAGTGATCAAATTTATAATTCTTTAGTTACAAGACATGCATTTTTAATAATTTCTTTTATAGTTATACCATTTATAATTGGAGGATTTGGTAATTATTTAATCCCATTAATATTAGGTTCACCTGATACAGCTTTCCCACGCATAAATAATATTAGATTTTGACTTTTACCTCCATCATTATTTATGTTATTATTAAGAAATATATTTACACCTAATGTAGGTACAGGATGAACTGTATATCCACCTTTATCTTCATATCTATTTCATTCATCACCATCAGTTGATATTGCAATTATTTCCTTACACATAACAGGTATTTCTTCTATTAGTGGATCATTAAATTTTATTGTAACTATTATAATAATAAAAAATTTTTCATTAAATTATTATCAAATTAATTTATTTTCATGATCAATGTGTATTACAGTTATGTTATTAATTTTATCTTTACCAGTATTAGCTGGAGCTATTACTATACTATTATTTGTTGAGAAATGCTCAGTTGGTATGACCGCTAGTTACTAAAAGGTTACTAGGGTCATGTTGGTACGACTCCTGACGACGCTCTTTTGTCTTAGGAGTCGACCGCGTGTTATTTGCTAAGACGCATCCCGAGTGATTAGACGCTTGCTGTGTGATTTGGCGTTTTGTATAAGAAAGAAAATAAAAGGTGTGATAACCAATCCGAGTGGATCAGCTTGATTATCAACCCCAACCTATATAAAATAACAGGTTATGGGCCCAGGGCAGTAAACTGCGGCAAGAGAGACATATATTTTTGAGTTTTCAATTTTTTTTGTGAAATTATCCGAGGAGAAAGCACACTATGTCCGACCAAGAAAGCATGGCCGATGTGGACAAGGAGATGAATCCAATCTTGAAGAAAGGAAATTACGAGTACTGGAGAACAATGACGGAAGCTTCGTTGGTCTTTCTGGGCTGCTGGGATGCCGTACAGCCAGGATTTACGCCAGCGGAAATGATGAAGCCAGAATGCATAAAGATGGACAACAAAGCACGTGCGTATATTTTCCGGCATGTACGCCGCCAATACCTTGGGGATATCAGAACCCTGAAAACAGCAAGAGAGTGCTGGAAGGCATTAGACGATATCCACGGGAGATCCACGTCGATGGACATTGTATTATGCATGCGAGAACTAGGAACAATGGAGAAGACCCCTAGCATGGATGTGTCCGAGTATTGCGGGAGAATACAAGATCTATGCGACAAATTATCCAGCGTTTTTTTTTTTTTTAATTTATTTCTTGAAATTCACAATTTGTCCAATTTGGACATTTGATGGAATTTTTTAACAGTTAAATTAGCATGTTGGTGGCTACCCCTAGCGGGGAACCATCCTCGTGTTTGCTAGGTTATGTCCTTTATAAGGTCTGCTGGGTGCTTCCTTTTTAGTCTTCTGTCCATGTTTATGGTTTTGTACGTTTCCGCAGCTAGCCGGTTTGGGGGTGTTGCTATTCTTGATTTGTATTTTTCTGAGTATCTGCTAATTTCTTCCTTGACCGTTGGGATTCCCAGATCCCTGCATAGTACTCATTTCTAACATACCATGGGGCGTTTACTATTGTTCTAAGGATTTTAGCCTGTATAACCTCTATTTTGTTTATATGGCTGATTGCTGCCATCCCCCATAATGGTATTCCGTACGCCCTGATTGGTTTTATGATCGTTTTATATATTTTCAATTTATTTTCTATGCTTAATTTGGATTTTCGGCTTGTTAGCCAATGCATTTGTCTCCTTGTTTTCTGTATTTTTTCTACTATTGATTTGACATGTAGTTTCCATGTGAGTTGTGTATCTAAGTGGAGTCCTAGGTATTTGACATGCTGTGTTTGTGTTATATGCGTGTCGTTCAGGAGGATGTTTGATGGTATCCTTTTTCGTAGCGTGAATGTAATATGGTTGCATTTATTGGGGTTTGCTTTTATTTGTTTTTCTTGTAGCCACTTTTCTATTTTTGTGATATGTTCTTGTAGTAATTTAACTGCCGTTTCTGGGTTACTATGCCTGACTAGTATAGCTGTGTCGTCCGTGAATGTCAGTACTTTACTATTGGTAGTTGTTGGTATGTTAGCCGTGTATAATGTGTATAGTATTGGGCCTAGGACGCTTCCTTGTGGTACCCCGGCCTTGATGTCTTTAACTTGAGAATATGTGTCCTTGATTTTTATTACGAAGGTTCTGCTGCTTAGGTAGGATTTTATTAATTGGTGTATTTGCTCCGGGAATTGTTTCCTAATTGTTTGTAGTAGACTTTCATGGTTAATTTTATCGAATGCTTTCTCTATGTCTATAAAGAGGGCTGTGCAGTATCCCTTGTTTTCTAGTGCTACTATTATTTCGTTTATAAGCCTGTGCATTTGCTCTATCGTGGAGTGTTTGTTTCTGAAACCAAATTGGTGATCCGGTATTAGTTTTTTTTGTCTCTACTATTGTTTTTATCTGGCAATATATTATTTTTCCAGTATTTTGGAAAATATTGGAAGCAGTGATATTGGTCTGTAAGATGCAGTTTGGTGCGGGTCTTTGCCTGGTTTATGTAACATTTTGATCTGTGCTAATTTCCATGGTTTGGGGAAGTATTGAATTCTTAGAATTGCATTGAATATTATTGTCATTAGTCTTATTGCTTTTGGCGGAAGGTTTTTCAAGATTTAGCATTGATTAGGTCGATTCCTGGCGCTTTGTTGTTTTTTGTTTTATCAATTATGTTTCTAATTTCTTGTGTTGATGTTTTAGGTATGGTGTATTCCTTGTCGGATGTGGTAGTAGTGGTTTGCGGATCCTCCTCCGTATGTCTTTTGAGGTTGCTGTTGTTGATAATGTGTGGTGTGAATGTGTTGCAGAGGTGGTTGGAGAATTCTTCAGCTTGTTCTTCGTTGCTTCTTGCCTATGTGTTATCTGCTTTTCTGATTACTGGGACGGGTATTATTGGCTTCCGTATTTTTTTTCGTGGCTTTCCATAGTGAGTAGTTGGTGTTCTCGTGTGTGGAGAGTGTACCTATGAACTTTGCGAATTCGTTATCGTTGTGCTCCTTTATTTTGTTTTTTTATTTCCTTTGCAAGTTTGTTTAAGTGTTTTTTGTTTTCTCGAGTTCTGTATTTTTGCCATTTTGCTTTTGCTTTTCTGTTTTCTCTAATTTTGTCGAGTATTTCTTGCGGGATTGTTATTGTTTGTCTGCTGGTTGGTTCGGGAATAGTGGTTGTCCTTGCTGCTTCCTGAATAGTTGCTGTCAATGTTGCTACTGCCTGTTCTATGTGTTCAGGAGTTTTTAACGGGATGTTGCAGTTTATTTTGCTTTCTATTATTTCTTTGAAAGTTTGCCATTTGGTGGTTTTATTGCATAGTGTTTCTGGTTTGCTATAGAGTATTGGTTTGTTTCTGTATTCAATTATTATGGGTTTATGATCGGAGCTGAGCTCGAGGTTGGGTGTTATTTTTAGTTTATTTGTGTTTAGTTCCCTTGTAACTGCAAAGTCCAGAAGATCTGGTTTTTTGTTCAGGTCAGTCTGCCAATATGTTGGTGTTCCTGTGGATAATATATTGAGGTTATTATTTCTAATGTATTTTTCCAGTGTTCTGCCTCGAGGTGTAGGTCTTGACCCCCATAGCGTGTGCTTTGAGTTGTAGTCTCCCCCTGCGATTTACTTGTCCCCTAGGTCCTGGAAGTATTCTTCCCACATTTGTGATGTTATTTTGTGTCACGGAGGCACATATACTGCTGACAACTGGAAGTAGTTGTTGCTAGTTTGAACTGTAACGGTGGTTGCTTGTAAATATTCTTTGTTAACTTGGCTGTGTAGATAATGTTTGATATCGTTTCTGACTATCACTACTGTCCCTCCGTGAGCTTTTCCTGAGGGGTGTTTGGTATCATATATGGTGTAGTATGGTATTTTCAAGTAGCTTTTTGTAGTGAAGTGTGTTTCTGAGACAAGTAGTATGTCTATATTGTTATTGTATATGAATGTTTTAATTTCGAGGGCCCGTTGTTGTAGGCCGTTTGAGTTCCAGGCTGCTATTTTTAGAGTGTCCGTTTTTATTTTTTGCTTAGCACGTTTGTAATTAGTTGTAGCATGACTGTGATTTGTTGGGTTTGCTGTTTGAGTACTGCGTTTTGTTCGCTTATCATTCTGGTTAGCATTTCGGTGTTCTTTATGGATTGTTTGAGCAGTTCTTTGATTTCTGCAGTGTCATTGTTACTATTGCTGTGGTATTGGTTGTCTGTATGTGTCGATTGGCTGGTTACTTGAGCGTAGCTTAGACTGCCAATGGTGTTGGTGCTGATGGGTTTGGTGTTTGTTGCTTGCTCTGTATTTGGTGTTATTTCGGGTTTTGTGCTGTCCTGTTGGGCTTGTATGTTAGTGATTGTCCTGCTTCGTAGAGGCGGGAATAGTTTGCGTTGTAATTGTTTCTTATCTTCGCAACCTTTATAACTGGCTGGGTGTTTTCCGTTGCAGTTGTAGCATCTAACCTCCTCTATTTTTCCCGTGGATCGGCAGTGTATCGTAAGATGATTTTTTGCGCATTTAACGCATGCCGGGCTTCTATTGCAATAGTTTTTTGTGCGGCCGTATTGCTGGCACCTTATGCATGGTGGGATATCTTTTTTATGTCTAAGTGGCTCCTCTTTTACTACTGTGTTTAGTAATTTTTCTATATCGTATATGTCTTTGTTGTTGTTTCTAGGTTCTAGTTCGACTAGGAATAGCATTAATGGTTGTTTGGTATCGTGTTTGTTAATGGTATTAATTGTCCTTACCTGGTGTCCGGTTTTTTGCAAGTTCTTCGCTTATTTTTTCGGTATTTGGTTTTGGGTGTAATCCCCTGATTACTGCTTTGTAGCTGTTGTCGGTTTTGAGCTAAAAGATGTGATACGCTGCGTTTTTTTCCTTTAGTGATCTTGTCACTTTTCTGAATATTTCCGGGGTGTTGGTTTGCACTTTCACCTGGTCTATTTTTATCTGTTTGATAACATAGTTATCTTTCCCTGCAGTGTTATTTAGTAGTTCGATGAGGGGGTCAATTATTTTCGCATCAATGTATATCGGTGGTGGTTTAGGAATGCGGTTTGTCGGACTTTCCGTTGCGTCCGTTGCTGCCTCTTCTGGCAGTGCGCTGAATGGATTATGCAATTTGATATCTTAAAATCATTGTTTCTTTTCCAGTGTTTCAGTTTTCCACGCGCTTGCGAACGGGGTTACCTTGCGTTTTTTGCTGGAAGTTGCCACCGTCCAGCTTTCTTCGTGGTGTATTGGTACGTTTTCCTCTCCGTCAGATTGTGTTGTTTCCATGATATCGTCTTTTTTCTCTACATATGTAGAGTCTGTAGCTCTATTTATAAAATATGTGTCTCCTGCGTTGGTTATTTTTATTGGTGGAATCTGCATGATTCCACGTTTTGTCAATGGGCGTTTACTTTGTCGCTTTCTCTTCCCTCTTGCCGCACTTTCACTGGAGCACTGTTGCGCACGTCCGTTTAGGTCGCCTGCCCAGGCGGAACTGAGTAGTAAACCTGATTACAAATATCTTATACGCATATTGTTTTTCTATTCGGTTTGTCTCTTTGGAATAACATAACTGTATGTTTGACCTTCGTAACCTCAGATCGTGAGTTATTAAATACAAACAATGCAGGAGTTACAACAGTTAGTTACCGCTTAGCACTTGTAAACAGTGGACATTAGTTTATGACGATCTGTATAAAATCTGAATATGAGTACAGTTTATGAACATTTTGATTCTGGAGTGTCAAAATCATTGTTTAGTGTACCTTTTATTGCTTAAAATTCGTTTAGGTGGAAACAGATTATGGATAAATCAAAGAATTTACTTGAATACGAAAGAGAACAAATTGTACGGTTGCGAAAGCAAAGTGAAACCTTCACGGAAATGGCAAATATAGCGAACAGGTCAGAAACGGCTTGTAAGTAAGCTGGGTATAAATTTTTAAAAGCAGATATGTATTGGGATCAACCGAAAAACAGAAGATCGCGGAAAACAACGCCGAATATGGATCAACGGATTCATCGATTAAGCTAAAAGGATCGTTTTCGTGGTGCAAATAATATTGCTGCGGAGATAAACCATAATAACGATACACAAATTCGTGCTAGAACTGTTAGAAGAAGATTAGAAGACTTTAACTTAAGAGGACGAAAACCCCAAAAGAAGCCACTGCTGAGTTCTAGGAATCGAAAAAGACGACTTACCTTTGCTACAGCTCATAAGCATTGGACAAGTGATGATTGGCAGAAGGTATTGTTTTCAGACGAATCGAAATTCAATCCTTCTGACGGGATACGGTATATTAGACGTCGAATTGACGGAAATTTGAAATTTGGCGTTTTAAACACTCTTAAACGTGGTGGCGGGAACGTTGTGGTGTGGGCGTGTTTTTCTCGAGGCGGCCCTGGTCCGATATGTCGTATTGATGGAATTAAAACAATACTCTACGAGGAGAACTTAAATGGACAGACTGTAGACATTAGGTGGAGATACAACATGGCCCTCTCCCAAAATGACACAGAATACAATCACAGAAAAAACATAAAAAAATATTGCTGGATACCGGAACCATAATAAAAAAAAAAAATAACAAGAGAAAGAGCCACAAAACGGCAACGCTCAAATCTCCCTCCGTGTAAAATAGTGTAATTATTGTAAAGATTGTAAATATTCTAAATATTTCTACAGGATACCCCTTCCTTCTCCTCAGCCACAGCCCACAGCCCCTCCGAAACCAAAAGTAGAAGTGTCCTGTTTTTGCGACCAGGTTTTCAGGACAGGAATAGGAAGAAAATAACAATATCGTATATAAGCACCACCCCATAGCGACTTAAATCTAATTTAAAAATAGTAAGCTAACAAATGTAATTTCGACACACAAAACATTGTATGGCTATCTCCGTTGGCTCGTACCGTCACGTATCGGTACTTTTGCCTAAACCACCCCACAACCAAAGTTCATTGTTTATTGTGGACAACACACCAATGTAATACTCATCTACTGGTCAATAAACGTTATAAAAAAAAAAGTTATAAAAAAAGCACTCGTTCTCGTACGATCACGAAAGTTAAGCAGCGCCGGGCACGGATAGTACCTGGATATGCGACCGCCTGGGAACTCTGTATGGTGTTGGCCCTTTTTGTTATTTTTCCAATCTTTTTTTTTTCTTTTTTTTTTGATAATCTATTTTTAATCAGTTCTGCCTGAGCAGCCGAGTTAAACGGACGTGCGAAACAGTGCTTCAGTGAAAGTGCGGCAAGAGGGAAAATGCAGATTCCACCAATAAAAATTACAAGTAAAGGCAAAACATACTATGTAAACAGAGCCACAGATTCTACCAACAATAGACAACCAATAAACGGAGAACACGGAAATACAGATACAAACGAAACAAACATGGAAATAACACAAGACAATGACGAGAACAATGAACCAACACACCATGACGAAAGCTGAAAGGTGGCAACTTCTAACAAAAAACGAAAAGTAACATCGTGCACAAGCGGCAGGAAAGCTTGAATAGCAGATAAGCAACAATAGCTACAAGAAATCACGCTCCGTAACTCATTTAGCGCACTGCCAGAAGAGACAGTAACAGACCCAACTAAAAAATCAACAACCCGCATCGCTAAACCACCGCCAATCTACATTGATGCTAAAATAATAAACCCCCTCATTGAGCTACTAAACAACACGGCAGAGAAAGAAAACTACACTATAAAACAGATAAAAGTAGACCAGGTCAAAGTTCAAACCAACACTCCAGAAACATTTAGAAAAGTGACAAAAACACTAAAGGAGAAAAACGCAGGGTATCACACTTACCAGCTCAAAGCCGACAAAAGTTACAAAATAGTAATCAGGTGATTACACCCAAAAACAAACACCGACAACATAAGCGAGGAACTAGCAAAAATCTGACACCAGGTAAGATCAATAAACAACATAACCAGATACGATACTAAACAGCCATTACCGCTATTTTTAATAAAGCTAGAATCTAAAAACAGCAACAAATATATATAAGAAATTTAAAAAGTTCTAAACACAATAGTAACAGTGGAGCTACCTAGACATAAAAAAAATATAGCGCAATGCATACGGTGTCAGCAATATGGAACATAAAAAGTTACTACAATAGAAACCCGGCGCGTGTCAATTGCACAGAAACGCACCTAACAATAAACTGTCCATACGTAGGAAAAATAAACGAAGTAAAATGCTTCAACTGCAATGGAAACCACCCAGCTAGTTACAAAGGTTGGGTAGTCAGAAAACAACTTCAACGCAAACTGTTTCCGCCGCTACGAAATAAGACAGTACAAAAACTGAGACAACAGCAAATTCACAGCACGCAATGAACATTAACCACAATAACACTAACACCTTTAGTAGCCGAAGCTATGCGCAAGTAATCAACCAATCGCCATCTTCTGACAACCAAAATCACAACAACATCAGCAACGACACTACAGAAATCAAGGAACTACTCAAACAATCCATCAAAAACACCGAAATGCTAACCAGACTGATAAGCGAACAAAACGCAGTTCTCAGACAGCAAACGCAACAAATCACAGTCATGCTACAACTGTTTATAAACATGCTGAGCAAAAAATAAAAACGGACACGTTGAAAATAGCAGCCTGGAACTCAAACGGCCTACAACAACGGGCCCTAGAAACTTAAACATTCCTGTATAACAACAATATCGACATATTACTTGTTTCAAACATACACTTCACTCCAAAAAGTTACATAAAAATATCATACTACACCATACATGATACTAAACATCCCTCAGGAAAAGCACACGGAGGGACGGCAGTAATAATAAGAAACGATATCAAACACCATTTACACAGCTAAGATAATAAGGAATATATACGAGCAACCACCGTTACAGTTCAAACTAGCAGCAACTACTTCCAGTTGCCAGCAGTATATGTATTTCCGCGACACAAAATAACATCACAAATGTGAGAGGAGTACTTCCAACACTTAGCGAACAAGTACATCGCAGCGGGAGACTACAACTTAAAACACACGTTATGGGGATCAAGACCTACACCTCGAGGTAGAACCCTGGAAAAATACATTAGAAATAATAACCTCAATATATTATCCACAGGAACACCAACATATTGGCCGACTGACCTGAACAAAAAACCAGATCTTCTGGACTTTGCAGTTACAAGGGAACTAAACACAAATAAACTAAAAATAACACCCAACCTCGAGCTCAGCTCCGATCATAGACCCATAATAATTGAATACAGAAACAAACCAATACTCTATAGCAAACCAGAAACACTATGCAATAAAACCACCAAATGGCAAACTTTCATAGAAATAATAGAAAGCAAAATAAACTGCAACATCCCGTTAAAAACTCCTGAACAGATAGAACAGGCAGTAGCATCATTGACAGCAACTATTCAAGAAGCAGCAAGGACAACCACTACACCCGAATCAACCAGCAGACAAACAAAAACAATTCCGCAAGAAATACTCGAAAAAATGAGAGAAAAAAGAAAGACGGACGCAAAATGCCAAAACATAGAACTCGAGAAAACAAAAAAACACCTAAACAAACTTGCAAAGGAATAAAAAATAAAAGAGCACAACAATAACGAATTCGCAAAGTTTATAGAGACACTCTCTGCACACAAGAATTCCAACTACTCTCTATGGAAAGCCAGTCCCAGCAACTAGAAAAGCATATAGCACATGGGCAAGAAGCAACGAAAAACAAGCTGAAGAATTCTCCAACCACCTTTGCAGCACATTTACACCACACAATATCAATAACAGCAACCTCAAATGCCATACGGATGAGAATGCGCAAACCACTAGTACCTCAACTGACAAGGAATACATCATACCTAAAACAACAGCACAAGAAATTAGAAACATAATCCATAAAAAAAAAAAAAAAAAAAAACAAAGCACCAGGAGTCGACCTAACAATGGCAAAAGCTAGAAAAACCTTCCGCCAAAAGCGATAAGATTGATGACAATAATATTTCAATGCAATACTAAGAATCCAATGCTTTCCCTAACCATGGAAAGCCATGGAAACCAGGTAACCAAAATGTTACCTAAACCAGGCAAAGACCCATACCAAACTGCATGTTACAGACCAATATCACTGATTCCAGTATTTTCCAAAATACTGGAAAAAATAATATATTGCCGGATAAAAACAATAATAGAGACAAAAAAACTAATACCGGATCACCAATTTGGTTTCCGAAACAAACACTCCACGATAGAGCAAATGCACAGGCTTATAAACGAAATAATAGTAGCACTAGAAAACAAGGAATACTGCACAGTCCTCTTTATAAACATAGAGAAAGCATTCGATAAAATTAACCATGAAAGTCTACTACAAACAATTAGGAAACAATTCCCGGAGCAAATACACCAATTAATAAAATCCTACCTAAGCAGCAGAACCTTCGTAATAAAAATCAAGGACACATATTCTCAAGTTAAAGACATCAAGGCCGGGGTACCACAAGGAAGCGTCCTAGGCCCAATACTATACACATTATACACGGCGAACATACCAACAACTACCAACAGCACAGTATTGACATTCGCGGACGACACAGCTATACTAGTCAGGCATAGTAACCCAGAAACGGCAGTGAAAATACTACAAGAACATATCATAAAAATAGAAAATTGGCTACACGAAAAACAAATAAAAGCAAACCCCAATAAATGCAACCATATTACATTCACGCTACGAAAAAAGATACCACCAAACATCCTATTGAACGGCACGCATATAACACAAAGCATGTCAAATACCTAGGACTCCACCTAGATACACATCTCACATGGAAACTACATATCAAATCAATGGTAGAAAAAATACATCAATAGTAGAAAACAAGGAGACAAATGCATTGGCTAACAAGCCGAAAATCCAAATTAAACATAGAAAATAAATTAAAAATATATAAAACGATCATAAAACCAATTAGGACGTACGGAATACCATTATGGGGGACGGCAGCAATGAGCCATATAAACAAAATAGAGGTAATACAGGCTAAAATCTTCAGAACAATAGTAAACGCCCCATGGTATGTTAGAAATGAGTACTATGCAGGGATCTGGGAATCCCAACGGTCAAGGAAGAAATTAGCAGATACTCAGAAAAATACAAATCAAGAATAGCAGCACACCTAAACCGGCTAGCAGCGGGAACGATCAACGCTTTAGATATGGAAAGGAAACACCCTGCAGACCTCACAAAGGTTATAACCTATCAGACGCGAGGATGGTACCCCGCTGGTGGTCACCCACATGGAAATAATACCGCTCAAAAATTCTTCCAAATGTCCAGATGGACAAATTGAAAATATAAAGAAATAAATGAAAAGAAAATATATTTTTAATAATCTACAATCTAAGCGTCGAAAAAAATAAATGTTTTGGTATTACACGACTATTAACTCACATTATATCGTTCTCTCATAGACGTACAAATAAATTGGCACATGTTTTAAAACTAAAAGAAGTCATGTTTCTTGATGTGCAAAAATTTTATTATAACGGATTGATATCGAAAATTGTTTTTCTATATTTTCGACTTTGAGTACACAGGGAACCACCATTTGGCTCGTACCACCGAATAGGGTACCCAAGTGCTAGCCCATTCAATCGATTGTCCTTTCACGTGTATGCGTACTCGACGAAACTTCAGCGTCCATTTTTTCAAAAACGTAAAACACGTGAAAACAAAAGACATGTAAACAAAAAATTTAATAACGAATCCTCTACATTCATAGAAACACTCCCTGCGCACGAGAATACCATCTACTTTCTATGAAAAGCGACGAACAAAATAAAGGAACCAATAAAACTAATCCCAGCAATCAGAAAAGCAGACAACAGATGGGCTAGAAGCATCGAAGAGTAAGCTTCACAATTCTCCAACCACTGTTGTAACACATTTGCTCCATATAATACTAACAACAGTAAAACCAAATGTCATTCAGACGAAGACGCGCAAAATAATAGTACTCCAACTAACAAGCACTACACCATACCTAATACAACAGCACAAGAAATTTGAATCATAATCGAGAATACAAAAAACAATAAAGCACCAGGAGTCGACCTAATCAATGGTAAACTCCTGAAAAACCTTAAAGCAATACGTTTAATCGCAATAATATTCAATGCAATTTTAAGAATCCAATACTTTGCTAATCTATGAAAGCTAGTAGAGATCATAATGTTACCTAAGCCAGGCAAAGACCCACACCAAACTGCATCCTACAGACCAATATTATTACTTCCTGTGTTGTCCAAAATACTAGACACAATAATATACGATCGGCTAAAACCAACAATAGAGGAAAAAGAAATTAATATCAGATCACCAATTTGGATTCAGAAACAAACACTCTACGATGGAGCAAATTTTACTAACAATAGAAAAGAAACAATACTGTACAGCCATGCCATTCATGGGAGCATTGCCATTGAGAAAGCATTTGACAAAGCGAACCATGAATCGCATCTGCCACGCTGTTGATCGTTCAAGATGACGCTGAAGAATAACAGTTTGCTTCTTTTTACCGAGTAGTTTATGACACTATTGGTCATTGAAGAGTTTTCGGGTCTAGACTCTTAGGTCTCGCTCAGCAGTGTCATAAATCCTTACCTATTCAGTAGTCTTGAACAGTATATTTGCATTTTTTTACATATTAATGAAATTTCATTGTAGTATGTATGTATAAAACTTGTGTAAAAAGATGATACTTTTTATGAAAGAATGAAAGATGAAAGTATTTTAACGTGTAAGAAGCAAAAAAATGTCTTATTCAAAGAGTATTCAAACTAAGAGTATTCATTTAATTCGTTCAATACAAATTGTCTTACTTCTATGGGAGAAAGAAAGACTTTTAGTATTACGTTATTGATAAGTTTAAAAAATATACATAACCTTAATATTTTCATAGAAACAATAACATTTCAAAAATTTATTCACCCTATCGTAGCATGTATAAGAAATAATTAATTATTTTCCTTTTCTGTCAATCTCACAAATCTGTTATCTATAAAAAAAGAGCATTAAGAATATCGGGAACACCTTGTATACTACCTGGTATCATTTTAAGTTAAAATATTTCCTTTTTCCTTAAATTGTTTAAAATATTGTATCTCATGAATTTATTTAGGTACTTCGTAGAAGAAAAGTTTGGTTCAAAATTTGTTGAATCCAGATCTCCACCTTTTCATAAATCCTTTGAAGAAACTAGTTCAATCACGCCTATATTTTTCATTCTCTCTCCAGGCGTTGATCCGTTGAAGGTAAGAAATTTATTCAATAACTACAAACATTCTTTACGCATAGCAGATCTGTTAATTTTTTTTATTTACATAACGTCACATCGGCTTATTAGTTATTAGCAACTATATAGTGTTGTGTTATCAATCGAGACAAAAATCCAGTAGTTTGTTTGTAGTCTACTGGGATAGTTTCCAAAAGCTTATCAAGATTCGTCTGGATGAGCTGTTTAAAAGTTTCTCAGCTTTAATCAATGAAATATTTATCGCAGGAAAGGAAAACAAAATTTGACTGAAGATTCGTAAAAATCTTTTGTGTTCTTTTTTGTTAAGTTCTTCGCGCCTCCAAGGTTCTGGGCTAAGTATCGTGCAGTCCCTTACAATCTGCTTACTAAAAGGCATCACTACTTTCCCCACTCCGTAACAAGATTCTTTAAACGAATTATACTCTTTATTCTTCTTCCCATTCGCAACGAGACGCGTGCAACCGCGAAGTTAAAATACGACTCTGCGACTACAAAGTATATGAAAACATACATATATATACGTGCTATGCACACGTGCGAAATAGTCGAATAGCGCGCGATTAAACGTCATTTTGCTGTTAGAATATCAGGAGGCCTTACTGAGAATTATTTATTTATTTATTTATTTATTCATTTATTTATTTAATGTATAGCACTATTAACTTATAATAATAATATATATAATGTATAATATTGTATGCAATATATAACGCTATATAGGGTGAAACTGTAGAAACGTTATCGACCCTCGGATTTCTATGATTTTTGGATATAATGTAGAAATATTTTGAACAACTTTTACCTATATACTATACTGTACATAAAGAGTGAATTTGTTTAGTTTTCAATATATTGGCAAGAAACTACCGGCTCAATTATAGTGTATTTCTGCCTATAGATGTTCATCGTGACACAGTATGCATCGGTCTGGTTGCCAGTCGCCGGTCACTTATTTTCTGTTTATTAACAATTATTTAATTATTTAACATTTGAATTCAATACATTGAAGATATTCACTTTTAATTGAGCTATGAGTTACGAGTTATAACAGACTCTTGTAGCCTCGCATGTGTACATTGTGCACGAAGCCTTTAAACTCGCCCGATCGTCGTTTTCAAAGAGAAGATAAGTGACCGACAATCGGCAACCAAACTAAAGCATACGCTGTCACGGTTGCACAACTGCAGATGCAGAATTCACTGTAATGATATTGATAGTTTTTCTTCTGTCACTTCTTGTATAGGAAAAGATTATTTAAAATATCGATTTCTACAACATATTCAAAAACATCGAAATCGATGAATAGTTAATGTTTCTGCAGTTCCACCTATCAAATCATATTCTCTTCAACGCTATTCAATTTTTATTCGAAAGATTTTGCTATAAAGTAAGTAACTTTCTAATAGTTTGGAATGATGAAGTTAGATGCTTCATCCTATTTAGCGTAGATTATCATACATTCAAAGCAATAGCTTTCTGTTTGTTCATTAATATGGCATTACTTAGTTTTTATCTAATTGGGAAATGTAAACATTTTCTAATGTAATTTCAATATAAGAGCTAATGGAATTTTAAGATCACTTTTCAAAAGAACGGTTCCTTTGCGACCCATGGTTCCTTGCAGATATTACGTGATCCAATTAGATATCCATTACGCGATGCAATAAAAAAATTTGGCTTTGAAATTCTGTTGTACGGTATCTTTTTTTAATAAATCTCCACTGATCTGAAGATATAGGATCATCTACAAAAGTCATGAGATATAATTCTTAAATACCCTGAACAACCAATAACCTCTAACCAAACTGCGCAACATTTAATAATTTTTTTTTAATGCAATATAATTGTAATACCTTCTTACTCTTCTCATTTCCTATACTCCGTTGCTTTCGGTGACATATCTTTTGTTTACCAGTTTATAACCTGAATCGAAGATAATTAAAATTAAGAATTATCGATACCTAATAAATTATACAAGAACATGTTACGAAAATCAACGTAATCATATCGAATATGTATTTAGAATAACGACAACGATAAAATTTCAGGACGTTGAAAAACTGAGAATGCAATTGAGTTTCACTTTTGGAGGAAGAAATTTCCATAATGTGTCACTGGATCAAGGTCAAGAACCCATTGCTGAAGAAACCATAGAACTTTCAGAGAACGAAGGCCACTGGGTAAGTTTGCAAAATGTCCATTTGGTGAGGAAATGGTTGCCTGCATTAGAAAAAAAGATGGAACAATGCTCGAAGAATCCACATGATGATTATCGATTGTTCATCAGAGCGGAACCCAGTCCTGATCGTCATGAATCAATAACACCTCAGGTAATAAATAATTATATAATTTAAAAAAGCAAAAGAAAATATGCATTCTAAATTAAGCTAACATGTGCTAATTCTATTCTTTAACCTTCCGTCGGTAATATGGTTTTCCACTACCGCGGTCGGCATTACAGGTTTTTCAGTAACTGGCCTAATTTCTTACTGTTTTTTGCTTTAAAAAAATCTAAGAAAATTCTGAGATACCTAGTATAGTTCCTAATTTACTATATAAATGATACTTTAGCCAATAAGTAGATAATATCGATAAGGAACACTAATTACTAAATGTAGGGTTCGTTAAATTGTACACAGGGTATACTGAAATCAGCCATAAAGATCACAAACGAACCACCATCTGAAATTCAAGCAAACATCCATAAAGCATAAACATCCATAACTTTAGCCAGCAAACTTTGGAGTCCTGCGGCAAGGAAACCGAATTCAAAGCAATAGTATTCGCACTTTGTTATTATCACGCTGTACTTGCAGAACGTAGAAAATTTGGAGCGCAAGAATGAAATAGGGTAAGTGACTTTAAATCTTAATGGATCATAACGTTATATTAGAAATTATGGATCGAAGATTTGTAAATGTTGAAACATTGAGAGAATGCAAAAAACAATGTTTACGATATCTTGTGTGAATAACTTGAAATTAATACTCTTTAACAGATCTTTTATTAATCATAAGACATATTTCGAATATATCTTTCAACGGTGGTATAATTTAAAACGTACTATAACTGTCTTCCTTGTAACCTGCAATTAAATTAGGCAAAGCTACTAATAAGATAAAGCATTCCATTTTAATAGTGATAATATTAGCAAAGTTCGTAAATTATATTCTTTGATAATTGTTTTTTTTTTAGTCAATATATGTTTTAATAATAAATTATTAAATAATTTAGAACGTAACTAAGCAGAAATAGCAATTAAACAAATTTCTCCGTTACTATGTTGATAATCGTTGTTAAAATATCACATTTACATATATATATGTCGTATATGAGGGGACATCGGAGCCTTTCTATTGGAATTTTTGGGAAGATCCCCAATATTTTAGTCTAAACTATTTTGTATAGCTCTACTTATATCGTAAGATTTAGAAATAGTTGTTATGATTCAATCCTATTATGTTTGCCCGAGATTTGTGACGGTGGGCTTGGGCTCGAGGTGACACGGCTGGTCGCCGAACGTGGCCGCGATCACAGGATAAACGTTTTTACCTAACAGAGAAGTGCCAATATTGTGGGACACATGTTGTATTAACAATCAAACCCCGGGCAGGAGCAATGTCAGCTCTACGCGGGTCTGCCTAGCAACGGCAGCTGGAATTTTGTTGATATCCCCGGGCAATACGCAACGAACAAACGCTATCGTAAGGAGAGGAAAATTCCCATCAGTCTATTATTCTTGCGATCATCTTGGAGAGTTGAACACGTCGTCTTTACGTGCATTATTATACCGAGCGTTACAGAAAACGTTACTTTGAGTTACCCCGTTGACCGTGGATTCGTTATTGAACCTAAGAACATTGTCACTAACATCTCGAGTGTTTAATCAGCACGGTTATTTGTCAAACTTTGTAAAAATCAATATTCATACCAGTAAATATAATCTCTACTGTACAACAACGATGGCCAGTCCGAATGAAGATTCGTTACACGCCCCTGAACCGAACGTTAACCCGACATCAGAAGTGGGATCAATGCCAGTTATAACAATGCAAGAGCATATGACTATCATGCGCGAGATAATTCACACGCTAGTGCAAAAACCGAGTGCGGAACCTAAAAATTTATCACTACCGCGTTTTAACCCTGAAATCGCGGGCTCCGATTCAGCTACATGGTGCGCAGTTGTTAATCTGATCATGAAGGAAGCTCCTTTACAAGGCAGTGCGTTACTTTCTGCTTTGAGTTGTGCTTTAGAAGGTTCTGGAGCGCAATAGCTTACGCAAGTACTGGTTGGTGGAGATATTACCTGGTCAAAATTTAAAGAACTTTTTATCGCGCGTTTTGGTGGCAAAGAGACAGCAACCTCAGCGCTAATGAAGATGTCCAATGAAAAACCACTGAAGCACGAAACCACGGGAGCTTTCGGCATTCGTCTCCGTTCCTTCCTGAAGGCGAGGTGGAAAAATTTAACTTTGGCTGAGGTAATCAACGCCTCCGTCCTTTTTCAATTGGCTTCACAAGATCAGCGTATTGAACGAATAGCACCTACGAATGATATCAAGATCGAGGATCAATTTTTAAATGAAATGCGAGCTTTCTCTTACGCGAAGAAGAGGCCGGCGCCTTCGTCAGACAATTCATCAGTGGGTCCTGTAGCTAAACGACATAAGCCTTCTGACAACCGTATTAAGTGCCTCTGGTGTGGAAACCACGGACATAAAATAGTGGAGTGCCGTAAAAGAATAAAATTTGAGCAGCAGAAGAACATACGAAACCCAGAAGGAAATCGACCAGCCGCATTGTCAAAGGTGTCTTGTTTCAAGTGCCATGAGGAGGGTCATATCGAGCCTAATTGCTCGTTATTGCGGAAGGAAAAAAAGACAAGAGTAGCACACCGAAAGTAAACTATAATTCCAATAACGAGCGTCGAGTCGACTTTTGCGTAGCGAAAGCTTCAATTGGTAAATTAAGTCATCTGGGTGAGTCGTTTCCATTTTACTTCGATTCTGGAGCCGAGTGTTCGCTGACTAAAGAATTCGTAGCCTTGAAATTTTCCGGCAAAAGAATGACTGACATAGTAATAATGCGATGAATAGGAGATACTTCTATTAAATGTACATCACAAATTTTGTCCATTCTACGTATTAGTGGTTTTACATTGGAGATAATTTTTCATGTCCTTGCAGATAGTTATTTAAAGTATGATATAATGATTGGTCGTGAAATTTTAAGTCAAGGTTTTTACGTAAATATCACACAGAACAACATCGTTGTTTGTAAAACAAAAACAATTAATGCATGTAACAAATTCGCTGAAAACGAGATCAATATTAATGAGGTCGACACTGATGTAATTGGTAATGATAAAAGCCGATTAATTTCTGTTCTCGAAAAATTCAAAGATTCACTCATTACGGGTTTCCCACGTGCTCGTGTAAATACAGGTCAGTTAGAAATACGGTTAATTGATCCTAACGTCATTGTACAGAGAAGTCCTTATAGACTTAGCGAGGGAGAACGAAGAATCGTACGTGAGAGAATAAACAAATTAATCGAAGCAAAAATTATAAGACCTAGTAATTCACCATTCGCGAGCTCTATGTTACTCGTGAAAAAGAAAGACGGTTCAGATAAACTCTGTGTGGCTTTCCGGGAGCTAAATAAAAATACGATCGCGGATCGGTATTCCCTACCCCTTATTGCGGATCAAATCGCGAGATTGCAAAAGGCGAGGTACTTTATTAGCTTGGACATGGCCAATGGGTTTCATCAAATTCCCATTCATCCTGATTCGACGGAGTATACAGCGTTCGTTACCCCCGACGGACAATATGAATACATAACGATGCCGTTTGGACTGAAAAAAATGCATCGTCCGTTTTTCAGAGGGCCATTCTCAATGCCTTAGGCGACATCGCTTATTCATACGTTGTTGTTTATATGGATGACGTCCTAATTATTGCCGGCTCGATAGATCAAGTTTTAGAAAGATTGGACATCGTATTAAATGCCCTCGTAAACGCCGGATTTTCTTTTAACTTCGTTAAATGGTCTTTTCTAAAGACGTCGATACTCTATTTAGGATATGTAATTCATAACGTAGAAGTTCGTCCCAACCCGGGTAAAATACAAGCCTTGAGTTCTTTACCCGCACCAACGACCGTCACACAACTTAGGCAGTTCATAGTCTTAGCCTCTTATTTCAGAAAATTCATTCGTAAATTTTCACAGACAATGAAACCCCTGTATGCGCCCACTTCAGGTAGCAAAACCATAAATTGGACGGTTAAACACGAAAAGATAAGGCAAAAAGTAATTTCTATCCTGGCCGATGCGCCGGTATTAATGATATTTGGCCCTAATTATCCTATAGAATTACATACTGACGCTAGTTCGGATGGATATGGGGCTGTTTTAATGCAGAAAGTAAAAGATAGAAAACAGAGTAGTAGAGTACTATAGTAAAAGAACTAGTCCTGCGGAATCCAGGTACCATTCGTAGGAATTAGAGACGTTAGCAGTTGTAAACGCTGTTAAACATTTTCGTCACTATTTGCATGGACAAGAATTCCTTGTCGTTACTAATTGTAATTCTTTGAAGGCATCCGGTAATAAGGTGAGTCTAAATGACAGGGATCACAGGTGGTGGGCTTACCTACAAACGTTTAGTTTTAACATTATATATCGAGAAGGTAAACGAATGGCTCACGTAGATTTCTTTTCGCGGAATCCCATGGATATTGATTATACCAAAATTAACAAAATTAAAGAGAAAGAAATTAATCTGGCTGAAATCTCGGAAGATTGGCTATTAGCGGAACAACGTGGTGATCCTCAAATTTCGGAAATCGTTATTAAATTGCAAAATGATGATCTCGCGAAAGATATCGCAAATACATACGAATTACGATCTGATACCCTTTATCGTAGAATACAAAGAAAAAGCACAACTCTCTGTTTGCCTATTGTCCCAAGAGATTTTAGATGGTCTGTTATTAATCATGTGCACCAGTCAATTATGTACTTAGGTTGGGATAAAACGCTTGAGAAGCTGTACGAGTATTACTGGTTCGAAGGAATGGCGAAATATGTTCGTAAATTCGTAGAGAACTGTCATGCTTGTCAAGTTTCGAAAGCTAGTTCAGGTAAAATACAAGCTGAATTACATCCTATACCTAAGACCAGCGTACCTTGGCGTACAGTTCACATGGGCATAACGGGCAAGCTAAGCGCTAAAAGTGACTCGAAGGAATATATCATTGTTTTGGTCGATGCTTTCACTAAATTTGTATACCTGCATCATAGATAGATTTTACCTGCTTAAAATAGATTCCCTTAATACAATTAAGGCGCTTAAGTCTATATTAAGCTTAAGCGCTATATTTTTATTCGGGAGTCCTAGCCGGATAATAGCGCATCAAGGAAGATGTTTTACCGGTAAAGAATTCTAAGATTTCTGTCAAAATCAACAAATTAAGCTCCACTTAATAGCAACCGGTGCTAGTAGAGCCAATGGGCAGGTAGAACGCATTATGGGTACGTTGAAAAATATGTTTACAACGGTAGAATCGCCCGGGTAGTCATGGCAAGACACGATTGGCGAAATACAATTGGCTTTGAATTGCACCATCAATCGTGTGACTGGATCGAGTTCGTTGGAATTGCTAATTGATAGAACAGCAATACTCTACGATTTATCACTGTCTGACAATGTTGAAGAAAGAGAAATAAATATCTCCGATGTAAGACAGCAGGCCGTACAGAACATAGAGATTAACGCCCAATACGATAAAAAAAGATTCGACAAAACGAAAGCTAAAGTGGTTAAGTTTAATCTTGGTGATTTTGTTTTACGCAAAAATGAGGAGAGAAACCAAACCAAATTAAATCCAAAATTCAGGGGTCCATTTGTAATAGCAGAGATTTTGGAAGGAGATAGATATGTTTTAAAAACATTGGATGGTAAACGAACATACAAATACAGTCATGATAGGTTGAGAAAAATGTCAGATAGTTGCATTCCTGCTGAGTTAGATGTCTGTAGTGATGACGATGGCAGTGACAATGACAATATGAATACACCGATCCCAGGGGATCATTAGCACTATGAACACAATACTATCATTCAGTATTTCCACACACAAGCCTAGTGCGATGATGTACTAGCACACAAGCCTAGTACGACAGTGTACTAGCATTCAGTATCTCCACACACACGTCTACTGCGACAATGCACTGACATTCAGTGTCTTCACACACACCCAGTATGGTAATATGACCCAACAAACTGAGATTCATCCATATACGAAATCGAAAATGATCTGTCATGTCATTACGGTTTGACTGGTAATTCACAGAATGCAACTAGCACTTTGAATACTAATCATAATGTTACTGATTGTTGTTTTTCGTTTTTTTGCTATTGGACATTCGATCAGAGTTTTTGTTGCTGCACTGGACCCTTGGCTTGTTAGGACATTTGGTTAAATTGTAAATAATGTCCTAGCAACCGCGGCTGGAATTTTGTTGATATCCCCGGGCAATATGCAACGAACAAACGCTATCGTAAGGAGAGGAAAATTCCCATCGATCTATTATTCTTGCGATCGTCTTTGAGAGTTGAACACGTCGTCTTTACGTGCATTATTATACCGAGCGTTACAGAAAACGTTACTTTGAGTTACCCCGTTGACCGTGGATTCGTTATTGAATCTAAGAACATTGTCACTAACATCTCGAGTGTTTAATCAGCACGGTTATTTGTCAAACTTTGTAAAAATCAATATTCATACCAGTAAATATAATCTCTACTGTACAACAACGATGGCCAGTCCGAATGAAGATTCGTTACACGCCCATGAACCGAACGTTAACCCGACATATATATAATTTATGTATGTATAATGTATGTGTATTGTATACATATATATGTATACTATAATATATGTATATATAAAATTTATGTATAACGTTCAGAGATAAGTAATTATTAATATAATTAGATGTAGTAACTTAATGGGTCTAGAGGTAGGACAAGTAAAGACGCTTTATTTGTTAACAAGTTGGTATAGTTTGTGTATTTAATAACGATGAATATAATAATAAAGAGTGACAGATTATTCAGTGATAAACAATGTCAACGTGTTCGTTCGGCTTAGCGGCTTTATACATCCGACCTCTCGACGTGTGCTCTTAAAATCTTCAATAAGGACTATCCTTCTTAGATCATTTCTTGGTCTTCTCCGGGAGACGACCCCCACTACGCTCGGATCACGCCAGCGTTTGCGCCTATGATCACATATGCCGCATTCTTTTGAAACAGGCAGCCGAAATCGACGTTTCTGGAAGTCGCTGCTTGGATGCGCTCGTCGATACACTGTATGTCCCTCGTCCGGAAGACAAGGCGATCCGCCTGCGACATTGTATGACCGCGAGCGACGGCCAGAAACACGACCTATGCTAAAACCTCGCAGCATAACAGAACGTACATCTCCCTCTTTTCGATACTATATAAATATGATATTAGCAATGATTTTCGGCAATTTTTTCAAACAACACTTTCCGTAGAATAATTTTCTGATTAGTACAATGTGATTTATTCTCATTCAAAATATGTTTAAACAAATTTATATAATTATAATAAGCTTATAAGTTATATACTAAATTTACACATATATGTATGTTCAAAAAACCATTTTCTTTAGTGTCCTATCCATTCAACTTCGATGATCTAGCAATCAGCGTATCTGTATTATTTAATTAGCTGGAAAATAGTATCAAAGTACCTTGGGAGGATCTTCGTTACTTATTTGGAGAAATAATGTATGGAGGCCACATAACAGATGATTGGGATAGAAGACTATGCAAGACATATTTAGTAGAATATTTGAAAACGAAATTAGTTGAAGGTATATATGGTAATTCACAATTATATTTCCAACATATTCGGTATATTAAATCTTTTTAAATACAATTTTTTCTATAAAATTTTAAGTTTGTACATTCTTTATTGGTCTCTTCTTACAATAATCAAAACTTTTTAATAGTGAAACAAAATATGATTTATATCAATGTATTTGCTTTAGGGATGCATATAATTCTTTACTATTTAATGATTACTATTCGTTTTCTTTTTTTATTTTGTATATATTTGAGGTGTTGGTAGTACGTGTAGAGTGCCAAAGAAATACTCGGCGTTTTGTTTAACGGTATATTTATTCTCGCTTAACGGCTTTGTTACAAGTTTCGACTCGCGACTTGAGCGAACGACAATTTGTTCACGTTTCTCGATTTCGACTGCTCAACCACGCTTCTCGGTCACTACTCATCTCTCAATCCATTTCGTTTCTTTTTGTCACCTCTCAATATCGATGGCTCATCAGGCCTGTCGACACTTACGCTTCGTCGCGATCTTGCTTATGTTTTGTCGGTCTCTCGTAAACAGTCTGTTGTCACGTAAAATGAAAAAAGGAAATCTCAGATGAAAAGAAAAATAAAATGTGAAAAAAATAAAAAGAAAATTTATTTTTGAACACTTAGTTTACACTAATTACGATTTGGTTCTGAGCTCCAGCCGTGACTTTCCAAGAGTGAAGCTCTTACAATTTGACTTTCGATGGGATCTGTTTCTTTTTTCCTTGTTACCCGTCAATATCCCCACTATCCACGCGTTTGTTAGGTGTCCGCGACCGTTGTCACGCACGCCTTCTTCTAGAACGATCGGCGGAAGGACCGTTGGGATATCGATGGCTCATTAGGCACTTCGGCGATATACATTTCCGCCGAATGCCGCCACATCTTTATCTCCATCATCAGTCCATCGAATTTGAAGGATGCCGGTCGTGACATACCCCCCTGGTTAGATCGTAATAGAATGGAATTATTGGTTTTTTAAGATCGTAATAGAATGGAATCATTTTTAAATGTAAATCAAAGGATATGTTTACACCCTTTTTTTTCGTCCGATCTTGATATGGTTATTTCCACACAATAGATCACATATTTTGTCTGATCGCGCTATCGAGGGTTTTTGAAGGATTTGCGAGGAAGTGTATTTGCAACAAAGTACTGAGATCGCTATGAGTTGATTTTCTGCATGTAATGGTACAAAGTTATTTTGTTAATCTTAAATATAGTAACTGCACAATATTTGATAGTGTTCGAGAAGCTAATGATTTCAGCGGTGCAATTGTCACGTAAAATAAAAAACAGGGGGCTCGAACGAAAAGAAAAAATTAAGGTAACAAAAAAAAAAACAAGAGAATTTATTTCTTGTATTCTGAATTTACACTGACTGCGACTTTGTTCTGAGCTCCAGCCGTGACTTTCCAAGACTGAAGCTCTTACAATTTGACTTTTGGTGGCATCTGTTTCTTCTTTGTTTGTCATCCCTCAATATCCCCACTACCCTGTAGGCGTACGTGACCGTTGTCACGCTTCTAGGACATTCGGCGGAAGGACCGTTAGGATACAGATGACTCATTAGGCACTTCGGCGATATACATTGTCGCCAAGCCCGCCACATCTCTATCTCCATCATCGGTCCATCGGATTTGAAGTATGCCGGTCGTGACATACCCCCCAGTTTAGATTGATCTTGGTCCTCTAAGATCGTAGTAGAATTGGTTGGATTTGTTTATAAATCGTAATTCCTATCCTGTGAATTTAAGACAACTAACCAAGGGTATTGTTACTAGTGCTAGGGTCAGCATTATCCTGGAAAAAGTACGTTTTCAATCGGTTACCATGTATCTTTTTCTTAATATTGTCGATAGATATAATGTAGTAAGGAGTTTTCACATCATTGATTCTATAGGGTCCTAACCATTCAATGTCCAACTTATCTCTTTTATGGTCATTGTGAATTAAAACAAAGTCTCCTTTCCTAAACACGGTCTGAGTTTTAACAATCTTTCTTTCCTGGTCTCGCTTGTAGCGTTGCTTATTTTGAATAAGTGTTTTGTGAGCTGTTTCCCAATATTTATTTAACTGTTTTTGCCAAAGTGAGTACATATCGTCATAGGTAAATGTGGGGAATTTGGATATTGCGGAAGGTAAGTTCGCTTTTCGCCCAAAAGTCAATTCGAAGGGGGAGAATCCTGTTCCTTCATGTTTTGCAGTGTTGTATCCTAAACAAATGAAATTAAGTACTTCGTCCCATTCTTTGTCATTGTCGTGTAACGCAGTACGAATTAAATCTTTAACCGAGGCATGTGTTCTTTCGAGGGATCCGTTACTCTGTGGGTGAAATGAAGTTGTTTTGACGTGTTTAATTTTAAAGGCCTCTTCGAATTTCGTCATTAAATCGCTAACAAAATTTTGTCCTTGGTCTGTCAGAATCGTCTTTGGTGCCGAAAATATGTAAATATAGTGCTCAATGAGTGCGTTAATTATAGATTCAGTTCGTTGCGTTTTAAGGGGAACAAGGATCAGATATTTCGTAAGTTCGTCGTGAATTGAAAGTATATATTGATTTCCGCGTTTGGTTTTCGTCATCGGTCCTATGATGTCCATAGCGATTTTGTCGTTAGGGTGAAGTGGTGTGTCTGAGATCTGTGGGGATTCTTTGGGTCTGATACGTGTTAGTTTCTCCTTTTGACATGTGTCGCATGTCTTCACAAAGTTTTCTACTCTTTCAAAAAGGCCGGGGATTTTGAATTTATCCTTAATCCGTTGATACGTTTTCTGTATCCCTAAATGTCCTACGGTGTCGTTATGGTTTTCCTTTATTGTTTGTAGTATTTCGCTTTCGTCTAGTTTTAAGATGGGGTTGGGCGCATAAGTAATTTCCTTGTATGTGTCGTTAAAGTATATTAGCATGAGTTTAATCTGTGTTTTCTCTAATTCAGTGAAATCGTTATTTCCTATGCCGATTTTTGTTGTATTTTTAAGAATTTTGTAAAGTTTTCTGATCCAAAGTGTCTCGTCGTATTCTCCTAAATCTTTTCGAGTTAATTGGTAAAATGTTTGATCATTCGGTTTAATTTCTAAGAGTTTCGGGTTCTCGTTGTTGTTCTTCCATTCGTTGAATGAATTAGTGTGGTCAATTAATAGGTCGAGATTAACTATTTCGTTGCGAGTTACCGCGTGAACCCTAGATAAGGCGTCTGCAGCTGTATTATCTTTACCCTTTGTGTATTCGATTTCATAGTTGTATTCTTCGAGTCTAAGTCTCCAACGAATCAGTCGACTAGAGGGGTCTTTGCAATTGTGTAGCCACTTAAGGGCTTGGTGGTCGGTTCGAATAATGAAGCGTCGTCCTAACAAGTATTGCCTAAGTCTTTTCACGGCCCATACGATGGCCAAGAGTTCCTTTTCTGTCGTGGTATAGTTTTGTTCGGGTGGGTTTAGTGTCCTTGAAATGTAACAGCAAGGATGACCGTCTTGTGACAGTATTGCTCCTAGTCCTTCGTTACTTGCGTCGGTGGTTAGGGTAAAGGTTTTGTTAAAGTCCGGATAAGCTAGTATTGGGGAATTACAGAGTTTGTCCTTTAAAGTATCAAAGCTAGTCTGGTGTTTGTCAGTCCAATGGAATGGTGTGTCCTTTTTTGTTAAGTCTGTAAGGCTTTTCGCGATTTTAGAAAAATTCCGAATAAATTTGCGGTAATAACCTGCTAAACCTAAGAATGATTTAACGTCCGTGGCATTGCGGGGTAATCGAAAGTTTTTTACAGCGTCTAATTTCTTGGAGTTTGGTTTAACTCCTTCGGCTGAAACTACGTGGCCTAAGTATTCTAGTTCCGGTTTTACGAATTCGCACTTATCCGGTTGCAATTTAAGTCCTAATTCTCTGAGTCTCTGAAATACTATCGCGAGGTTTTCATTATGGTCTTGAATCGTTTTTCCGAATATCACTATGTCGTCCAAATAAACAAGGCAATATTTTCCTACAAGTCCAGTTAAGGCTCTGTCCATTAATCTTTGAAAAGTAGCGGGTGCGTTTTTAAGACCGAATGGCATTCGATCGAACTGAAAGTGGCCTTGCGGTGTCGAAAAAGCGGTATATTTTTTGGATTTCTCGTTCATTGGAATTTGATGAAATCCTGAGGATAAATCAAGCGCCGAAAAGAATTTCGCGTTTCCTAGTTGTGTCAAAATGTCGTCTATGTCAGGTAAAGGATAAGCGTCTTGTTCCGTGAGTTCATTTAGTTTCCTAAAATCAATGACTATCCTCCATTTCTGTTTTCCTGAGGCGTCTAATTTTTTCGGAACTACCCATACCGGAGAGTTATAAGGGGAATCTGATTCTTCTGTAATATTTTTCTTTAACATGTCTCCTATTTGTCGCGAAATTTCGTCTCGATGACATTCCGGTGGTCTATACGATCGTGTGTTAATGATTTTATCTTTGGTTAATGAAATTGTGTGCTGGGTTAAATTAGTACAGGGCAAAAGGTCGGTTTCTAAATTAAAGATGTCAACGTAGTGGAGAATAATCTTTTCTATGGATTCGCGGATTGGCTTTTCAATGTGATCTGTTCTCACTAGGCTTTTTAGTTTTGATACGTTGGAAACATCATGAGAATTTTGAATATTATTAGAAATTTCAATGTTTTGCTCACCAGTGTTGATAAAACATACTTTAGTCGGTTTGCCTTCCAGATAGATTGTTTGAACTCTGTTTTCTCCCGGAGTTAATTGTATTGGTTTCTGAAATAAAATGGTTTTGTCATTTAGTCGGATTCTGTCATTGGATATTGAATAGTTATACTTCTCTAAACATGGTAGCCCAATGATTCCGTCTTCGATGATTGGGAAGTTGTCCGGTACTATGTGAAAGATGTGGTCTTGTCCAAAAATTCGTTTCGTTACGTATTCGTTCGTTTCGTATTTGTCTCGTCCCATAGAAAATTTTTGTCTAGGCTCTATTTGTATCGCGTTGACAGTTTTGTTACGTTTCACTAGGTTTATCCCTGCTCCTGTGTCGACCAGAAATACTCGCTCTGTGGTTCGGGTTGACAAAGGTATTGTGAGTAATCTTCCTGTGGTGATGTTGACTCGTATGTTTCGCGCGGTTCGTCTATACTCTGGTTCGATGTTACTTCTCGTGTTTCGTCCCTTTCCTGGACTGCTTGAATTCTTGCGGGTGGTCGGTCGTACTGGCTCGGTTGTAGAAAATTTTGGCATTTGTTGGCCATGTGTCCCAGCTTTCCGCATTTGAAACACTTCATTTGCGCGCGTTCAGCGGGTGGCCTATTCTCTACTCGGTCAAATGTGGTAGGTTTCTGAGCTACTAGTGCGTTAGGCGATCTAGATAGTGTATTAGATCGTCTTACCTGCATTGATTGATTGTTGAGGCGATTACTAGCGGAAGGCAAGCGACTACTTGACCAATTGGCTTGCCGTTCTTCTCGTGAATAGCGTTCTAAGTCGGCTGCTTTCTTTTCAGCTTCTTCAAGATTCACGGGTTCAATGATTAATAATGTTCGGCCTATGTCGCACCTGAGTCCCTTAAGGTACACACAGACAATCTTCTTTGTAGTTTCTTCGATCATTAGCTTGCATAGAAATGGTTGTGGGTACTCGTTGGTTACTGCGTACAGTAAACGGTTGAGTATTCTTCTGAACCGAATATTAAAACTCTGCACTGATTCTTCTCATCCCTGTCTCAACTCTTTTAATTGTTCCCGATATTCTTCCGAAGTCACTTGAGCTGCCACATTGTTCCTCAGTGCGTTGTACAGATCACTATAGCACTCAATGGGGATGTTGCGGATACTTTGAGCTGCTTTTCCTACTATTTTTTCTACCTTTATTGCTTTTAGCAATAAATCTTGCTCCATGCAACGGTCTTTCATACTGCTCACTTCTTTGATAAATTCTTCCACACCTACATCATCGTCTCCGTTGAACATTGGAATACAAGGTATTGCATCCTTAATTCGCAGAGTGGAAAGAGCGTGTGGAAAATAGCCTCTTTCTTCAACCTCGGGTTGTTCGGTGTCGATGTGCGCAGGTGGGATGCCTGGAATCGTTAACCCGGTCGGTTCGCGTGCCCTAACCGTACTCCCGATGCGATTAATCGCCGTCGATTCACTTTCGTTGCCTTCAGTAATGATGGAACCAGAATCATCGGTCGCAAGGAATCCGAACCCAGTCCATAGCTCTGCGACGGTTCTCCCAAGACTTCCGAATTCTGTTACCCAGTATCTATTTGTTTCGTCACTTTGCATAGACAAACGTAATATATCCTCTTGTAAACGGGCAATACTCTCTTCCTGTTTTTGAATGCTATCCAATATTGTTCGCAACGTTGGATCCGTTGAGGTAGAAGTTTGAGATTCGTTTGTCTTAGACATCTTCCTGCCTTCGGGCGAAGATGAGTCTTGGCTACTGAAGCTAGATTTTCTTTCACGGTAACGTACGAAGGAATCCAGTTTACCTTCCTTTGTCACTTCACTCGGTTCGTGATAGTTACTTCGTTGTTGCGGATGACCGTAGTCCCAAATAATTCTATCTTCCGTAGATGATGAATGTCTTTTGGTTTCCGAACAAACACTTTTCACTATCCTGGCAGTAATCGCCAAAAATGTCACGTAAAATAAAAAGCAGGAGACTTGGACGAAAAGAAAAAAATTAAGGTAACAAAAAAACAAGAGAATTTATTTCTTGTATTCTGAATTTACACTGACTGCGATTTTGTTCTGAGCTCCAGCCGTGACTTTCCAAGACTGAAGCTCTTACAATTTGACTTTTGGTGGCATCTGTTTCTTCTTTGTTTGTCATCCCTCAATATCCCCACTACCGTGTAGGCGTACGTGACCGTTGTCACGCTTCTAGGACATTCGGTGGAAGGACCGTTAGGATACAGATGACTCATTAGGCACTTCGGCGATATACATTGTCGCCAAGCCCGCCTCATCTCTATCTCCATCATCGGTCCATCGGATTTGAAGTATGCCGGTCGTGACACACTCATCGTATGATATAATTCTACAATGATTTCTTTCATTACGATATATTTAAAAATATTTTATATAACATACAATTTGGAAATTAGGTTCCAAAAACACATGTGGCGGCACACGAGCACGGAACTTTCCAACGGCTTCGCGACACAAAGCGCTATATCTTAAAAGCGTAAGGCCGACGCGCCTAATGTGCCATCGATATTCCTATGGTTCTTCCGCCGAATGTTTGGAAGAATGCACGCGCGGCAACCGCCGCGGTACATCTAATAAACGCGTGTGTAGTAGGGATATCGAAGGGCAACTAAGAAAAGAATCCGTTCGGTTTCGAACAAAGACTCATTCTGCCTCCAGCCACGAAGTGCGAAAGGTTCAGTATCATAGCGACGCAAACACAAGCCGAGACACGCGATTATAAACTCTCGATGGTTAATCGTTAAGTGTGAATCGTATGAATTGTTGACTCGTTGATTGTTATAAGTAATAAACTTTTTGTTGAACATCGGAGTATTCCTTCTGCACCTATCACGACATACCACCTCAGTTTCTAAATGGGATAAGAAGGCAGACATGGGAATTTTGTTAAGATATAGTGAAGTAGGTTACAGAGTGTTATTAGGTGGGAAAATAACAGTAGCTAGACGTGTAGAGGTCATAGAAACAGACACAAAATGTGTCGGTTTTATGGACAATTCATTCGATAAAGATAACGATGACATTGAGGATAATGATTTATTGGTAAGCGTGAATAAGGAAGAGTTAGAAAGTAGGGAAGATGAAAATGATAACAGTCCTGGAAGCTTAAACATCCGTAGGAGATCTACACGTAATAAGAGAAATCCAGTAAGGTATCCAGAAAAAGAAAACATTAGTGAAATCCATGCAAATTATTGTAGAGTAGATATCCCTTGTACATTTGAGGAGGCGATTTGTTGTGAAAATAGCGAAGATTGGAAACAAGCTATGGATAAGGAAATAGAATGTCTTTATAAGAATAAAACTTGAAAATTGGTAGAAAGGATAAAAGGCAAAGAAGTATTAGATGTAAAATGGGTTTATACGAGAAAATCAGATGACATGTCTAAGGCTAGATTAGTGGTAAGAGGATTCCAACAAAGAAACGTAGCCGATGACATATATTCCTCAGTAGCGAGTAATCAGACTTTTAAGATATTGCTATCATATTGTTGTCAAAATGGATTAATTATTGAGCAAATGGATATAGAAACTGCTTTTTTAAATGGTGAAGTAACCTCGGAGATATATGTAAATTAACCAAAGGGATATACGGACGGAACGAATAGAGTTTGTAAACTATCGAAAGCGCTTTAAGAGTTAAAAGAAAGTCCAAGGGACTGGTATGAGTGTTTTGATAGGTATGTGACGAGATTAGGTTTTAAGAAGAATAACATAGAGTTGTGTCTATATACACGTGGAGAGGGAGAAAATGTTGTTTATTTGTTAATGTATGTAGACGATTTGCTAATTTGTAGTAAAAACAAAAGGAAGATACAAAGTGTAAAGAAGTTATTAACTAATAGATTTGAAATGAAAGATTTAGGTGAAGTCAAAGAATATCTCGGAATAAATATAGAGTATGATTATTTCAAAAATGAAATGAGATTAAGCCAAAAGAAATACATTGAATCATTAGCAAACAAATATAAGTTACAAAATGGCAAATTGTACTGTACACCTATGGAGACCAAGCTAGAAATTGAAAAAGCTGAGATAAATAGAGAGGATATTGGATACAAAAATTTAATTGGCACATTGTTGTATATTAGTGTAAATACCAGACCCGATATAAGTTGTAGTGTGAATTATTTGAGTAGATTTCAAGATTATTGTAATGAGATACATTTTAAATATGCTTTGCGAATATTGAAATATTTGTACCGGACTAGAGATTTAAGATTAGATTATAAAAGGAATGAAAAATGTGAAACAATAGATTGTTATGTGGACGCTGATTGGGCAGGAGATCATTTAGATAGGAAATCGACTCTGGATATGTAATTAGATTGTATGGAAATGTAATCGGTTGGAAGTCTAAAAAACAAAGGTGTGTGACAAAAGCCTCGACCTATGCAGAGTATGTAGCTCTACCGGAAGCGGCGAATGAATTAATGTCTATTAGGGAAATTATGAAAATCATCAATGTAAATTTAGACGATAACCCTGTACAAATTTATGAGGATAACTCTGAAGTGGTAAGTATAGCAAAGCATGGAAATTTTACAAAAAATTCTAAACACATTAAAGTTCATTATCACTATGTTCACGAGTGCTTAAAGGAGAACAAGATAAACATACTTAAAGTAAGTACAGACGAAAATACTGCGGATATTTTTACGAAGGCACTGTGTAGAGAGAAATTCGAAAGGTTTAGGTCATGGATGAATGTAAACTAAGAGAAATGTAAATAGAGCAATAAGTGTTAAAGTTTCTGTTACATAATTTCTCAAAGCATGTAAATACGATTAAGTGTACAGTATAAATGTAAGGAGGCGTGTTAGGAACATGATACATTTACACTGTACATGTGAATGTGTGTGTAAGCGTCAAAGAGCGTCCAGGCCTTAGTTGGGACAAAAGACAATAGTAAGTCGTTAGAAGTATCTGGAAGAATTGGTTGACAACAAGCGTGCGTGCGAGTAGGATTTCGAGGTCTAAGATATATGTATAACTGTTGTGTGCTAAATAAAGGAAATTATTTGTATTTCCGAATCCCTTCTATATCTTTACAGTACTCAAGGAAACAACTGGTGTGAGGAAGACGAGGGCAGGGCACATCTTGATTGAAATTAATAATAAGGTACACGAGGCGCACGAAGTTGCAGTGAAACTGAAGACGGCCATGAAGAAGGACATGGAAATATCAAGTAGGGAGACATTGAGATAAAAAATATAGATCCCATTGCTACCAGGGAGGAGCTGACCGAGGACACCGAGCTGGACATCAAGGAGGAAATATGAATTCAGATAAAATCGCTGAGAACCCAGCAGGCGATGGTGGTAGCTCCAGTGAATAGCATTCCACGTGAGAAATCCACCATCAGGATTAGGACAGGATTGACAATAGCAACAGCCAGAGTTATCCCGAATGTCCTCAGATGCTATAGATGTCACATGCTGGGGCATAATGTGTACGGTACTGAGTACAAGGAGGGAGCTATGTCGGAGGTGTGACGATAGGGATCACGCTATAAACGGCTGCAGCAAAGAGCCAAGATGTGCGATCTGCGCGGCAGAGAGAAGAGACAACCTGAGACATATAACAGGATCACTGGCATGTCCAGCGGTGAAGGATACGATGAGAGGAGGAAATAGACTTAGAAGATAATAATCCTAATTTAAAGTTTGAATAGGTGTAGGTTGGCCCAAGAGCTAATGTATCAGTATGTCTGCAAAACTAAAGTCGACGTGGTCCTTATCACTGAGCTTTATCAACAGAAGGCTTACTGGTGTAACGATAACAAAGGTGATGCATCGTTGTGGGTGATCCTGTTCAGAGGAAAACATCCAGATGAAAGTACTGTGACAACCAGCAACGGACTAGTGAGCATTACTGTTAACGACGTGCATTGCTTTCGGGGTATTATTCCCCCAATGTCAAACCAGAAGAATTTTACGAATACTTAAGGGAAATGGAGATCATCATCCAGACAAACAGGAAGAGTTATCCCTCAGTGATGATCGCCGGCGATTTTAACACGAAGACTACTGCGTGGGGCGGCTAGAGAACTGATCGCTGGGAGACGAATCCAATGAATATGTTGGTAAAGAATGGTATCGTACCCATCAATATGAGGGAAAGCTATGCGTTCCGTAGGAACGGGAGAACGAGTTTCATCGATGTGATCAGTACGGATTGAAGACTGGCCAAGAAATACGTGAGAGAGAAAATAGCAAATGTGTGGATAGCGTCAGACCATACGTATGTCCTGCATGATTTTAAAACGAGAAAGACGAGGCGTAACCGAAAAAATTTTAGGTATACTTCGAAGGATGCCGATTTAAATAAAGTTATTTTAAAATTTTACGAAATCTAGTAAACCTCAGTGAAAGGATACCTGCGATATGGAAGGTGACGAAGGTGGTACCTATCCGGAAACCGGGTAGGGACCCCATAATACTATCGTTGTACCGGTCGATCAGTATGTTGCCAACACTTAGTAAAGTCTAGGAACATGCCTTCAAGAATTTGACCAAGGAAAAGCTGGGGCTCGACCCCTTCCATATAAACCAGTTTGGATTTTGCAAGAGGAAGAACACGGTGGATGCGCTGCGCCGGGTAGTTGAATTGGCGGACAGCTTCAGAAGAAAAAAACGGATATGTGTGCTTGCAGCGGTGGATATTAAGAATGTGTTCAATGCTCTTACTGGAATAAGATTCTGCTGGAGGCTGAAGCGAGAGGGATGCCCCGGAAGCTTTTATGTCTTCTAGGCAGCTACCTGAAAGACAGGAAGATTGTAATCCGTAACAGCGGAGGGACGGTGAAGAGGAAAGTTTACCCGGGTGTCCTACAGGGTTCTATATTAGGTTCCCTGTTATAGAATCTTTTATACGAAGGCCTCCTGAAGGAGCTTCAGGATATCCCTCGTTTGAATGCGGTCGCCTTTGCCGACGAACTGGCACTGATACTTGACATAACTAGCCAAGAGGAGATCGGGGTAAGCTTGGGCAATGAATGTAGTGACACTGTGATGTGCTGACAATAGATTAGTGATAGCACACGAAAAGACGGAGGTAATCCTGCCCACCGGGAAACATAATCCCAATGTCATGGACATTTAGATTGAGAGTCATCCAGTGAGAACCAAGAAAGGGATCAGATACCTTGGGGTGCAGTTGCATAATTGCAGGAGGTTCGGAGCTCACTTTGAGAAAGTCCGTGGCAAGGCGGATTTATTCATGGAGGCGCTGAGGATGTTGCTAGCTAACGTTAACGGGTCCACTGTCTCAGTCAGGAAACTTTACTATGGAATATGGGAGACAGTGGTGCTTTATGCTGTTGATCAGGAAAAACAGAAACATCTTCCAGGGGGCAGCATTCGTAAAATCGTCTACGGCCTACAGCACTGCATCGCATGCAGTGCCGTGCGTATTGACGGGCACAATGCCGATTTACTACAAAGCGGAACTCCGGGCCGAGATGTATGAAGTAAAGAAGAATTACCAACAAGAATATTATGAGAGTCGGTCTAGCGTAGGAATTGCTTCAAATTTCGTGGAAAGGATGAAGGCAGTGAAAGAACGTATAGACGACAAGTGGAGGAAGAATGGAGCACTTATGGAAATGACAATTGGACGAAGAAATTAATAGGGGACGCTTGTACTTTCAAGAAGTGCAAAAGAAATATTGATCATTGGACGATGGAACTATTGGCCGGATACGAGATATTGAACGTGTATCATAGGGCTATCAGCAAAGAGGTTCATTCTAGATGCTGGGATGCGACACAGAAGGAGACGACACGGAGCATGCGTTGTGACACTGTCCTAGGTGGATCCTCGGCAGAACCAAATTGGGGAGCTATGTCGGCACGCTATTGACGACGGAAAATATTATTGAAGAGGTAATCATGATGACAACTGGAGTTACTTATTATTATACATTACTTATTATTATTATATATTATTATATTATTATTATTATTATATTATATTATATATTATACATACTTATTATTACTAAAATGAAGTCACTTGCGGTCGACCCTGACGTGAAGGGGTGGGACACTTCCCCTGACGGGAAGTTCGAACTAAAAGAACCTAATGTGAAATCCGAGTGCCACTGAGAAGAACGGCGTAGATAAACTCCATGACGTGTCATTATTTATTGATTATTTATGGAGGAAAGGACTAAAGGAAACATTAATACTTTGTACTCGAAAATTCCATGAGGTGATTAAAAAAAGAAGCTATGGTCAAGACATGTAGCTAAACTATGGAAAGAAAGAGAACAAAGCTAAAGGCTAAAAACATTATATACTGGTGGACACGGGAGATTGAGATGGGTGGGAAAGAACTGATCAAGAAAAGGTATATTTTAAAAACTTTGAAATAGAGAAGTAGACTACACCTAGAAGAGATTCGTAGTGCTGGGAGAAGGAATGGATAAAAATGAGGGGAAATGACATGATGTACTCGGTTAAACTCCGACCTAGCCAGGAAGTTAAAAAGCTCGAAAGTAACCTTAGGTTATGCGCGCGCTCATCATCACGATACCCGAGGAGGAGAGAGTGGAGAACGGCGAATTGGAAATTGTACAATTACCCTCATCTCCCGGGGATCCCTGACGCCTAACCAACAAGAATTTGGTACTATTTCGCATTCTTTCTAGGGTGTGCAATTTCTATATATATTTGCAAATATTTGCATATTTTCAAAAAGAGGGAAATTCTCAACTGCCCTAAGCAATGTGCAATACACACTCAGAAGGAAAGGTAAAGAAGTACGGGGGTTTCTGTGAAAGTATTGGACGGGCAGGTATACGGTTGTATTAAATACATTATAATTTGTTAAAAATTACCCTGATCCCTCCGTCAAATTCCTATAACAATAACAACGGTGGCATCAGAAAATATTAATCGAGTAAACAAATTAAATAACAAAATGTTTCCAGGAATTCCTTGAAATCCTACCATCATGTATTTGTATTTGAGTATTTTGCGCATCTATGGTGAAGTGAATCAGCTAATTTTAACACATAAGACTCGTTGAATTTGTCAGAAATGAGTAAGGTAAATGAAGGTAACATGGAATAATTGTCGTTAGTTATCATTTCTTAAATAAAATACATTACCAGGAACGAGTGTCTTGAGCAATTTATCCAGTTTTTTGCATAATTCTATTTTCTCGATGAGAAGATCTTTTTCTACTGCTGCTAATCCTCCAGTTTGTTGTCCAATCAATTGAGCCAGAGCAATCGTTACATCAATGTTGTAAAAATGATTTGGGTGGAGAGTACTTTCGTAACGACGATTTATAAATTCTTTACATGCAATAATGTCATTTTTCTTCATGGTTGAAAGGTATATACCAATATTTTCTAATATTTTTTCAATTTCCGCATAAGGAACAATTGATTCACAAATTTTGCATATATAATCCTGTTCCTGTTCAAAAAAAGTTTTTGGTAACATGTATCCTGGACAATTCCTGGAAAGAAGCAAACAGATAAAATCATTCTTGTATACAAATAATTTGAAAAATAATGTTTCCCAACTTTTCGTAGTATTTTTGTGTTAAAGAGAAAGTGTTTAAGACTTTAAGAGCTCATAATACTTTTCAAGAGAGTGTGTAATTATCATAGATTCTGAAAGCAACTCTTTTGCTGTAAAATTAATTTTTTTTATTTACAAGTGTCTGACATTGTACGTCAGCCACTTCGCAACATATTCCAAATAAGCCACAGCATAGATTTAGTTTAAAAGTACTATAACGTTGCCACTCTCATTCCTGGACCATCAATATAAAAATGACTACTTTATGTTATTTTTATTTTTATTTAGAAAAAATTGTATTTTAGTTTAAATTATGTATTTTTCTTTAAGATTAAATCAGGATTATTATTAATATAAGCTCGCGTTTGTTTTTTACATTTTTTTTATAAAAAATTAGCAACAAAATATATTCGAGGCCAGACACTGCGCATCCACGTGAGTGCACCACATAATCACGACTATCAAGCATAAATAGGGGGCTGGTAGTTCGATTCAGTTCCTTGATTAGTGGCTTCAAGAACCGACTTAGAGACTAGATCTTTGAGAAACCAAGAGACTCATAGTCGGTTGATTCGCTTCAAGTTTAATGAGCTCGCGAAGAGCTTAATCACCTAGAATTTGCCTGATCCGGTTTTATCTGTCTGTGTAAAGCTCTCAAGATCAACTTGATTAAATTAGCTAACGAAGGAACACTTTTTGTTTAAGGACACACTCTGGGATAAATCTAATGTTGATTTAAGGTTGAGTTAAGATTCGTTCCACGTCTAATGATCTAGCGAGGAGCGGAGCTTCTTAGTAGCGATGTTGTTCAATAAAACTTACTGGATTTACTGAGTTTGAGCTTTATTTACAAAGCCTGTCGCACATGCGCAGTCAGTTTAATTAATAAGATAGATTTTAGGCATCTCAATTATCGTACATATTGAAAACGTTTCAGAATATTATAAACTTCCGTATTCAAACTTTCAATATTATATCATTATCATTCAAATACTTGTCATTTCAGTTTATTATATTAGTATTGTTGTATTTATTGTATCACTATTATTATTCATATTATTTTCATTGAATAAATCTCTGTTTAAAGATCTTAACTTGTGAATTTCTACTCTAAACGCGCCACACGAACATTATTTCCACTCTTACTCCACTCTTACGCCACTGATGCTAACCGTTCTTTTATCAATAACAGGTGCCATAACCTCTGAGAGCGCTTCTTCAAGATTGTCGTTATAATATTTATTAATGCCAACAAAAATTATTTCACAGCAATCTAGACGAAGAAGCTTCGAAGTATGATTGAAGCGCGAATTACAAGCTCTTTTGGATAGTAGAATTTCCATTATTCGAATTTATGGAGGAAATTAATGGAGTGACGACTGCTTGAATGAGGGAATTTGTGGATGGTAGAACACGCGTGTTTTATTATCATTATCGTTCCACTTTTCAAAAAGAATAATTCAAGAACAATTACAAAAAGTACAATATAATATAAATTTTTAAAATCATTTATGGATTTCATATTTTTTTTTGACTGCTATGTCAAATAAATTTGTTAATAGCTTGAGCTGCGTTGAATCATCCTATTTATACCTGAAGACAGTGGTTTCCAACGTGGAAGGCGCGGAGTATTGCCAGGGGAGGCGGCAACATTTTTTAATAAAACATTAATTTTCATACCATAATATCTACAAATAAATAAAACTTCATATTGTAAAGCACGTATATGTTATAACAAAATTTTATTATTATTCTGTTAATTGTAGTTTTCAACTTTTTTTTATTATTTAAAACGTGTTTATATTATTATATCTGTTAAAAAAGTAAAAGGTAGGGAGGCGCGGAAAGAAATTTTTTTTGAGGAGAAGCATAGTAGCATAAAGGTTGGAAACCGCTGTCTCAAGACACTTAAGTCCATTAATGTCATGCTGGCCCCAAACGTCTTAGGAATCGTCGAGGAGGACGCGTGGGATCAGTGGCGATCCCAGCTGTACAACGAGAGAGGCGAACATCGAGACGCGGAGGCGGTCCTTCCAAACTGGGAAACATGGAGAAGCTGCCGCGACCTCCCGCTCACCTATAGGATGATCCAGGTGCTCACGGGACACGACGTATTCGGCGAGTAACTGAGGAAAATCAGACTGGAGAGACGGACACCTATCACCACTGCGGGGAGGGCAGGGACACGGCGCAGCACACGCTGAAGCTTTGTCCGGCATGGAAGCTGTCCCGCTACACCCTGTGACACGTCATAGGTAAAAGATTGATCCCCCTCGGCGATTGTACAAGCGATGCTGAGCGGGCCACAGTAATACGAGGCTGCCCGCCTCTTTTGCGAGCGAGTTATGCTCGCAAAGGAACGAGCAGAAAGGGAGTGAAAGAAAAACTCACACCCTTGTAGGATAACGCGATAGAGGGGGATGGCGGTCAGGCGGTCTGGAGCCGCTCCATCGTCGTCTCAACGGACCACGACTAAAAGGGGGGATAGCGCTAGGGACAATGCCCCCCCCCCTCTAACACCAAATTCAACAGTCGGAGAATCATTAAAACTGGCTCGAACAAGAGGACGGGGGAAAGGGGTACAACTGAAGACAATTCATAAGAGGTTCCTGGAGCACTCCTATCATACGCGTAGGATGGGCATCGTGGAGTTTTAGTCGGTAAGAGTTCGACATTACTCTGCTGTTATCGATTATTAGCAACAGCGGAGTGTCCATGAGGATTTCTCCACGTACAAGAAAAGAAGGTCCATTAACGGTTCATAAACGTTTCGAAATAAGAAGACTTTATTATGTCTGAAGATCACTTTCTTGTGGACTTCTGAACGCGTTCTACCTCAACACTAAAGTAATAGAAATATATGAAATTATAGAAGGACATACTTAGAAATATTGTGTAATTAATGATACGTTTGGGTGGTGGAACGTCTCAATAATAAATTATTCTGATAATAGGTCTTCAGATACTGGAAGTCTCACTATATTGACTTTTACCGGGAAAAGATACAAAAGTCACGCGCAGCTCGAACACATAGCTTATTATTTGGCTTTTTACGTTTTATATTTAAATCAAAATTCGTCTGTGACTCCTGCATTAGATAGAATGGAGGTTATCAATCCGTTAGGAAGATACTTTCGTTTAGGTAAGAATCTGATGGAGGAATAAAAGATTTGTTGGATCCTCATGTCGGAAGTTGGTGAAAATAAGGAAAAATTCAATAAAACAGTCGTCGCAGAACCGGAAAAAATATTAATTCATCTAGTACATCGATGGAAGACGTTTACAGGTAGATGGGAATAACCGATTTTTCTACTAGATACCATTCCGAAAATTCCTAATTTATAAATTTATTGGAAAAGTACAGGGAAAACTTAAATTACGGTATATGTATGTTGTACATACTATCTTCTGTTGGTAACTTTAAGTTAATGTACAGATATACATTGAATGAAACTCAAAATGATGGCGGCAAGCAGAACGGACACGTGCACGTCGCTCCGTAGGCATAACCGAAATATCTGGGTATATTAAAGAATTCGGGCGGAAAGTGCACGAAAGTGAAGTTTCTAGTGCTCCGGAATGAGTGGGAACACAAGAGATAGGTGAGCTCGCTGGTATAAAAGCGAGAGAAACGATTGAAAGTGCTGTGTGTGAAAAGTGAGGTTAGGGGCAGAGCGGGGGCCATCTTGGGTCGCGCGACCGAAGCGCCACCGTGCGGGCTACCTGGGTAACCAAGGAGTGGTGGAGAGCGCCCCCGTGGAGGGCCAGTCAGAACTCCCCGCGTCGAACAGACACGAATCGCATACACGCGGAAGGATACAGTGGGATTATACGACGACCGGCTACGTTGAAGGACATCCATCTCAAACATACATATATATATATATATGTATATTAAGACAAACACAATATGGACAAGTACTGTAAGTCAAGTAAACTTACGGCTCAGGGGGTTTCGGAGCTTCCAGGCCCCGTCGGGGATTCGAGTAGCGTGCCAGGCTCGACCCGACGGTCACCCAACGACTGGACGAACGGCGAGGGGAAGGTCGATCCCAGGGCCTCCCCTCGTTCGGTAAACACGACCGGGGACCAAGAAACATCCGCAGTTGTCACAGAGGAAAAGACGTGCACGAAAAGCACTAGAAGATACCTCGAACTTGATGAAGACATCGCGGGAATCATCGAGGATGTCGAGATGCCAATGCAGGCACTCAAGGATAAGACACCACCCACCGAAAAGGCGACCCGAATCGCCAAGGAAAAAATCTTCAAAGGTGACAAGATCACCAGATATATGAGAAAGTCCCCAGTGGAGGGGAGCGAGTGCAAGAAAACGAGAAGCCTGGCCAGGAGCCAGCCGAGGGCAACGAGGGACGAAGCGGCCAGCACCTCGGAGCTAGACACACCGGCGGAAATGTCGGACAGCGGCAGCGAAGCGGCGGCACCAAGGGAATGTCTCAGGAGGAAGGCCATGGCGAACAGAGCAACGGCCGAGACCGAAGGCAACGACGAGGACAGTATCGTCATTAAGATGAGCGAATGGAAGGCGATGACGGAAATCATCACAGAAGTCTTCCGCGAAATCCAATACATAGGTAGCAGACTCTACCTCATGAGCAAAAAGGATACCGACATCAAGAAAAGGAGGGACGCCATCAGTAAAAAAGCGATCAAGCTCCACTCGATGTTGGACGAGATGAGGCTCAAGAGGAACGCGAGGACAGTCACGGCCACCAGGATGACCACCCCTCCGGTGAGGAGTGAGGAGAAGGAAGGAAAAAGGAAGGAGATATCGCCCGTCGAGGGGAAGGGCGACACCAAGAGGAAGAGACCAACGACAGTGGAGGCCTCCTACGCAGGAGCCTGTGCCGGCAACAGCTCGGCAAAAGCGACTACGGAATGCACGGACAGCGATGTAAAGGAAGACTGGATCCCTATCCGCGGAAGGAGAGGAAAAGGAACGGACACCCCGACGGTGGTCAGGAAGGCGAACGCAGGAAGGGCGGCATTGGACAAGCCAAAGAGGCCGGAGGGACCGAAGAGGATACGTAACAGACCCGGAGCCATCCTCGTCAAAGTAGGGCAGGACAAGGAGTGGATCCAGGTCTACAAAGATCTGATGGGGGCAAGGGGGACCCTAAAAGAGAGCTGTGGGATTAGGAGGACCAGAACAGGTGACATCCTGATCGAGCTGAAAGCAGGTAGCAACGCCAAAAAGACCGCGGCGGATATGAACACGGCGCTAAGAGGCAAGGTGAGAGCGCTACCAATGCGCGACAAGACCTCCGTAGAGATCAGGGATATAGACTCGCTCGTAGGCAAGGAAGAACTAACCAGGGAGATAGTAGAACAACTGGGCATAAGCGACATTACTGAGGTCGAAGTAAAGACCCTAAAAATGGCGCCGTGGGGCACCCAATCGGCAATAGTGACGATGCCGAAAGCCTATCTGGCCAAAGAGGGGGCGAGCCGGAAGATCAGAACCGGCTTGACGATAGCCTCGATAAAGGCACTACCCAATGTGGTAAAGTGCTTCAGATGTCACATGTTTGGGCATATCGCGAACAAGTGCACGGCGATAAGCCCTGGAAAGGAGATTTGCAGGAAGTGCGGAGCCAAAGACCACACGATAGCTGCCTGCGTCAACGCACCCTGCTGCTCCATCTGCAGCAAGGAGAAAGGAGTGAAATTTGACCACGTAACCGGATCCCTGGCTTGTCCAGAATATAGAAGGCGGTTGAAAGCGAGTAAATGAGGATACTGCAGATAAACCTCAACAGATGCAAGCTGGCGCAGGACATGATGCACCAATGCGCGATCGAACTTAGGCCGGATATAATAATAATTTCCGAGCCGAACAGGCAGCTACCGCACTGGTTTAATGACACCAAAGGAGACGCCTCGATATGGGTCACACTCCTCAATGGCAAGCTGCCTGATGAAACAACGGAGGTCAAGAGCGACGGGATAGTGGGCGTCCGCGTTGGCGACGTCTTCTGCTTGAGCTGATACCGTTCGCCCAACATAAATAAGCCAGCATACTGCAAATACATAGACACGCTGTCTGCTATGACGAAGAGCGTTGCAAGAAGACACGACAAGGTCGTCGTGGCCAGAGACTTCAACGCAAAGTCAACCTGTTGGGGAGGATCGACCACAGACAAGAGAGGGAGAGTCTTAATGGAGGCACTAAGCGGCCACCGGGTGTTTCCATTGAGGCTCAAGGAAAAGTACACCTTCTTCATGAACGGGAAGACGAGCTTCCCCGACATAATAAGCGTATCCAACAAGGTCAGCGAGATACACGCCGGAAGCGCGGTCTTGGACAAATACTCGGCCTCGGACCATCTGTACGTGCTCCACAGGTTTAAGACGAGGAGGACCCGAACCGTATCGAAGTTCTACAGGTACGTGACCAAGGACATGTCGCCGGAGGAGTTCCTGAGCAGATTCGACGACACACTGAAGAAGGAGGACCTCAACGCGGCTATCGGTGAGGATGGGGCCGAGCCCTTGCAGAAGAGCATCGAAGGTACGAGCGAAGGGATGCTAAGGAAGTCGAACGGTGCGGCGAGCCGCAAGTACGCGAACTACTGGTGGAAACCGATGATCGCGGAACTGAGAGCGCAGGCGCACAAAGCGCTCAGGAAGGTGACGAGAGAAAGAAAGAAGAATGCCGGCAACAACGAGCCCCTCGTCAACGCCTACAAGGAGATCCGTAGGCAGTTAAAAAAGGAGATCGTCTGTAGCAAAAAAACAGCTTGGGCAGAATACTGCAAGATACTGGAGAGCGACCCTTGGGGCAAACCCTATCGCACGGTCATGAAGAAATGTAAAAGCAAGGGACCAACAAACGACATGCCGATCGACATGGTTAAGGCAGTCCTACAGAGGCTATTCAGCCTGGGACACGGACCCCCCCATTATGAGGGCCGCCAAGAGGCAGAGACCGAAGAAGAAGGAGATATTAGCCTCAGCATCGCCATCGGCGAAGGCGATGTCGTCGATGCCGCCGGAAGAATGAACTCCGAGAAGGCTGCAGGAGTCGATGGCGTGCCGGGCGAGATCGCGAAGCTGGTAGCGAGTCGCAGGAGCGAGCTCGTGACAAGGGAGTTCAACGGCATCACCGAATCAGGAAGGATCCCAGACTGCTGGAAGACGGTCAGAGTAATACTGCTAAGGAAACCGGGAAAGGATCCCAGTCTCCCCAACGCGTACCGGCCGATAGGCATACTCCCAACCATGAGCAAGATCTGGGAAAAATGCTTTAAGAGGATCATCGAGAGATGCATCGGGACGGACCCGTTCCATCGGAGGCAATATGGCTTCAGAAAGAAGAGGAGCACGGTAGATGCCATCACGCAGGTGATGAAGGTTGCCAACATCTGCAAACAGAAGAAGGTAATATGCGTGATGATCACCCTGGATATTAGCAATGCCTTCAATTCGCTCAGCTGGAAGAGCATATACGAGGAATTTGACAAGAGGAAGCTGCCATGGAAGGTCAAAAGGCTAATCGGCAGTTACCTATCCGGACGGAGGATCATCGTGAGCAACCAGCACGGCACGGTGGAGCACGAGGTGGCGGCGGGAGTTCCGCAGGGATGCATCCTCGGACCATTCCTGTGGAACTTGGTATACGACCGGTTGCTCGAGAGACTCGACAACATGCCAATGGTCAGAGCAACCGCCTTCGCGGATGATCTGGCCATCACATGTTCCGTCGGGAGGAACGAAGATGCCTCCGTCAAGGTCAACACGATGCTAAGGATCGCCAACGATTGGTGCACGAGTGTCGGGCTCACCCTGGCGAGGGAAAAGACGGAGGTCATGCTCATCACAAGCTTGCGAGTGCCGAGAGTGGTGAAACTCAGGTTGGGCTCCTCGGACATCGAAACGGTCGATCGCATCAGGTATCTCGGAGTCGTCATCGACTCCAGTCGGAGGTTCGGTGCGCATATCGAGATGGTGTGTAACAGAGCCGACAAGTTAATAGGAGCCCTTAGGGGAATTCTACCCAACATCAACGGGCCGCCCAGCTTGGCTCGTAGGCTCTACTACAATGTGTGGGAGTCCATCGTAACTTACGGAGCACCGGTGTGGGCTAGAGCAGCGAATACCGATAAGAACAGGAAAAAGCTGAAACGAGCACAACGGACGGCCCTGAGCATAACAACGACGGCATACCGTACCGTCTCCCACGCGGCACTTTGCGTGTTGACCGGGAATCTCCCGATTTACATAAAGATAAAGATGCTCGGAGAGACCTACGAGAGGAACAAGATCGATGGGTCCAGGATTGGCACGGGTGACGGCTCCAAGCTGAAGGAGGAACTGGAGGCGATTCGCAAGAAGGCCCAAGAGGACTGGCAGAAGGAGTGGAACAACTACAAAAAGGAAAATATCACAAAGAAGCTAATACCGAGTGCGCTGCTATTTACCAAAAAGAAGATGGACATCGATCACCACACCATGCAGCTGCTAACCGGGCATGGGAGCTTCGGTGTCTATAGGAAAAGGATTGGCAGGGACAGCGACAGCAACTGTCTCGACTGTGGAGACCCGAACGACGATGCAGAGCACGCCCTCTTCGCGTGCCCGAAGTGGACGGACAGAAGGATCGAGCTGGAGAACGCTCTGGGAGGGAAGATAGACGTGGGCAATCTGATCGCCACGGTGACCGCCAAGGACGAGAGCTGGAATAAATTCAGGCAATTCTGCAAGACCGTCATGTGTCACAGGAGGGTGACAGCGAGGGCCTGGGAAGAGGCAAGGAGGAGAGCGAGCGTAACAACAACTACGCGGAGCAATGAGGGCAAGAACATGGAACAACGAAAAACCGCAGAAGGAGACCAGCCCAGTATTCTGAACTGGCTGAGAGGACGATATGAGCAGTAACTGCCCGAAGAAGTAGATACAACGGGGCACGAAAGGACAACCCTGATGACTGCCGACAGGTTTTACCGGGGTTGTCTGCCCTCTAAGCGGAGGAAGAAGGAGGAGGGGTTTTTAATGGGTATGGCAACGACATCCGACCGACTCCCACATAACCCAGTGATGCGGGTCACTGGGCATGCGTAATAGCATTTTCCCCTCCCCACGCAAAAAAAAAGATATACATTGAATGTAGTACTGTGTTATATGATGACACAATAAGGAAATTCATTTAAAATATCGTGTCCTGCCGCGCAACACATCTACACTCCATCCCTCGCGGCTTGATAGCCAACGGTCTACGTGCCGTCCTTTGAACCCTCCATAGGCCCAAGGAGACAAATTAATATTTTATTTCAACATAAAGTTGAAATCCTAACTGCAATGTTTGCACATATGGTTTAAGTCAAACTGTTTGCCTGAAAAGACTTTCTAATTCTAGAAGTGTTTTCGGCCGGTTATTAGAAAGGTCCTTGGGTTTATTACGCGCTCTTAAGAATTACGGAGAAAGCGGGTAGTGGCCTAACGAAAACAACGGAGAGTTTCCTATTGCTCCGACTAGAGAGTTTCTCTAGCTCCGACGAAGAGTTCCTACGGCTCTCACGGTGCTTAGAGTTCCCATAGCTCTCACAGTGCCTACAGTTCCAGTCAGTCAGTCAGTCAGACGGTCGAGATCAAGCAGTCGACGTCTATTCATTCGGTCATTCGGTTGATTCTGTTGATTCGATTCAGTCAAAGTCGGATCTGATAAATCGCTGCGTCTACTACGACCCGAGAGCTTTCATCTATCAAATTGGCAGTCAGAATCTGAATAAGATCAAGGCAATCCCCATACTCAGCGACGTTACTAGTGTGTGTGATTATACGAAGTTGTTGGAAAATATATAAGTTATAACACTGTTAATCACGGAGTTATATCATTTCAACCACCCCTATTGTCTTAACGGAAATCAAGGGATCGATCTACTTGCAGCGTCGATTATTATAATCGTAACGGGAATTTACGACTCCCATTGACGTGTTTCCTCGCGATTGCGTCTCCCCGCGATTGGTCGAATTTACATATCGAATGAGTAAAAAAATTTGACTTTACTTCAGGATTTTGATGTAATGCATATATTATATAGGTAATACGTACAAATAAATAGGGAATTGCATATATATGTCGGAGATGAAAGGACACCGGGATCTCCAATATTTTAGTCTCTATACTTTAACTCGATTATAATTGTTCGAGATCTGTGATAATGAGTGTGGCGGCACTCGACAGCATAAATACCACCACTCAACAATAACTAGAGTCGGACGACGGCAGTGCAGTGGTTAGCGCCTTAGGTTACGAACGTTCGGGACCCGGGTTCAAATATCGGCGCTCGTAGTCCGATTTTTCTTCCACGATTCTTAAATAAGAAAAATACAGCAGTACCCCAGCAGCGACATCTACAGTCAGCTACTACAATTATCACGGACAACACAATACACCTCAGGTCAAATCGTCGGAGTAGTAAGAAATATCTGAGAACGCCATCATAGATAATGTTTCACAAAGTTGGTCCCAGTATGGAATCCTGTGGACTATCCCTCTCCTTATGAACAGAAATTTTATTCATACCTGTTTTAAAATCAGTCAAAATGTGTCTGTACTCAAATGCAGTGAAAACAATTCATCGAAACTATTTTGATTACTTGTGAGAAATTCCTATTATCAGTTTCTCGTAGGATAGGATGCGATTAAATAAATCGCAAGCTTAGCCACTTTGTGAAAATGGATCCTCTCCTTTTTCTAATACCGATTTGAAAATTTGCAAGACTATCAGGCCCCAGAGCGAGACAATTTGGGTTCAATTACACATTCCCGTATCTACATAATGCTTAAGAAGATCTCTGATAGTTGGCAATCGGATGGGGAGGAAACAACTCTCCCTCCTCGGTTTCTTAATAAGAAATAGGCAGATCTCTTTTTATTTTTAGGGAATCTTTCCATAGGAAAAAGTATTGTTATATAGAACGCAAAAGTCCTATGACCTGTTATCAATCAGAAGTTTCACAATTTTTCTGGCTTAGGATTAAATAGCTAAATAGCTGCTACCTAAGGCGACTGTTCAGTTAATGAGCTGAAGAAGTTTCTTAATGGTAATTCTTGTAGCCGTCGCTGCTTTTCTGTATCTAAGTTTCCTGCGGCACTTGTTCCTGGAGTTATTTTACGTTTTCCAGTTTTCGTCCTGGTAACATCTTTCGTTATCGTGACTGCACTCCTCCTGCCTCCACTGCTCTTCCATTTCTTCTATAACCATGTCGTTTTGATTATTATTACATTGCTGCTGTTGCTATAGGCCTGGTAAATCTACCGACCTTTTTATATAATACATTTCTCTTTCAGTTGCAATTTTAATTGTTGGTATCTGCTGCTGCATTGTTGGACTTCCCCTCACTATTACTAATCGTTAATTTTATTTCACTTTGAAACACTTCTCTGAATCACTTCACTGGAGCACATGATTGATTACACACGTCTGTTTACCTCGGTTGCCCGAGCAGAACTTTAGCTACCAAAGGTGTTGGTGTTACTGTGGTTAGTGTTCATTGCGTGCTGTGAATTTGGAGTTGTCTCAGTTTCTGTGCTATCCTGTTGCGCTTGTAAGTTATTGTACGCCCTGTTTCGTAGCGGCGGAAACAGTTTACGTTGCGGTTGTTTTCTGATTACACAGCCTTTGTAGCTAGCTGGGTGGTTTCGATTGCAGTTGAAGCATTTTACTTCGTTTATTTTTCCTACGTATGGACAGTTTATTGTTAGGTGCGTTTCTGCGCATTTGACACACGCCGGGTTTCTGTTGCAGTAATTTTTTGTGTGTCCATATTGTTGACACCGTATGCATTGCGGTATGTCTTTTTATCTCTTGGTGGCGCCACTGTTACTATTGTGTTTAGAACTTTTTTAATTTCAAATATTTCTTTGTTGTTGTTTTTAGGTTCAAGCTCTATTAGAAATAGCGGTAATGGCTGTTTAGTATCGTATCTGGTTATGTTGTTCATTGATCTTACCTGGTGTCCGATTTTTGCTAGTTCCTCGCATATGTTGTTTGTGTTTGTTTTTGGGTGTAATCCCCTGATTACTGCTTTGAAACTTCTGTCGGCTTTGAGCTGGTAAGTGTGATACCCCGCGTTTTTCTCTTTTAGTGCTTTTGTCACTTTTCTGAATGTTTCTGGGGTGTTGGTCCGAACTTTGACTTGGACTACTTTTAGTTGTTTTATGCTATAATTTTCTTTTCCTGCCGTGTTGTTTAGTAGTTCAATGAGGGGGTCTATTATTTGAGCATCTATGTAGATTGGTGGTGGTTTAGCGATGCGGGTTATTGGTTTTTCAACTGGGTCTGTTACTTTCTCTTCTGGCAGTGTGCTGAAGGAGTTTCGAAGATTGATTTCTTGTAGCCATTGTTGCTTATTTGCTACTATAGCTTTCCTACTGCTTGTGCATGGTGTTACTTTACTTTTTTTGTTGCAAGTTGCCACCTTCCAGCTTTCGTCCTGATGAGTTAGTTCATTGTTGGTTTTATTCTCATAATTGTTTTGTATTGATTCCATATCTATTTCATTTATAATTGAATACTCCTGTTCTTCATTTAGCGATTGTCTTGGGTTTGTTATGCTTGTAGCTCTATTCGTAGAATATGTTTCGCCTTTGCTTGTAATTTTTATTGTTGGTATTTGCATTTTCCACCATTTAGCGATGGGCGTTGACGTTACTATTTTTTTTCCCACTTTTTTTTTGCGTGGGGAGGGGAAAATGCTATTACGCATGCCCAGTGACCCGCATCACTGGGTTATGTGGGAGTCGGTCGGATGTCGTTGCCATACCCATTAAAAACCCCTCCTCCTTCTTCCTCCTCTTAGAGGGCAGACAACCCCGGTAAAACCTGTCGGCAGTCATCAGGGTTGTCCTTTCGTGCCCCGTTGTATCTACTTCATCGGGCAGTTACTGCTCATATCGTCCTCTCAGCCAGGTCAGAATACTGGGCTGGTCTCCTTCTGCGGATTTTCGTTGTTCCATGTTCTTGCCCTCATTGCTCCGCTCGTTGTTGTTACGCTCGTTCTCCTCCTTGCCTCTTCCCAGGCCCTCGCTGTCACCCTCCTGTGACACATGACGGTCTTGCAGAATTGCCTGAATTTATTCCAGCTCTCGTCCTTGGCGGTCACCGTGGCGATCAGATTGCCCACGTCTATCTTCCCTCCCAGAGCGTTCTCCAGCTCGATCCTTCTGTCCGTCCACTTCGGTCACGCGAAGAGGGCGTGCTCTGCATCGTCGTTCGGGTCTCCACAGTCGAGACAGTTGCTGTCGCTGTCCCTGCCAATCCTTTTCCTATAGACCCCGAAGCTCCCATGCCCGGTTAGCAGCTGCATGGTGTGGTGATCGATGTCCATCTTCTTTTTGGTAAATAGCAGCGCACTCGGTAATAGCTTCTTTGTGATATTTTCTTTTTTGTAGTTGTTCCACTCCTTCTGCCAGTCCTCGTGGGCCTTCTTGCGAATCGTCTCCAGTTCCTCCTTCAGCTTGGAGCCGTCATCCGTGTCAATCCTGGACCCATGGATCTTGTTCCTCTCGTAGGTCTCTCCGAGCATCTTTATCTTTATGTAAATCGGGAGATTCCCGGTCAACACGCAAAGTGCGGCGTGGGAGACTGTACGGTATGCCGTCGTTGTTATGCACAGGGTCGTTCGTTGTGCTCGTTTCAGCTTTTTCCTGTTCTTATCGGTATATGCTGCTCTAGCCCACACCGGTGCTCCGTAAGTTACGATGAACTCCCACACATTGAAGTAGAGCCTACGAGCCAAGCTGGGCGGCCCGTTGATGTTGGGTAGAATTCCCCTAATGGCTCCTATTAACTTGTCGGCTCTGTTACACACCATCTCGATATGCGCAACCGAACCTCCGACTGGAGTCAATGACGACTCCGAGATACCTGATGCGATCGACCGTTTCGATGTCCGAGGAGCCCAACCTGAGTTTCACGACTCTCGGCACTCACAAGCTTGTGATGAGCATGACCTCCGTCTTTTCCCTCGCCAGGGTGAGCTCGACACTCGTGCACCAATCGTTGGCGATCCTTAGCATCGTGTTGACCTTGACGGAGGCATCTTCGTTCCTCCCGACGGAACATGTGATGGCCAGATCATCCGCGAAGGCGGCTGCTCTGACCATTGGCATGTTGTCGAGTCTCTCGAGCAACCGGTCATATACCAAGTTCCACAGGAATGGTCCGAGGATGGATCCCTGCGGAACTCCCGCCGCCACCTCGTGCTCCACCGTGCCTTGCTGGTTGCTCACGATGATCCTCCTTCCGGATAGGTAACTGTCGATTAGCCTTTTGACCTTCCATGGCAGCTTCCTCTTGTCACATTCCTCGTATATGCTCTTCCATCTGAGCGAATTGAAGGCATTGCTAATATCCAGGGTGATCATCACGCATATTACCTTCTTCTGTTTGCAGATGTTGGCAAACTTCATCACCTGCGTGATGGCATCTACCGTACTCCTCTTCTTTCTGAAGCCATATTGCCTCCGATGGAATGGGTCCATCCCGATGCATCTCTCGATGATCTTCTTAAAGCATTTTTCCCAGATCTTGCTCATGGTTGGGAGTATGCTTATCGGCCGGTACGCGTTGGGGAAACTGGGATCCTTTCCCGGTTTCCTTAGCAGTATTACTCTGGCCGTCTTCCAGCAGTCTGGGATCCTTCCTGATTCGGTGATGCCGTTGAACGCCCTTGTCACGAGCTCGCTCCTGCGACTCGCTACCAGCTTCGCGATCTCGCCCGGCACGCCATCGACTCCTGCAGACTTCTTGGTGTTCATTCTTCCGGCGGCATCGACGACATCGCCTTCGCCGATGGCGACGCTGAGGCTAATATCTCCTTCTTCTTCGGTCTCTGCCTCTTCGCGGCCCTCATAATGGGGGGGTCCGTGTCCCAAGGTGAATAGCCTCTGTGGGACTGCCTTCACCATGTCGATCGGCATGTCGTTTGTTGGTCCCTTGCTTTTACATTTCTTCATGACCGTGCGATAGGGTTTGCCCCAAGGGTCGCTCTCCAGTATCTTGCAGTATTCTGCCCAAGCTGTTTTTTGCTACAGGCGATCTCGTTTTTTATCTGCCTTCGGATCTCCTTGTAGGCGTTGACGAGGGGCTCGGTGTTGCCGGCATTCTTCTTTCTTTCTCTCGTCACCTTCCTGAGCGCTTTGTGCGCCTGCGCTCTCAGTTCCGCGATCATCGGGTTCCACCAGTAGTTCGCGTACTTGCGGCTCGCCGCAACGTTCGACTTCCTTAGCATCCCTTCGCACGTACCTTCGATGCTCTTTTGCAAGGGCTCGGCCCCATCCTCTCCGATAGCCGCGTTGAGGTCCTCCTTCTTCAGTGTGTCGTCGAATCTGCTCAGGAACTCCTCCGGCGACATGTCCTTGGTCACGTACCTGTAGAACTTCGATACGGTTCGGGACTTCCTCGTCTTAAACCTGTGGAGCACGTACAGATGGTCCGAGGCCGAGTATTTGTGCAAGACCGCGCTTCCGGCGTGTATCTCGCTGACCTTGTTGGATACGCTTATTATGTCGGGGAAGCTCGTCTTCCCGTTCATGAAGAAGGTGTACTTTTCCTTGAGCCTCAATGGAAACACACGGTGGCCGCTTAGTGCCTCCATTAAGACTCTCCCTCTCTTGTCTGTGGTCGATCCTCCCCAACAGGTTGACTTTGCGTTGAAGTCTCCGGCCACAACGACCTTGTCGTGTCTTCTAGCAACGCTCTTCGTCATAGCAGACAGCGTGTCTATGTATTTGCAGTATGCTCGCTTATTTATGTTGGGCGAACAGTATCCGCTGAAGCAGAAGACGTCGCCGACGCGGACGCCCACTATCCCGTCGCTCTTGACCTCCGTTGTTTCATCAGGCAGCTTGCCATTGAGGAGTGTGACCCATATCGAGGCGCCTCCTTTGGTGTCATTAAACCAGTGCGGTAGCTGCCTGTTCGGCTCGGAAATTATTATTATACCCGGCCTAAGTTCGATCGCGCATTGGTGCATCATGTCCTGCGCCAGCTTGCATCTGTTGAGGTTTATCTGCAGTATCCTCATTTACTCGCTTTCAACCGCCTTCTACATTCTGGACAAGCCAGGGATCCGGTTACGTGGTCAAATTTCACTCCTTTCTCCTTGCTGCAGATGGAGCAGCAGGGTGCGTTGACGCAGGCAGCTATCGTGTGGTCTTTGGCTCCGCACTTCCTGCAAATCTCCTTTCCAGGGCTTATCGCCGTGCACTTGTTCGCGATATGCCCAAACATGTGACATCTGAAGCACTTTACCACATTGGGTAGTGCCTTTATCGAGGCTATCGTCAAGCTGGTTCTGATCTTCCGGCTCACCCCCTCTTTGGCCAGGTAGGCTTTCGGTATCGTCACTATTGCCGATTGGGTGCCCCACGGCGCCATTTTTAGGGTCTTTACTTCGACCTCAGTGATGACGCTTACGCCCAGTTGCTCTACTATCTCCCTGGCTAGTTCTTCCTTGCCTACGAGCGGGTCTATATCCCTGATCTCTACGGAGGTCTTGTCGCGCATTGGTAGCGCTCTCACCTTGCCTCTTAGCGCCGTGTTCATATCCGCCGCGGTCTTTTTGGCGTTGCTACCTGTTTTCAGCTCGATCAGGATGTCACCTGTTCTGGTCCTCCTAATCCCACAGCTCTCTTTTAGGGTCTCCCTTTCCCCCATCACGTCTTTGTAGACCTGGATCCACTCCTTGTCCTGCCCTACTTTGACGAGCATGGCTTCGGGTCTGTTACGTATCCTCTTCGGTCCCTCCGGCCTCTTTGGCTTGTCCAATGCCACCCTTCCTGCGTTCGCCTTCCTGACCACCGTCGGCGTGTCTGTTCCTTTTCCTCTCCTTCCGCGGACAGGGATCCAGTCTTCCTTTACATCGCTGTCCGTGCATTCCGTAGTCGCTTTTGCCGAGCTGTTGCCGGCACAGGCTCCTGCGTATGAGGCCTCCACGGTCGTTGGTCTCTTTCTCTTGGTGTCGCCCTTCCCCTCGACGGGCGATATCTCCTTCCTTTTTCCTTCCTTCTCCTCACTCCTCCCCGGAGGGGTGGTCATCCTGGTGGCCGCGACTGTCCTCGCGTTCCTCTTGAGCCTCATCTCGTCCAACATCGAGTGGAGCTTGTTCGCTTTGTTACTAATAGCGTCCCTCCTTTTCTTGATGTCGGCATCTTTTTTGCTCGTGAGGTAGAGTCTGCTACCTATGTATTGGATTTCGCGGAAGACTTCTGTGATGATTTCCGTCATCGCCTTCCATTCGCTCATCTTAATGACGATACTGTCCTCGTCGTTGCCTTCGGTCTCGGCCGTTGCTCTGTTCGCCATGGCCTTCCTCCTGAGACATTCCCTTGGTGCCGCCGCTTCGCTGCCGCTGTCCGACATTTCCGCCGGTGTGTCTAGCTCCGAGGTGCTGGCCGCTTCGTCCCTCGTTGCCCTCGGCTGGCTCCTGGCCAGGCTTCTCGTTGTCTTGCACGCGCTCCCCTCCACTGGGGACTTTCTCATATATCTGGTGATCTTGTCACCTTTGAAGATTTTTTCCTTGGCGATTCGGGTCGCCTTTTCGGTGGGTGGTGTCTTATCCTTGAGTGCCTGCATTGGCATCTCGACATCCTCGATGATTCCCGCGATGTCTTCATCAAATTCGAGGTATCTTCTAGTGCTTTTCTTGCACGTCTTTTCTTCTGTGACAACTGCGGGTGTTTCTTGGTCCCCGGTCGTGTTTACCGAACGAGGGGAGGCCCTGGGATCGACCTTCCCCTCGCCGTTCGTCCAGTCGTTGGGTGACCGTCGGGTCGTGCCTGGAACGCTATTCGAATCCCCGACGGGGCCTGGAAGCTCCGAAACCCCCTGAGCCGTAAGTTTACTTGACTTACAGTACTTGTCCATTATTGTGTTTGTGTCTTAATATACATATATATATATATATGTATGTTTGAGATGGATGTCCTTCGACTTAGCCGGTCGTCGTATAATCCCACTGTATACTTCCGCGTGTATGCGATTCGTGTCTGTTCGACGCGGGGAGTTTCGACTGGCCCTCCACGGTGGCGCTCTCCACCACTCCTTGGTTACCCAGGTAGCCCGCACGGTGGCGCTTCGGTCGCGCGACCCAAGATGGCCCCCGCTCTGCCCCTAACCTCACTTTTCACACACAGCACTTTCAATCGTTTCTCTCGCTTTTATACCAGCGAGCTCACCTATTTCTTGTGTTCCCACTCATTCCGGAGCACTAGAAACTACACTTTCGTGCACTTTCCGCCCGAATTCTTTAATATACCCAGATATTTCGGTTATGCCTACGGAGCGACGTGCACGTGTCCGTTCTGCTTGCCGCCATCCCCAAAGTGTGTTTCTTTTCCCACTTGCCGCACTTTCACTGAAGCACTGTTTCGCATGTCCGTTTATCTCGGCTGCTTGGGCAGGACTGTTGACCGAGTAAACTTGTCTCAAAACTTTAAACGCGTTTTTCTCAAAATTACTTTTTTCAAGTTGACGTGCACGATATCTCAAGTTCCAATAAATCGATTTATTTGAGATTTGGTGCGAATATTCTTTATATATTTTTCTATCGCCTCAACCATGGTCGGTTTAAAATTTTTAATTTTACTATTTTAAAAAAATTCGGAATTGCCAAAAAAACATGCCAAAAAGGAAAATTATTTTCAAACGGCCGCCATTTTGTGAAAAAATAATTTGTTGACTCTTCCAAGGTTCATCCTATAGTCGAATCTATTCTAATTAAGAATCCGTTCAGCTTTTTTGTTTCAGACGACCAGAAGGGTCGATATCATGCACGCCAGGACACCCTTTCTTTGGACCTCCACTTTGCCAGCTCATAACTTTGTGAATTTTTAGTCTTTTTCGGTTAATTTTTTATGTAATCTTAAAATATCAAGATACAAATCATAAAAAAATGGATAGTAAAAATATTTTTTGTTTCGTTTGTACAGAGCTTCAAAAATCGCTCGAAATTCATACCTCTAGACTAAAATACCCCCTTAAAAGGAAAACAATGATCTGACCCGAATCTCTAATCTTCGCATTCTCTTAACTCGTATGTTACATTTTGATCAGTTATATCAAAGCGATCTTCCTCGTTTGTTAGTAATATTTGTTTTGTTGGCAGATAGAAGAAGATATCATAGTAATAAAAAATATTAACTGGGATATAACAAATTGAAATAGCGAAACACAGACGTCGGTCAAGAAGTGTGTGATGTGAAATATTTTCCGGATATATCTGTGGCATACTTCGGATACATTTTACAAATACAAACATTTGTTCTTACATCAAATAAGGATAAAGTATTGATATATGCATCACAAGTTAAACTTTGAGATAAATAATTTTGTAAGCATTTCCCGTAACCATGAAATTGTATGATACAAGCTTTTTAACACTTAGGCAACCGAATAGGGAGACCTCCCTTTTTGGCTTTAGCAACGTGTTTTATTTTTTCGCTGTTATTATCAGTTATTGTTTACCTGGAATTGTTCCCAATTAATTGCGCCACTTTTTCTGCTTTTATAATGTACAGTATATAACAAAATACGCCAATTTAGTGGTGTTAAAATTAATTAAAAAGTTACACTATCCGTTATGGCTAAATAGAGTTATGATCGAACGATACTACATTGTAGAAAAATATTAAAATGCATTATGAATTTTTAATTTCACGTTCAAGTTGTGTTATTTATCTTTAATCGTCTTGAACGTTTTTAATATTACCTATATTTTTTTATACTTTTAAACACGATGTATTGCATAAACAATATGTGAAATCGTTAAATAAAATCATTACCACAAAATATAATTAATTACTTAAATAATTTTTAGACCTTTTTGTTACTTATGTACTGAATATTGGTCCTCGATACTTGGAAAAATGCGCAGTGGAAACGTATAATTCATTGTGACGCGCGCCGGTTGGCTAAGTGTTAAAAGATTTATATTCGAAATATAATGTAATAGTTTGAAACATCCTCTATATCTCCGCGAATATAGAAACAATTACGAAATTGTGCTTCCTTTTCTAAATTCTATTACAGTAGAGCCTTCTTTATCTGAACATCCGTTATCCGAATACAGTACTATTCGAACGTTCTGCTATTCCAACATGATACTTCTCAGTAATAGGTGCCCTTTTCTGTTTCAGGCATGTACATATTGTATTGGTGTTCGTATACAATGTATTCTTTCCTTAATTCAATTTAGTGACTGCTAATTGTAAGAATTTGATACAGAACTTGTTGCGACCTATCAATTAGACGGCGATGAGTCAGGCGCAACTGTTATCTTGAGGTTGCGCCCCTTGAACAATATTACCGCTCAAGGTGGATGTAGACTAATGATGCAAAGTAGTTGGTTTATTTGCACTGTTTGGTATACGTTGCAATAGTCGGAATTCGCGTCAGATCTCTACTGTTTGAGAAAAATCGAAAAGAGTACTCCAAAATTAGGGTCAAAGTTGGTCCCATCAGCTTTACTTAATATTTATAGATATCTGCAAATTGATATTGCCAAACTATTCTATATCAATGTACTAGTTGAAGTCCACGGAATTCATTGAACCCAACAGGAATCGTATAGCTTTTGTAATTTTGCTATAAATTAACAGTGCTGAACAGTCTAATCTGGCGCTGCGCAGCCGTACGAAGCAGACCGTGCAGTCGGGCGCCACATCATAGAGAAAACCCTGAATATCGGCGCCGGCGTCAACGTGTTAACTTGCCTTGTTTGTGTTATGTGCGTGCCAGTCAATTGGATATTTGGTGGTTTCTGTTTTCTTAGTGTAAATGTAATATGGTGGCATTTATTGGGGTTTGCTTTTATTTGTTTATCTTGTAGCCACTTTTCTATTTTTGTGATGTGCTCTTGTAGTAATGTAGCTACTGTTGCTGGATTAGTATGCCTGACTAGCACAGCCGTGTTGTCCGCAAATGTCAGTATTTTGCTGTTGGTAGTTGTTGGTATGCCGGCCGTGTATAGTGTGTATAATATTGGGCTTAAGACGCTTCCTTGCGGTACCCCTGCCTTCAGGCAGCGTCTTTTACTTCAGAATATACATCCTTTATTTTTACTATAAAGGTTCTGTTGCTTGGGTATGATTTGAGTAAGTGGTGGATTTATTCCGGGAAGTGTTTTTTGATTGTTTGTAAGAGGCTTTCATGGTTCACTTTGTCAAATGCTTTCGCAATGCCCATGAAGGGGCCTGTACAGTATTGTTTCCTTTCTATTGCTGGTAAAATTTCGTTGACGAGCCTGTGCCTTTTGCTCTATCGTGGAGTGTTCTTTTCTGAATCCAAATTGGTAATCTGGTATAAATTTTTCTTGTTCTATTGTTGGTTATATTATTTTCTCTACTATTTTGGAAAACACTGGAAGTAGTGATATTGCTCTGTAAGATACAGTTTGCTGTGGGTCTTTGCCTGGTTTAGCTAACATTATGATCTGTGCTAACTTCCATAGATTAGGAAAGTATTGAATTCTTAAAATTGCATTGAACATTATTATGATTAAACGTATTGCTTTTGGGGGAAGGTTTTTCAAGATTTTACCATAGATTGGGTCGACTCCTGGTGCTTTATTGTTTTTTGTTTTCTTCATTATGATTCTCATTTCTTGAACTGTTGTATTAGGTATGGTACGGTGCTTGTCAGTTGAGCTACTAGTATTTTGCGCATCTTCGTCTCAATGATATTTGGTTTTACTGTTGTTAATATTATATAGAGTAAATGTGTTACAAAGGTGGTTGAACAATCCTGTAGCTTGCTCTTCGTTGCTTCAGGCCCATATGTTATCTGCTTTTCTAATTGCTGGGATTATTTTTATTGGCTTCTTTATTTTGTTCGTGGCTTTCCACAGAGAGTGTTTCTATGAATTTTGAGAATTCGTTACTATTATGATCTTTTATTTTACTTTTTATTTCCTTTGCAAGTTTGTATAGATGTTTTTTGTTTTCACATGTTCTATGTTTTTGCCATTTTACTTTCGCTTTCCTTTTTTCTCTGATTTTGTCAAGGATGTTTGGTTTCTTTTGGTTTATAAGTAATAGTTGCCCCTGCTGCTTCTTGCATAATTTCTGTCAATGTTGTTACTGCCTGTTCGATGCGTTCAGGTGTTTTCAATGGAATATTGCAGTTGATTTCGCTCTTGATTAGTTCTTTATGTTTGCCATTTGATGCTTCTATTGCAAAGCGACTCTGATTTGTTATAAAGTATTAGTGTGCTTGCGTATTCTATTATTAACGGTGTATGATGGGAGCTAAGCTCCAGACTGGGTGTTACTTTTAATTTGTTTGCGTTTACTCCTTTTATACCTGCAAAATTAAGCAAGTCAGGAATTTTGTTTAGATCCGTCTGCCAGTGTGTTGGTCTTCCTGTGGATAATATGTTGAGATCACTAGTTCTAGTAAATGTTTCTAGTGTTCTACTTCGAGGTGTGTTAATTCTTGAGCCCTATAGCGTGTGCTTTGTATGTGTGTGAAGTCTTCCGCTGCGATGTAATTACTTATGTTGAAAGAATTACGTGACTTAGCAGTCAAAAAGATATTGATATTCAATATTTAGAGAAGCTATCGATTAATCTTAATTTGTATTTGAAATAAATGAAATTTCACACGAGAATAATGATTGTTATAGTATCAGAAAATTCCATTATCCGAAGAGTATATCTGCTTATAAATTCGCATAAAGAAGACTCTACTGTACTTGCATCAGTTCTGTACAATATTGTAAAGTGGGAAAATATTTTTATTTATAGTAATCCATTCTTCGTTTTCATAATAATTTCTATAAGACTTAATTTTTAACTTAACTTACATTCGATTGCACTTTAAAGCATTAAACATTGTTCCAAATTCTGTGGGATCCTTGCATCGATCACAAGTACATTCAAAAAATTTTGTTTTAAGAAGATGGTGTCTTCTGTTTGCAGTACCCCACAATGGATCCGTATAACATATAGAAATGTGGTCTCCTAAAATATTTCATACAAATTCATACAGTTGCATTTATCTAGAAGATTTAGGCTAAGAACAGACAATTTATTCGACACGATTTTTGACGAATTGGTCACATCGCCTTATACTCGATAGCTGAATTGCTTACAGAAACAGGCACATAATTTCTTTATCTCGCGCGAAAATTTTTAATTCTACCATCGTAAGTGATCCTTTACACCGTTGATTTATTTTCACCTATGAGAGGTACAAGTACACACAAGAAACAGTCCCTTAGCATAAATGTATGTATATACATACACGAACAGGTCATACAGCTGGAACCACTTCGATCACTACATCTTCACTATTTTAGTGAAAAGTATTTCAGATAAAAGTTGAATGGTTGCAAAGAGGACAGAATTTGACGCGATTAGTGTCTTTGTAGGAGAATGCGAAAATACATATGAAGGTCAGATCTATCTTTTTAAATAAAATCATATACTTTTTATTATGTTAGTCGATCCAACTCATAATCCTATATAGAAAAGAATTAACCTATTCATATAAAAATACATTAGTTTATAAGTGGCATAACTGTAGCCACTGCGATACCTCTAAAAATAGTAACTTGAATTCGAGCAGTTCACAAAAAACAAAACTTGACCTTCTGTGCATCTTTGAAACCAACTTATATCTGAAAAATTTGTCACTAAAATCATGACATGCACAGTGATCGAAGTGGTTCCGGTTACCTTCATCCCGTATATTGAATATTCTCAGTAGATGACCATATTAGGTATTCATAGGAAATTTTAAAGTGTAAAATTACATAAAGTGCGTATAATGTGATAAAAGAATTTTCCTCCCTATCTATATTCTCAAAAAGATGAATTTGCATAAAAATACTCAATCCAATTATTAGCAAATTTCTATTGTAATGGCTGTAACAAAAGCTAATATTTTAAATTACTTGTTGTCTTACTTAGAAAGAGGGGAAGAGAGAAGCATGGATATTTACATAGATATTGGAAAATTATTTTGTTGTAATTTTTTTCAATCGACATTGTAATATTTTCAATCAACATGAACTTGGCTATTTGTATATGTAATCAACAGTTTGCAATTGAAATCTATTTTGTAATAGTAGTGTGACTAATTTCTATAAAATTGATTTGGTAATCTCAACGTCTTTTTGTCGACTTTCGTCGACTACCCTGTGTGTACAGTTAAGAAACAGTTAAAAGAGCCTATTACTTCTTTAAAAATTGCTTCGCGTGTTCTTAGTCATAATAATGCTTCTATATGTATATATACAGATCATTTATGTGATATCAAATTATTTGTAAATATGAAAACGGCAAAAAAGGTTAATATATAGAAATACTAGATAAATGATAAACAATTTAACTTTACACTACAAAATGTTTATGTAGACGTCAGTCGTTTTGCCTTAGCATTCACATTTGTCCGAATGACAGACAAAACGTTCAATAACACATTACTTGTTAAGTAGAGCCAAAATGTTCAACACACATATGTACACATATAATATAGAGTATTCTATTCACTCATCGTAAAACATTGCCAGCATATTCCATAATTAAGAATAAAAGAATCATATAAACATAGGCTTATAAACTTTTTATCAAAAAGTTGTAATGATGATGCGAAATTAGCGAAATTTTCGTTTAAATATAACAGGCAACGAGTACCAACAATGTCGCACCTCAACAACGTCGAGTAATTCTTTGGTTCAACCAGATTTTTAATTGTGATTTTTAATTGTAAACGAAGAAATTTATGTAACATGATTTAATGTACGTCAGGAATCAATATAAAGAAATCAATGAGAAGTTTGTAATATAACGAGGATACTATATCTTTTATCGAACGAAAAATTAATCGGTTGTTTCGCGTTTGTGTTCTAACTTTTTAGAAATGGATTAACACAACATTTTTTCCCTCATTTTTAGTCATAGGATATGCCAACACCGTTTTGCACAAAAGAATATGGAATATGCTGTACTATTTGTTGCTCAGAAAATTATATTTGAGACTGCAGAGCAGCAAGAGCATTATTCCGCTAACTCGCTCACCATCACACGGTGCCTCATGGTCTTATTTGTAGATACAAAGTTTTTAGCTGACACGCATATCTATTTTTATGATTGAGGCTATCCAAACCAACAAAAATGAAAGCTACATTCGTTCCAAGCGCCTTATTCTGAACGAGTTATATACAGGATGTTCGACTACAGATGTAAAAAAAATTTAAGGGATGATTATTAAAGCTAAAATATGATAAAAATCAAGAATAAAAAAGTCATTTTATGGAGTAATGTGTAATAATACAAATTGTTGCAGTGAGTCTCATTGCTAGAAAAACTCTACATCTTCTCTAGTCAGTTCGCTGTTGAGTGCCGAAGCGTGCAGACGTGTCTCTAGTGCCCAGTGAAGTTCGAAAGCAACACGTGTCACCCAACCGTCGAAAGTGAACACAACGTGCTCCAATCCTCCCAAGTGTCTCCTATCCGCCAGAGAGAAGAAAAGCCTACGCATCTAACCCCTACCCGAACCTTGCCTCATAGGCACACGACTAGTTATTTATATTGAAATAGCTAGCTCGATGATGGCCCAGCAATCACCACCAGGCTCGCCCACGCAAACTTACAACTACCCCGCACTACTCCCCCCGTGGCAGAAGTGCAGCAGATCCCCATGCGCCAACGACGCCAATAAGGCGAAAAAACGCAAAATTGAATCACCAAACATAAACTCAAACCAACAGCAAACAACACAAATCAACACCCACAATAGGTTCGCAATACTAGAATCCTCAAACGACGCCATGGAAATCGCAGGCCCGCCACCAAACCAACAAGCACAGAGAAGCCCCCCTCCCCCACCAATATTTGTTAATGATGTCATCGACATCCAGACAATGATCAAGTCCTTAGAGAGAGATATCTCCAAGGAGGACTACAACCTGAAGATAACCAACAACCAAGTAAAAATCCTGCCGACGAATCCAGAAGCCTAGAGGAAGCTCACCAAGACACTTAAGACCCTGAACGCCAATTTCCACACCTACCAACTCAAAGAAGAAAGACCTTTTCGGGTGGTGCTACGAAACATCCACCACTCCGCAGACATCGACGAACTAAAAATAGAACTATCGAAACTCGGCCACGAAGTCACCAATGTCAGCAACATAAGGCATAGAGTCACAAAAGACCCGCTATCCCTATCTTTCATGGATTTAAAACAGAAACCCAACAACAAGGAAATCTACAACATCAGCCGCCTAATGAACGCCATCGTAAAACTCGAACCACCGCAAACCAAAAAGGAGATAGTGCAATGCAAAAGGTGCCAAAGATACGGGCACACGCAGAAATACTGCAACCATACCTTCCGCTGCGTCAAATGTGCAGGAACACACCCCACCGACCAATGCAGGAAATCACCGGAAACCCCAGCGAAGTGCATCCACTGTCAAGGTGATCATCCTGCCAACTACAAAGGCTGCTCAGCCTACAAAACTCTGTACTCAAACAAGTACCCCAAACTTAGAACAAAAGAGGTAAATTACCAAACACCCAGCTCGCCGAAATTCACCTTTACCCCAATCCCCCCAACCAATCAAACACCCAGCCCTATCAAACTCACCACTCCCTCAAACTCCTATGCCCAAGCGGTACAAGGCACTCGAAATACACCAAATAGCCACAGGGATACTCCCCAAAATAGTGCCCCCATCTCACCTAATACAGACAACGTCTCTAGACTTGAAAAGCTAATAGAGAAACAATCAGAGCAAATAAACAATTTGCTATCGCTATTAACACTCATCATGGATAAATTAATACGCCCCGACACAAAATAAAACCAAGACGCATAGCTCTGTGGAATGCCAACGGTCTAGCGCAACGCAAACTTGAGCTAGAACTCTTCCTAAAACACCAGCTAATCGACATAATGCTCATATTTGAAACCCACTTCACCGACAAAAACTACCTGAACATAAACGGATACAAGTTCTACCATACCCAACACCCCAGCGGAAAGGCCCACGGCGGCACCGGAATCATAATCAAATCAAACATTAAGCACTACGAACTTCCACCATTCCAGAAAGACTACCTCCAAGCAACAAACGTAGCAATAGAAGACTGTCATGGTACAATCACCACTTCAGCTGTATACTGCCCTCCCAGACACTCCATCGCCAAAGAAGACTTCGACAACTTCCTGGACACCCTGGGCAATACATTCATAGCCGGAGGAGACTACAATGCTAAACACACCCAATGGGGCAGCAGGCTGGTTACAGTAAGAGGCAAAAACCTCCTCAACAGCATAATAACCAACAACCTCAACTACCTTACCACATACGAACTCACACACTGGCCCACCGACACAAACAAAATACCCGATCTCCTTGATTTCCTCATAACTAAAAATATCTCGTCAAGACACGTCCAAATCAATTCCTCGGCTGATCTCTCCTCTGATCATTCCCCCGTGATAGTAACAGTCAGTTCAACTATCATCGAGAATACACCTAATGGCTCCATTCATAACCAACACACCAACTGGCAGCTCTTTAGAGAAGTCTTTACCCACACAACTTCAGCCTCAACCTCACTAAAAACCAATGAAGAAATCGAAGCAGCCACGGAATACCTAAACGCGAGCATAATAAACGCTATCCGCTTCTCCACACCGGCAAAAACATCCATCAGCAATCACGAATAATCCCAGTACATATTTAAAAAAATAGCAGAAAAACGTAGACTAAGAAGGATATGGCAGACACATAGAACACCGGAGGACAAACGCAAACTAAACAACGCAACTAGAAAACTATCCAAAACCATAAAAAACTACAATAATGACCGTTTTCACAAATATCTCGCCAGCTTGTCCCCCACAGCCGACTCCAACTACTCACTATGGAAAGCCTCCAGGAAACTCACGCGCCCCCCACAAATAATACCTCCAATCCGCTGCCCACAGGGTGGATGGGCGCGTAGCCCTATAGAAAAAGCTAACCTATTTGCCAAACACTTGACTGAAGTATTCCAACCGCATTCCTCCATAGCTGCAGCGGACGTCACCGAATACCAGCACACCCCCTTCCAAATGTCCCCTCCTATTGAACCCTTCACTTCTGCAGAGATCATAGAAGCAATCAGTCGCCTAAACCCCAAGAAAGCAGCAGGCCACGACCTAATAGGAAATAAAGCAATCAAGGAACTTCCCATAAAAGGGATTGCACTCATCGCATCAATCTTTAACGCCATCCTCCGCCTTGAACACTTTCCTAAGGCGTGGAAAATCTCACTAATCACTCTCATCCCCAAACCCGGTAAACCAATATATGAAACCAGCTCCTATCGCCCAATCAGTCTTTTACCTACCCTGTCTAAACTATTCGAGAGGATGCTCACGAATCGTCTCCTTCCACTCCTAGAAGAATTGAAAACACTCCCAGATCACCAATTCGGCTTCCGAAAACAACACTCAGCAGTAGAGCAAATCCACCGCATAACCCACATGATCAGCCAAACCCTTGAAAAGAAAAAATACTGCTCAGCGGTATTCCTAGACATCCAACAGGCATTCGATAAAGTATGGCAAGAAGGGCTACTCTACAAGCTTAAAAAAATCCTACCCCACCCATACTACTCCATCTTAAAATCCTACCTAACCAACGGACAATTCATAGTTAAATGTCTAGACGCCACTTCCGCAACATTCCCAATAGAATCCGGCATACCACAAGGTAGTGTCCTCGGACCCCTACTATTCTCCATCTACACTGCCGACTTACCCATATCTAACGAGGTAACAATAGCAACATTTGCCGACGACACAGCACTATTAACTACCCACGCAGACCCGGCAATTGCCTCATCTACTCTCTAGCGAGGTCTCGACTCCATGGAAAAGTGGTTCCAAAAATGGGGTTTTAAAATAAACGAAAAAAATCCTCCCATGTAACCTTCACGCTCCGAAAACAAACCTGCCCCCAGGTCACCATTAACAACACAATAATCCCAAGCAAGGACTCCGTAAGATACCTCGGCATGACCCTGGACAGGAGGCTAACTTGGAAAAAACATATCTCGGAAAAAACAAAGCAACTAAAGGAAAAACTAAGAAAATTCTATTGGTTCACGGGCCGACGCTCCAAACTAAACATACAGAACAAAATAACCCTCCACAAGGCCGTAATAAAACCTGTCTGGACCTACGGAATCCAACTATGGGGAACAGCAAGTAACTCCAACGTTGAAATACTCCAACGCTTCCAATCGAAAACGCTAAGATCCCTATTAAATGCACCCTGGTATATTACCAACGAAATAATCCACCGTGACCTCAAGATACCTACAGTCAAAGATGAAATACACAAGTCCAGAAGCAGATATAACACAAGAGTCAACAACCACCACAACCCACTAGTCACCCAACTACTGGACACGACGGACCAGATCCGCAGACTAAAAAGAAAATACCCACTAGATTAAATCCTTAGTTCTACTAGAATCAACAATATAAAGCTATTATAATCCATGTCATTGTATCACGCCAAATTAAGTTACTGAAAATTCTCAACGAGAATTGATTGTAAATATTCTAATAAATAAAAAAAAAAAAATCTTCTCTAGTGTTTAGTCTTTGGCACAACGATCCTCTTTACAGCGGCTTCTTTGGTCTCTATTATAGTACCGCGGAAAGATCACCGACAATACAGACAATGTCGATGATAAAGCGCAAATGCCGATAAACCGAAAGGGTCGGGAAACTTCAATAGGTCTAACGACCATCAATATATTTCAGCACCGCAGTCATTGACGTTCAGTTGGCCACCTGAAAGTCTAGAGTCAAGAGTCGTTAATCGAGAGTTGTCATATCATACTACTGCATTAAGTTCACGTTAAATAATCATCGTTTTCCGTTTAATCCACTGTAGTAAATCCATCTATCAATACATTATTCTATCGAATAAAAACCATTGGAAATTCGAATTTCTAACATTTCTGAATAAAGCATTTCTATAATACGTTCACCCATGCGTTTTTTCTCTCTATTCCGATATATATACGTCGGAGATGAAAAGACACCGGAGCCTCCCCTTTGGAATTCTGCGGAAAACCCCCAACATTTTAGTCTCTATAATTTAACTCAATTACAATTGTCCGACATTTGTGATAGCGAGCTTGGGCTCGAGGCGACAACAAGTCGCTGAACGTGGCCGCGGCCACGGAATGAACGCTTTTACTTAACATAGGGATGGAGTAATTCTATAGCTCTCCTTAAAAGAAATTATTGTAGCGGCACGCGACAGTAAACATTCCAACGATTTCTGTCGCGTGGCTCGCCACACACAGACCCTATTCTTTGAGTAAGATGATTACCAGATGTCGACGCGTCTTCACAGTACATGTTCAGCTAGCCCGAGGACCTGCTATAAATCTTAAGATCTGTTTAACTAAAGTCCTTCAAACCGACAAACAGTCCTCGTCCCAACTACGAGAAAATAGGAGAAATCTATTTTCTCACGAACGACGCTTCCTCTTCTCGAACTTTCTCTTAAGGGCGACTAGCACCCTTCCCTAACCACCAACATGGAAATTGACCAATTAACAGTAACGCCGATTTCCCTCACTTTCCGAATGAAGGCTTTTCTCCACCAATCCGATGATTTCGTGCCCTTAGGCACACCCGTCATAATTTTCCTCGACAGCGTTACCGTGATGGAGAACCACTCTCCGGTACGATCGCAAAGACGATTCAAGTAACTCTCAGATACGTAGTGATTGCCTCGTGCATTAACATTGAGTACAACTTAGACGCTGAAGAAAAGTAGAGTTCGTCATCCCCTTGACCGCGGATTCGTTAGTGAGCCTAGGATCATTGTCATTAGCTTCTCGAGTACCTAATTATCGCGATTACTTGTCCAATTCCATCATAGTCATATTTGCACTAGTAAATATCTCCTCTATCGCATAACGATCACGTCTAGCGCCAATAGGGATTCGTTTACGCCCTTAACCCTAACTCAAATCTTAACGCTAACCCGACATATATACATATATATATATATACCCGACATATATATATATATATATATATATACATACGTACCAAAGAATGCCTCTCCGTCTCGACGATGTCGTCGAAGAAAACTATATTGGGTGGGTCTAAGGATATGAGATCCTCGGATTCGTCAAAGAAAGCTTTCGTTCCGAAGGAGAGGGAAATTAGCGCTATTGCTAATTGGTCGATCTCCATATCGGCGTTTTGAAAGAGATGCTGGCCGCCCTTGAGGGGCGGTTGTTGACGGGGGGCAACGCTCGTGGAGGATAGGTTTCTCCTATCTTCCCGTAGTTGCAACAAAGTCTATTTGACGGACTTCGCTTGACTAAATCTTAAGATCTATAGCGGGTCCTCACGTTAGCTAAACATACGCCGCAAAGGCATGCCGACACCCGGCGATCATCTTACCAGGAGGACAAAATCTGCGTGTGGCGGGCCGCGGGATAGAAACTATTGAAGTATTTACTGCCACGTGTCGCTACGACTATTTCTTTTAAGGAGAGGTATAGAGTTACTCTGTGCCTTTGTTAGATAAAACGTTCATCCCTTTGACCGCGGCTACGTTCGGCGACTGATTGTCGCCTCGAGCCCAAGCTCATGATCATAAATCTCGAACAATCGGAGTGGCATTTGTTTAATCTAAGTTACAGAGTTGCGGTATTCCCGCGAATCCAAGGAGGAGCTCCGGCGTTCTTTCATCTCCGACATATATATATATACATGTGTATTGTAGTATCGTGAGGAAAAAACCTGGTTAGAAACAAACCAAAACATTGTCGTCTGACCTTCGGCTGTTGGTTTACATAAGAGAAAAACCTATTGACTAAAGTCATCTAGTCCTTGCGGCACGAAAACAGGACCGGATTAGGAAAAGGACAAAATAACGTTGATCGAGAAGTGAGAACGTTTTATCGAGAGGTCAGAGTTAGTCGAGAAGCGGAGGAGTAGAGTTGTAGAGTTGAAAGAGTCAGCGGAGTTGCCAGAGTTGCTAGCGTTCTTGAGAGATTGAGTTGTTAGAGTTATAGAGTTGCGAGAGTGATTTGAGTAGAATAAGATTTTTGCGTTTAGTTCAAGTTGAACATTTATCGTTCTCTGTCCAATAAATCTCTGTTATTTTTATTTATCTTAAATAAATAGCATTAGGAGAATTTTACAAATCTAAATTATCCTAATCCTATCCTTTCCGATACTACATTTTGGGGGCTCATCCGGGATTGAAACCAGACAGAGAACGACACGTTTTACGGAACTACTCGTGCTGAAAAGAAAAGAGTTGAAAATGGCAAATTGTGAAGAAGAACAGTTTTCAAGTGAGGAAAATCTAACGCTGGAAGAATTAAGAAACAAGCTTGCACAGTTAAATCTACCAATATCTGGTGCAAGGTCAGTGTTGGTTGCCAGGCTAAGTCGAGCATATAGTACTGGACAACCAAGTCCTAAAGAGCCAGCAAACGGTAAAAAGACCACGGAGAAGCAAGGTTCAGGGGCAATACCAAAAACTAAGCGTGATCGAGATGAAGACGAAGATCTCGAGAAGCTTAGGACAAAAGAATTAAGAGAACGTCTTGCTAGTATGGGGCTAGAGACGAGAGGAAGAAAAGCTGAACTACGTGTGAGACTACAGGCGGCGATGGAAGAAGAGAATACGTCGTCGGAAGAAGAGAGCGACGACGAAAGCGAAACTGAAGACGACGAAGAAGACGAAAGAGAAAGCAAAAGGAACGTGCGAGGTGTATATCAAAAACCTGACAAATTCCGTAGGAAAGCACGTAGGTATACAACAGTAAGTTTTCAGGATGTCCAAGACGCCTTAGAAGTTTTTACAGGCGAAAACAACGAAAATATTAATCAATGGTTCGAGGCGTTCGAAGAAACTGCAAGCATATGTAGGTGGACAAAAGAATAAAAGGTAATTTATGCAAAAAAGTTGATGAACGGATCGGCAAAAATATTTGTGAATTATGAGTGCCATGCTAGAACTTGGCGCGAGTTAAAAGAAGGTCTGATAAGGGAGTTTTCGAAAAAATTTAACACTTGGCAAATACACCGGAAACTGCAGGAAACAAAAAAAAAAAAAAAAGAGACGACGAAGGATGTACAGCGTACATGTACCGAATGCTTGGTATAGCCAGTCAAATGAATATGGAAGAAGCAGCAAAGATAAGGTACATCATAGATGGAATAAGAGACAAAGAAGTCAATAAAACAATATTGTACGGGGCTAAATCAATAAAAGAGCTAAAAGAAAATCTTATCATCTATGAGGAACAAGAATCCCGTATAGCAGAGTCAACTATGAGACTGGTGAGAGCTAAGGACAATGGAAGATACAAGCAGTCGGAAGATGTAAGGAAGTATAAAAGGTGTTATAATTGCGGTGATGAAGAACACGTGTGTGCAGAGTGTCCGAACAAGTCGAGGGGACCTAAATGTTTCAAGTGTAGAGAATACGGATACATTGCATCGAGGTGCGACAATCTGAGCGAGTCCATTAAAGAGGTTGGTAGTGTGTTTCGATTGTTACCGACGAAGCGTGGTAAAGTCGTGAAGATCGGAAATTTCGAACTGAGCGCGCTGGTAGACACCGGTAGCGAGTTAACCTTGATGCGGTATAATCAGTATGTAAGAATCGGAGCGCCCAAATTAAGTCGAGACATTATTGAATTTCACAGTATCGGGTCTAAAAGAAATTTTACGCTCGGGAAATTTCCGACAGATATTATTATAGACGGTGAATTGTATCATATAACGATACACGTAGTTCCGAACACTGCGATGCAACACTCGTTGTTGATAGGTACAGACTTCCTGGATACCGTCGAGATAAACATGAAGAGGGGAGATATCTCCATTAGTAGAATAAAAAACGAGAATTCCGATGGGTTTCCAGAGGTCCTTAAAGTAGACATAGAGACGGGAGCGCGTGAGGTAGATCTATCTCGTGTCGACACAAGCAGGCAGTTGTAGTTCCCACGAGTGCTTGTCTCAAGGACACCGTCGTAATGAACAAAATTTCGTTAGATGAATCGGTTGCGACAAACATAACCGCAATAGCGTCGGGTGGAAACGACATGGACGGTTGCGATGAAGTTTTTGTAGGATGCAGCGAGGATCGCGCGAATTATAGAGTTGTACAAACAAATTCTGTCGCGAGTTCTAAGAAGCGAACCAAAAGTGAGAATGAGGCGGCTGCAAGAGAATTTGAGGTAGTGCGTAGACGAGCTATCAATCCGACCTCTTGTCGGCGAAGGGCGTTCAACTTATTACCAACTTACAAGGGCGTTATTTTGAAAATATAAATTCGATTTGAAATATATATTCGTTTGAAATATAAATTCTGATTTCCTGATATAATAATTAATAATAGCAAATATCTACAAACAACTATTCGCTGTTGTAACCTTCGACCCTGCTGCGGTTGAAAGAATCGCAACGAGTTACGGTATCTTCAGTAGCTGAAAACGCCTACCGGTTTTCGCAATCGCCCTCTCACAGTTAGCGGATAATAACCTGCTCGTCTTTGGGCACGATTTGCGAAGCCGCATTGGTTCCCGCAGAGGACACTGTTATAAATAACCATTTGTTCACATTAGATGCCAAAAGCAAGATAGAATTCTAAAGGTTTATTGATTACTTTGGATTGAATTAAGCTATTGTGACGTAATCTTATACGTCTTGTAGAGATAGCTTGCAAATTTCCTACTTTTCCATTCTTAACTATTGTTATTGCGAATGATATGTTATTATTCGCCAATTTCATTTCTTTGTGTCTGAGCGTTTCTCCATGGAAACTGGTCGCTGCAAGTGCTCTTTCGTCACATGGTTTGTTAAAAATTTCATTCGATGCTAGATCAGATATGTCCAAGCTGCCTAAACTTTCCACACGACTAGAAGCGGCATAGATTTGCACTTTTGCAAAATTCTCTTTGCCAAGATCAATTACGGTCCTATCTATTATAGCCATTTGTAATCTGTGTACCGCTACTGTCCAGCTTAGCACAAGCGATGACATTCTTTATTCAACATCTCCGTAACATTTCGTCAGTTGAAACATTGCTATTACTGGAGATATAGGAATGTAGCCGTCAGCATATTTGAATCTGCTTCCAATTCTCTCACTTTCAGCTGACCTCTTCAAATAAATTTCTGACAAATAAATTTCTTTGCCATTCCCATTGCGTCGTTTATCAAACCAACGGAAATTGGTATGTTTCGTCGCAACATAACTCGTGATCCCTCGGCTAATGTTATTGCATGCAACAGTTATCCATGATTATTTACATCTGCATGAATAATATTTTCGGAAGTTTTTTTCTCGCATGTAGCTGCTTCCCGACTCTCGCCTACTCAATGAATAACGTACACACGACGTAATTTCGCTAATTCATCAATCATTTTTGTGTTATATTCGTCTACGAATCTTACTATCTGGAATATTCTTACTGCTATATATCACTCCTTCGCACTCATAGTATTTCAAACTCAGAAGTTGTTATTTCGCCAAACTGTAAATTATCTAATAGGTCGATAAACTCTGTATCATCCTTTTACCTCATATTAATGATGAGTTCGCAGAATGAAACTTGGTACTATAAATTAATCTTTACAGCACACCACTGTTTTTATACAATACAACAATGTTCTTTTGCTGGGAATAATCGCATGAAAGAGATGTCATCGAAGAGAAATACATTTCTGTCACCAAATATTTTTTTATATATCTTGAATTCTTGCAGTCTTAAATGAATTATTCGCAAATTCTCGTAAGATACCATTGAGATCTCATCAACAATCAACTATCTTTTATGACGTCACTTTCGTTCCTCCTGTTCAAACTTTTGTCCTGTCACGCGGTTATAGCAGTGCCTTTCTCAATAGGCAAGGGGAAACAGACAGATACAAAATTATCCCAAATATTTCAACGACAGTAACGTCAATCTTTATATATGTCGGAGATGTAGGGACATCGGGCCTTTCTTTAGGAAGATCCCCAATACTTGGGCTCGAGGTGACGTAACTGGTCGCCGAACGTAGCCACGGTCACGGGATGAACGAAATGTCTTACAGAGGAGGTACCGATGTTGAGGGATACGCTGTATAAGCAATCAAGTCTCGATCAGGAGCAATGCTGGTTTACGCGGGACTGCCTAGTTACGGCGCTTGGGAATTTGTTGATATTCCCGATCTATATGTATTTGACATATGTGACTGTATCTGTCTTTTATTTTGCAATCACCTTAGAGAGTTTACTGTCATCATCTTGGCTGTCAGTCTGAAAGTAACCCAGCGTCTGAGTTAACGTGTCTGCGTGCTACAAAATGTATTCCATTGTACAAAGAGTTTACCCGTTGACCGTGGATTCGTTATTGAGCCCAGGAACATTGTCAATAGCTTTCGTTATACTTATTAATTATTTCACGCCTAAAATTTCTAACGATAACCCGACATATAAATCTAAGTGGTCATTGTATATTCTTTAGTCGGCATAAATCGTCACAGGATACGATCTTCTGCGAATTATTCATTTTCGACGGAAATCTGTTCGCCGCGAAGTGATGTCTGACGCACTATTAAGTTATAGAAATATGCTTCTCTGTCACTGTTCAAAGTATAATACTGCTGGCGCAGTATAGCTGGTTTATTCCTTATTCGCATACAGCACTGGATAGCCCACACAATTGTTTATTCATTAATAAGTATAAAGAAACGAAACAAGAGTAATAAATAGATAGAAAGAAATTACCGCCTTATCAATAACAATGAAAACCGTTTTACGTTCACCCTGTATTATTGGTCGCTACACTAAAGAATGTATAATAAGATGAAAAATCTTTTCCAAAGAAATATTATCAATTTTGAAATGCATTGCAAAGTGACAAATAATTTTCTTTGTATTTATACAAATAAGGAATATTACAAGAATTAAATAATGTCAACCATATTTATATTTTATTTATACGCACGTATAACAATAGTTAGGATTACTCATTCACTTACTAAACAGCATATTATATATACCGCAACCTTTTCGAAGGTGGCGCAAAATTAAAGATACTACAATATATAGACATATCCTAAATACATATATAAAGATAACCTTTATTGTTAAGATGAGTACAAAGTGTAAGGAGAAGGGTTAAAACTTTACAAAGATGCCTGGATTTCAACTGAAGCGTTTAGCACACAATACGATGGAAAAACGGTCAGGGCATATTTAGGGATGCTTAACTGTTTCAGAGCTCGTGATGGTCTGGACTGTCTCTAAGTTTCCAAAGAGGCTAATTGAGAAAGTCGTAAAATAACCGTCTACAGCCATTCCTGACAATAGTGACGACCTTGATAATAGTCACGAATTTACGACTTCTCATTAACATAAACGAAAGAAATACGAACTACAGAACGAATCCAAACAGAGCTTGTCAGTACGATGTAGTCAAATGAAATGCAAGATATTCCGACGGCAAAATCAAACCAAAACTGATGTAACAATAAATCTAAAATAATGCGATGCATACGTAGACACGGATTTCCGATAAATATTACAAAAATATATTCTTAACCTATGTATATCGCATGGGTATACACACATATCGAAAATATCGCCGGCGAATTTACCTTCATTTTCGAGGTAATCACGCAAATACAAAAGTAAAATGACAGAAGGTGTGCTTTATAAATAATCGAATTATTAATTGTTAATTATCCTCTGAAATGCAAAATTTCATCTGATCGACTCTTACTATTCCTGTAAAGGGCATACGTGTTAATTAAAACCCACCTATATCTGTAACAACATATCTATTTTTCTCTAAAATCTTTTTAATAACGTAGGGGCTTTCAAATTTCGGTACCAATTCCTTATCTACTCCCGGTGCGACGTCCGAATCACGTATCCGATCATCACGTATCGTCGATTTTGATACCCTGTCGCATTTTTATGTTTTCTGTCGTAGACGCGTTCATTTTCTTGCTCAGGCTTGTCACTTATTCCTGTCGCTTAATGAAGCCAAGCTGATTTATTTCAAACAACAATTGCGAAAGACTTTCTCCCGTTGACCTGCAAATTGTATTGTTCTAGGCGAATTCGACTGGACTCTAGACTCAAGACTGCCATTTCCCGGGTGTTTCCGACAATTTTGCCAGCATCGGTGTTCCGTTTGCCTGTGGAGTACCGAATGTAACATGTTCGACCGCATTATTAGTTAGGAATTCTTTGAATGGCCCAGTCGAGAAAACAAAAGCCTCGATTGCTAATTACTCGTCTGGGTCTACTTTAAGTTCTAAAATATTTCGTCATGAAAACTCATATTGGTAAACACCAACCTTTTATGTCTTTGTCGACTGGCATGGGCATAACCGTTTGAAAAGGTACGTTACCTTTTCTCAACTACGCAAATATCCTTCGATTTTACCACTAGTCGGCGAAAACTTTGAGCATTTCAAACAATTGCCAAAATATTTCTGTCTTACTTTCTGTCAACAAATGTACTCTACTAATACTTTCGACGATTTTATTGAATCCTAAATGATATTATTTTCCAATTACAGCTCGTGCTAATCGCTGATGAAATCGAAGATCGAGCATCCTCCGATCGGCTCAATATCAATGGTCAGCGGCCATCGAGCGTGCGATCAGTTCGTTTTTATTGCCAGACACAGCTAAATTTCTAAACTAAACAAGTACTTTCAGCTCCCCAATGGTAAGTTTTATTATTATTATTATTATTATTATTTAATTTGTACTTTACCATTTGTCCGGCTGGAAATTTGGTAAATTTTTCTAACTTAATTGCTAAATAATATGTGGATGGCTACCCCCAGCGGGATACCATCTTCGAGTTTGACTATTTTGTTTCTTTAGCGAGGTCAATGGGGTGTTTTCTTTTTAGTCTTCTATAAATGGTAAATGTGTTCAGATTTCTTCCACGCTATTTGTTTCTCAGGGTTGTATGTGTATATATATATATATATACACATATACAGGGCGATACTCTACAGCTGTAGAAAAATTTAAGAGGCGATTCTTCAAGCTAAAATAAGATGCAAATCAAGAATAAAAAGATTGCGTTTTCAGCTTTGTTTTTTAGTTATTGTCAATTAAAACTTAGCCGAAATGTCTCTGTGTCCGAGCAAACCTCCTTAACTGAACAAAAGTAGGTCAGCCTAAACAGCGAGACGCACAGGGATCCTCAAATTGAACGACACATAGGCTTGCCTAGCACAAATCGTAGAAAAGAATATTATGACATTTGACGACGTAAACCATCTTGCGCGACGCTTTGTAAGAAAAATCGTAAATGAATGACAAATAATATTTAAAAGTAAAAGAAATCAAAACGTTTAAAAAACTAAAAACGGAAAGGCTCAAAAATATCTACAGTAGAATAACCTAAACCTCTACTAAATTAAACTTTATGTTTGTTCTTTATGTTTGACTGTTGAAATGATCCTGCCCTTCCAAAACTGTTTTACCCTCCTACCAAATTTCTAAAATCTAAACATGTTATGTAACAAGATAGTAGTGGAGAGTCCATTCAGAAAGAAACTAATATTTAGTTGCGAATAACTAAAAAAACAGAGCCCGAAACGCAATTTTTTTTATCCTTGATTTTGACTTTATTTTAGTTTCAGGAATCACCCCTTAAATATTTTTACACCTGTGACCGAACATCCCGCATAATTCCATTAACGCGCACGCTATTAATACATTTACTGTAATTTGTATCAGTACAGATACAAGCTTTCTGTTATAATGTACTGTTATAAGGACTTTCTGTTATAATGTATTGCAATTTAATACAAATAAATATAAAGTTGACGAGATTTTAAATAATATAAATATAAACGAGTTGAAGTTTTATAGCATGGCACTCGAGCATTGCCATACCAAATGCAGGTTGCTGCAGTATACTTATTATACTGTAATATGTAAATAGAGTAATCTTAACCATTGTTATCAACGGGGATCAAGCGAACTTAAAACACCGTGCACAACCAACATACTCGAGGCTGTAAGAAATATCTGTCGTAATTCAATCAAAAATGAATATTATCTATGTATTGAGTTTGAGTTAGCTTCTCGAATCACTACGTGAAATAATAAAAAATATTATTTTCATAGAATAATGTTATCTAATTAATCATTCGCCTACTATTCTAATAATTGATTCGTTATTATTTCATGCAACTCAACCCTCTGGCAACGGCATTGAAAAATCTAAACCAAATCGGAAACATAGATCATATTCACTTTTAATTTAGCTGTAAATTATAATCATAGAGATATAAGGATAGAGTGCGAGGGCGAGCTGAGAAAGCGAAAGCGAAAGCGAAAGAGAACGCTGCATAAAGGCCTCTTGTGTCCTTGTCTAATAACGCATGCTCGTTCGTATAGCAAACATATAAGTGTATAGCCAACACAAACATTGTCAGTGTCATGCCTGATTAGACAAGGACAGAAGACACTTTTATGCAGCGTTCTTTCTACTCCTATATCGCATCCACTTACACGATAATTTAAGACTATATGACTCGCGTACTCTAACTCTTTGTATATCTATGGTTATAATAGACATTTATTGCAGTCTCACAGTTGTTAGAAATTTTGAGTTTTAGGACATGTCTAAGAATCATCGAAATGGAAAGGTAGGTAGCATTTCTGCACTTCCATCAAAATTACTATTAACAAATTGAACACTTTAAACACTCCATCCATTACATAAACCTCTATTATATAATTGTGATAGTATGACATATTTTTAATCTTCTAATCTATGACCAGAGAGGAAACTTCCTTTCTGCTGTGACGTCCATATCTCATAAAAAGGTTATTTGAAAGTTAGTGGTTTTCACGTTCGTGTTCTATGTATATATGTAGCGCTTAAAGTTCTAAAACAGACAACAATTTAAATATCCGTGAAGGTCACCTTTTATGAACATTGGAAGTTATAATTTAATTTTATACAAATAAGAAATCATTCATATTATAATATTGAAATATACATCTATACAGATATTGCATACATATGTATGTATGTTAGGTTAGAAAAATTTACCAAATATCCAGCTGGACAAATTGTAAAGTACAAATTAAATAAAAAAAAAAAAAAAAGAAAAAAAGAAAAAAAAAAGAAAAAAAGAAAAAAAAAGAAAGAAAAGATATGTATCTATATATATATATATGTACAGCAAATTTCCAATTAGATGAATTTTTTACTGTATATTCCAAAAACAATATGTAAAACGATTTTAATTAATATTATCATTTGTCATTTTACATCTACCTATTTACAAAGTTACTGTGGACTTGTCTAAAACCACCAGAAATGAATAACATAGAAACTTAGGACTTTACCGTGTCGCTGCTGTTAATGTAAAAAGCACACGACCACAAAGTATTAGTAATAGTAGTTGGTAATATTAGTATTGCTAACTACTATTACTAGTAATAAATATTAGTAATAATGATTATGAAAACAGTCAATCATATACATTTTGAAAACATTTAGATTTTTTTTCTTTGGTTATACTAAAATAAATTCTCTCTTATTTAAGCAAACGGCTCAAAAAATATTTGTTTAGGTATACAATATAATGTATATCTCCTATATGATTATAAAATGGTACATGTAACTTAGAAGAAACCCTGTTTAGAACCTCGTATGACTGGTTACTACTTACAGACTTATTAATATGTGTAAATATTTATAGTATATTTAAGAGATTTATGGCCTAACAAAATGATAAGCCTCATTAAATAGACATAGCGACAAATGATTTCTATCAGACTGTTTTAACATTATTAAGCGAACTATTAAGAATGATATTATTTTACAATTTTCATGTATAATAAAGATTTAGAGGTCGTCTTCAAATACTTTAACAAATTACTGAGTATCCTAAATCTAACTTACAAAAGGATATTATAAAAGATGTATACCAACTTTGTCTATCTGAAATATCTCTTATTACTTTAAATAACAGAAAACAGTAAGTTATAAAATATATTTAGATTCTAAAACAGATCTAATATGATGACAATGTATTTTCTTTTATATATATATATGGTGATATCATATACAAAAGATCTTCAGAGTCCTTTCAAGATCTTTTAAGACCTTCATGTCAGTTTCATTTTTTAGTGAAATGTCTTATATTCCAATTTCATAAAATGTTGAATAATGAACATAAAAGTACTTCATTAGATTAATTGTAAAATTCAGTGTTACTAAGATTCCTTCTATCTTTCTTTACAAAAAGATTAATTTTATTAGTGTTTTTTAGATGTGTATGTGTGCATATATTGTTTATCGTAATGAGGCTTGTAATTTAGTACAACCTTTGCTTAGATAAGTACACGTTTAATATTTTAGATACAAACAAACAGTAAATAGTGACTATTAGAAACAGCAGTGTTAGATTGTTGGCGTTATTCTTACAAGAATATTGATATTGAGACATTGTGAAAGTCTAAACCACACATATTTTTCATACCAGAAACACAATTTTTTGGCCTGCTCGAACCTTACAATTGTTATTTTTGGATGTTTTGTTGGGTAGTATATCAGTAACACTGCAAAATATAATAGAAATATTTCACAATGCAAGTAATAAATTCGACAAACTCAAATGTATGAGGAATTATTTTCAATATAATCCCTATTCTATTGAAGTCAGACATAAAAGTTATATGCCTTGACAACAGAAATTCTACAGAGCGTTTTACCTTTTCGCCTACAAAGAAACTATTACAACAAAGTATGTCTTCTTCCTAATTTTTTGTAAATAATTCTTATTCTTCTCTTATTATTTGAAACAATAAAAATGAAGTGAACAGAGTTGGAGGAATACCTTGTATAATACTTACAGCAGCTACAATATCTACATAAATTTTAAAACATTTATCCTATTTAATATTTTTTAAATTTAAGTGACACAATCTTAAACTTAATAATTGTCAATTGTATGAATTTAAAAGTTGTGTTCATGTGTTACAAAGCCTAAAAAACACAAAGAGTAACATGCAGTTTTGTAACAAAATTTTACTTGAAATTTTTTACGCAAACATTCTATGAAGATAAGAAGAACAGTACATATTTTCCTAAGACCTCTGTTATATGATTTTTTGCTGTCATATCCCAATTGGTTATAAGTTTCAAACATAATAATGATGAATGCATATAATTCTGTTCATATTCAATTGTCAGTAGTCGTTGAAATCCATGATTGTTTTCCAGATTGGGGTTAGGTTATATAAACTTTTATATGAATAATCTAATATAAAAAAAGAATATTTATATGTATCTAATGTTGATATTGACTAGATTTTATGTAATTATTCTATTATACGTATACAATTAGCGATATTTAATTTTGTTACTAAATGTATACACATATTCGTGTTTACGAGTTATATTTCTTTAAATATTTATACGCAATTATTCTTCAACCTATTTGTTATTAGAAGTAAAAATACTACTCTTATTTATGTAAAAATATCTCTAGAATCTTCAGGCGACTCTTATCTTTCTAAATGGGACTAAATGTAACATTTAAACATGATAAATTATGTATGAATTTTTTTCTAAAGCTCAAAAATTGCCTTTATTATAACGTATAGTCTAACCTATATTCTAATATTCTACATTTCTGATATTTTATTGTATTCTAATATTCTAACGTATTCTAATATTTTATAACTCTGGTATTCTCATATATTCTAATATTCTATAATTCTGGTATTTTAATATATTCTAATATTTATATAAAAGCATTGTTCTTTATTACTTAACGTACATAATATACGTCACCGTGATTCTTCAGGACTAACGTTACTCCATTAAACCAGTTGCACTACCAGCCAAATATTTATATTTATATTTAATTAATAAATAGATTTTAAATTATATTGATTGTTAAAGAGAAATCTGGTTTATTAATTTAAAAATCTGGTTTATTAATTTAAATTTAAATAGAAATATTATTATGAGTCTATGAACCAAAAATTTTAAGGAGAATAGATTTAAATTAAAATTTAATTAATAAATAGATTTTAAATTATATTGATTGTTAAAGAGAAATTTAGTTTATTAATTTAAATTTAAATGTGAATATTATTTGAGTTTATGAATTAAAATTTTGGGAGGAATAAATTTAAATTGATTAGATTTAATTAATAAATAGATTTTAAATTATATTAATTGTTAAATATAAATTTAATTAATAAATAGATTTGAAATTATATTAATTATTAGAAATAAATCAAATTTATTTTATTAGTTTAAATTTTAATAGAAATATTACATAAGTTTATAATTTAAATTTTGGAAAGAATAAATTTAAATTGAAATTTAATTAATAAATATATTTTAAATTATATTGATTGTTAAAGAAAAATACAGTTCAATTTAAATTTTAATAAGAATATTATTTTAGTTTATTAATAAAATTTAATCAATTTAATTTATTAATTTAAATTTCAATTAATAAAATAAATTTTAATTTAAATTATATTATTAAATAAAATTTTAAAATAATAAGTTTAATTTTTGTAAAATTGGGTTGGGGGGGAGGATAATTTTAAATTTGTTAATTTAAATTTTGATAAAATTGAAAGATTAATAAATATAATTTTAAATTTAATTAATATAAATAAATTTATAATATTAATTAAATTTTATAAAATAAATTATATAAAAATTTTTTAAATTTATCGACGGGGTATGAATCTATAAGCTTAAATTTATCCTATTATATTTATATATATATATATATATACGTATTTAAATATTTAAATTATAAATTGATTTTAAATTTATTTAATTTTTTAAATAAAAATATTTTAGTTATAATATTTTTTTTTTAATGAAATTTATTTTTAATATTAATATTTTAAATAATTAATATATTTTTATATAAAAATTTAAAAAATTTATTAATAGAATATAAATCTATTAATTTATATTTAATTTATTATTTAAATGTTGATAATAAAATTTTTAAAACTATAAATTTTTAAAAATATAATTATTTAGGTTATAGTTATTTAAAAAATATTTATTTATTTATTTTGGTTCATTTGTGAGAAATGTGGTTTTATATAAAAATTTTAAAAATTCATCGATAGGGCATGAGCCTATTAGCTTGAACTTAGCTTATTATATAAATGTTAATTTAAATAATTTTAATAATTTAAAAATTTAAAAAATATTATTTTTATAATTTATTAAAAATATATTAATTATTTTTTTATTTAATACTAAAATTTCAAGAATTATTAAAAGTATATAAATTTATTAATGTAAATATTTATTAAAAATAAAAAAATTTTTTAAATATGTTGTTAGTGTTTATAATTTGTTTAAAGAATTATATTAATTTTGATTAAATTTTAAGTAAAAAATTTATAAATTCGTTATAGAGTATAAATATATTGATTTTAATTTAATTTATTATATTTATATAAATAATATTATTCTTTATTTAAGTTAAAAATATTTAATATAATTTAATTAAAATATTAAAATTTAATTAAAATAAATATATAATATTTAAAAATTAATAACTAAAATTAATAAAATGTAAATTATTAATAAATTATTATGATTTTTTTTTTTTTTTTTTTTAAGAAAAAAAGTGGAAATTTAATAAAATTTAAATATTTAAAAATTTGCTTGAATATATATATATATATATATATATATATTGTATTAAACAATAGTAATAATAATATGATATTTTATAAAAATATTTAATATTCTTTTAAAAAAATATTTTTATAAAAAATATATTTTTTATAAATATTATTTTTATAAATAATATATTTTTAAGAAATTTAATATTTAAAAATATATATATAAAAAAATGATGTTTTTATAAAAAATGCATTATTTTTTTTAAAAAATAGATTATCTTATATATAAGTATATATTAACATATAATTATTAATTATAAATATAAATAAAATATACTTTTAATATAAATATTTATATTATATAAAAATTTATATATATTTTAAAATTTAAACAAAAAAAATATATTATATAATTATTTATATAAATATTATTGTTTATGTAAAACGTTATTATTTAATAATCTTTAAATATATAATTATTTTAGAAAATATATTGGAAAACATAAATATATAATTATTTCTGTATTCATAAAATATATTATACATTTATATATATATATATATATGTCGGGTTGAAGTGAGGATTATGGAGAGGGGCGTTTAATGAATTCTCATTAGAATTAGCCTTTGCTGTGATACAATGAAGAGATTATTAGCACAGGCTTATTAACAAGATTAGGTACTCGTAGCACTAGTGATAATGACCGATATCGTATAGTTTTTCCGTCGTTTTACTTGTTATGAAATAACTAGACTCCATGCTTTTATTGATTTTCTCTATCGCTATACCTGCATCTTGGTGGAGGGGAGCTTTCTCTGGAGGCAGTTTGAAAGAAGGGATAGAGTTAGATTCTTTTTACCTAAAAATTTGATTTGTCTGCAGGAACATTTTAGACATATTTTTTTTTATTTTGTTTGCCAATCTTCTCTTTTTGTCGTAAGAATAGTTGTATTTTAGATTGTTTATTTTGGATAGTACGTAGCTTTTGCTTCGTTGTAGCTCGTTGTAGCTCGTTGTAGGTCGTTGTAGCTCGCTTTCACAGTCAAGGCGCTATTTTAGAAGGGTACTCCAACAGCTAAAACGATTCCCTTCAACATTCGTAGCAGTATTTCTAATTTCCTATGCTATGAGTTTTTTGTAAGGATAATTGACGGATTTTAACGGTCCGAACGGTCGAGCGCCCCTTACCCCTCGGCCAATAATATCTAAGCATGGCATTCATCCAGGTATCGTTCACGCTCTTCCAGCGAAGGATCGCCCCACTTGGGGCGTATTCGCGCAGTAAACGCCATCCTGCGGGCGAATATGCCGTTTGACGATTTTCTTGAAAACCAATCAGCGTGCGTATTTGGGGTCCTTCGTTTTGAGCCTTGTTGGAGTCTCACTCGACGCTCGCACTTGGGTCTAACACGCTCGAGTTTAACAACGGTATTGGTAGTCTCGTTCGAGTAGTTCAATCGCGAACATGTAGCATCGAGTCAGTTTCCGTGCCTTCGTATCGCTAAACGTGGACTAAACAACCGTTTCAATTTCTCAGTGCTCTTCAAGCGCTCGTGCAGGTGAAATCGTTTCGTCAGTCGTAATGATCAGTTGATACTTTTCTGAACAGGTTTCCTCGGTGCGTCAATATCTTCAAGAATTCGTGGACATGGCTGCAAGCGTTAGTGGAGAGGACAGAGTCGTTCTATCAGGCGTAACGATCAGTGGACAGTCCTGTGCGAAATCTTCAGTTGCGAACAGTATCTCCAAGCATCGATGAAGGTAAGTATCGTTTTAGCGAGCGAACGATTAGTAAACCGTCTCGTGCGGGTCTTTCAAATGCGTGCGGCATCGACACGCGTGTATCGTTAATCATTCGCATCGTCGTACGATAATTCAGTCGCATTCGTTCAGTCGTAAATCGCGTCGCGGCATTCGCTTCAGTTGTATTCGTAAATTTCGTTTTAATCGTCGAAAACAATTTGAAACATTCTCATCGTTTGTTCTTCGATATTTCTTTTTTCCAATTTTAACTTTGTCAATTGTTCTACGCGCATTAAAGCTGTTACCCAAGATTAATTCGGCGGGGAACAAGTTAGAGAGCGCGGTATCGTCGTTATCAGACACACGCGCACGTTAGACGTATCGTTGTTTCTTTAACCGATTGAGTAGCAAACAGCGTGATCGGGCTGTTTAGATTTTGTGTCGAAAAGTCCCAGTACATTTGAACTCTACGGACGACTAACGGTATTTTGTATTTCATTGTTATCTTGATGATTTTTATTGAACAAAACTTGAAATATTTATAAACTAATAGTACGCGTATATAAATATATAGATGTATTTCGTAAGAGTAACAAATATGACGAGCGCTATTGTGCCGCTTGTTTCTCTTCGCAATCGATTAAGAGGCTATCGTGCCGTTCGGCACGTTTCGACCCTGGTTTTTCAAAGACCCCTGGGGCTCAAACGGTTAAATTATGTCAATATTATCTGCAAATAATTATTTTTCTATTTACTCTATATGATTTTCGAAATATTAAAAGATTATTATTACTCGACTACTTCAATATTGATTACGATATTTTTTTAATTGCGGTTAAAAACTTGTCACTACTGGTGTGAGAGACTGTAAAATTGATTCGAAATAGTATTTTACAGAGTAACCGATGAAACCGATGAGTTAGATATTTATATAATAAAAAGTTATTTCTATTTCTGAATTTTCTTTCTGGATATTTCTTTTAAATACCATTTTAAGTAGTTGTTGTTTTACAGTACGAATAAAATATTTTAAATATGTAGTAAAAAATAAACTATCTTTATTTTCACAACGCGGTACATAAAATAAAGTATTTTATCTTTGTATTGTAAATAGTATTGTGTTTAAAATGTTTCTTAACAATGAAAATAGATTAAGCAGAAGGTTAATATCAGGATGCGAGAATCCAAAATATTTGGAAATTAAATTCATGTTCTTTTTAACCCTGCTGCGCGCTCTTCGGGTCTCTTTGTTCTTACTGCTCTCCTTTCTTTCTCTAAGAACTTTTGTATTCTTTAAACGTATAGAGCAAAATTTTGTCCGACCGTTGAAACCGACATATTTGAGAAAAAGACGTGCGATCATAGAAAATCTAGGGAACGCACTGATACAAAATTATATTATAAGATGGTAATATGACCCGCGTAGGAAAGCTGCGAAAGAAATAGCAGAGAATGTTATAAATACATTGGAACATTTCAAAGAGAAAATAAGAGTTTGTAAAAATTTCACTAATGCCAAAATTTTGTTTGCGATAATAGAATGTACCGGTTCTTTGCAATGAAAATTATTATGAAGGATATAAGTAACATATTACTACATTTCCCCGGTCCTTACTTAGAAGATAAAACAAACGAAAACGAATCTTTGTATGCAAAGGTAATTTTCTTCTTCAAACTCTTACCGAATAATTTAGTTGAATGGAAGACCGCAGCAGGGTGTTAAGTAACATGCATTATTCAAAGTTTTCATCGCTTGGATTACTCTTATATGGGCAAACATGCAATCCATTTCCCTTTTTTTTTTTTATTCTTTTTTTATTCTTTTTTTTTATATTTATATTTAATTTGCACTTTACAATTTGTCCAGCTGGACATTTGTTAAATTTTTCTAACTTTATCCGAGTTTGACTATTTTATTTCTGTAGCGAGGTCAGTGGGGTGTTTTCTTTTTATTCTTCTTTTTACGAGAGTTTTGCTCGCTTCAGCAGCTAGCTGGTTTGGATGTATTGCCGTTATTTCCTTGTGTTTTTCTTTTTAAGTACTTGCCGATTTCTTCTTTGACCATTGGTATTTACGTACAACTCTCGATTCCAACTGACGATTCTCTCCCCTCGGTTACAACTCAACTATTTTCTTGATCCGATTCGTTTCTTTTCGTCATCCATCAATATCTCTACTACGCGCGCGTTCGTTACGCGTCCGCCACCGTTGCTACCTACGCCTTCTTCCAATATTACAAAAAATGTCCTATAAGGAAGAACCTTACGGATATCGATGGCTGATTAGGCCTGTCGGCACTTGCGCCTCGGTGATGTTTGGACCGCCGTTGGAAAGTTTTGTTGCCGAGTGCCGCTAAGCCCTATTCGAGTTTTCCGACCGTTTCTGCTTGTTGGCATTTGCTCTTCGTCGCCGACATTGTCTCTATGTCGGCGATCTTTCCGCGTTACTATAATAGAGACGTAACGTAAGAGACGTTACGTAGTAACGTAATTTGACCGTGTTTTTTAAATTTTGTAGGCTTTTATTCTCGAGAACGATTAAGTATAATATTACAATGAAGTTCAAATCACGGCCAAACTGTACACAAGACTAGACTCGAGACTAAAAAAAGACTCTTCTTGGTCGAATGATTGCAGTTTTTACAGGCTGCTGCGTTTGTCGGTGTTGAGGGACAAGGGACGGATCCTAATTGCCCTACGTAATGGGTGGCAAATGTAATGTTGGGCCATGTGCAAAGGTCAATTCAAAACCTTAACGGTCCGCTGTCAGGTAGTATGGAATGACGTGGATTTGACGATTTATGATCGTTGTCAGAACAGCCGTTCGTGAATGTTAATATTTTGCTGTTGGTAGTTATACGCAATGCAGTGAAACTAAATAATTTCAAAATTGAAGTAGGCGAGAAAATTAGAGTATTATGATGGTGCAGGTCGAAAGGGCCTGATTTCCTATACAAAAATAAGTCGATGATGAAGTGACAATTTTTAACACAAGACTTGGTTTTCCAGAAAATCAATTACGAAGTTCCGTCCACTTGACTCGCTACTTTTTAAGTATACGCGTACTTATATGACGGAACTTCACAATCCATTGTGTGGGAAACGAAGCCAGGAAAAATGTTATGTATCTGTATGCACGTCTAAAAAAAATACCATTTATCCTCATAGATACATGTATGTTTTCTTAAATATTTTGTCTATTGTGATAACATGAAATAACAGAGCTGATTACTTCAGCCAACGCTCATACCGCGTTGAAAGTACTCGTTCTCGTCCATATGTGAAATCGTTAAACAAAATCATTACCGTAAAATATAATTGACGACTTAAATAATTTTTAGACTTTTTTGTTTTTCAAGTATTAGTGAATATTAGTCCTGCTTACTTAGAAAACTGCACGTGCGCATACAGTGTTTCTATGAATTTTGAGAATTTGTTATTATTATGATCTTTTATTTTACTTTTTATTTCCTTTGCGAGTTTGTTTAGATGTTCTCCTTACTTAGAAATATGCACGATGGGCAGTTTATAGGTTGGCCTGTGCTGGCGCGGTTGGCTAAGTATTAATAAGATATGGTCGTATACATGAAGAAAATATCTTTTTAGCATTAAACGATTATCACCATATGTTGTATCATTCTCGCATACATGCTTACTTATATATTACTTTGTTTATACTTTCCGATAATGTTATATGTATTCAAAATTGGGAATTGGAGAATGTGCAAGTATTATACATACGTACGTCGTTTGAGAGAGTGCAAAAATACATGTGCCAAAAATTGTGACACAAACCGAAGGGCGATGATTCCCTGCGCGTGGCGAAAATGAAGTCGAAAATGTAAAATGACATTTTTCGCTTTGTTTTCGCGAAAGTCAATTATGAAGTTGCCTCTACTTAACTTCACAGTCCATTTTCTTGAAAACGAAACCGGGCATGATTTTACATATCTCTTTTATCCTCTTACATAATTGTACGACGTAAAAGCTTTTTATTCAGTAATATTATATACCAAAATTGATTACTTCAACTAACGCTCATACCGAGCTGAATGCATTCTTTCTCGTCAGAGTGCTGGGAACCCCCCAAGCAGGTCGGTCCTCACTGGAAAAAAATACCAGGCGCAAGGCCTGTTAGTGAGTTTGCCAATTTATACAGTAAAACTCAATAACGAAAAGTGATAAATAATGCTCACTATAAAAACAATCAAGAAAATAAGAGAAGGAAAGAAACAACCAAAAGAAAAATATAGCAAAAGTGAATCAGGAACTTTCTTGGCAATACAAGCTTTGGCACCCAAAGGACGCGGAAACTCAACCGCCCACCAAACCTGTTGAACAGGAATAACAGGGCACAAAGTAGCCAGGAAAGTGTAAGCAAAAAGGAAAGCACGACAGGAGACGCGGACCGCGAATGAAACGAAACCATAAATTCAGCAGATGGCTCCCCATTATCGGCAATACGAACGAAAAATAGGTTCAGCGTATTGCAATCGTAAGAGTCCTGCCTATCTCGGATACAGCAACACCCTCAAATAGGAACAATAAAAGAAACCACCATAATAAGGAAAAAGAACGGAAGCCTACGGAAGAAAGCAAGTAGGAATACGGCCTCTCAGGAAATCACATGTCCGAAAAGAGAATAAAGAATGGATCGAGAGAGAGATATACTATCATCAACGAAAACCTCAACGTCCCAGGCGTAGCCCAGCGAAATGGACAATGAATTTCCAGCGGCAACGCTACCGAGAAGTCAGACACAACCCAGGGAGGCCACCAGCCTCTACAACAAAGAACGCTGACACCACTGCCCCCCACAAATAGAGACAAATCGCCTCCAACATACATTACCAATCAAGACCAGAAGGAGACAGTAAAACTCTTTGAAGAGACTCTAAACACAAATTCATTCCATATTAAACGGATACACACAGATAAACATGTGCTATTCCTACGAAGTATGCCAGTCTTTAACAAAGCGAAAGAAATCGTAATTGCAACTAAGACAGCGTTTACGCATATACACCCAAATCAAAGAAGTACCACACGGTCTTACTAAAGGGTCTAAACAATAGTTTCTCCGAGTCAGAGATACTCGCAGAGTTACAAGCACTACAGATGTCTGACGTACAATTGACAAAATATTGGTGCTTCTCAATAAAAAGATCAATAGAGAACAATGAATTGCTTCCAATTTACATAATCCAAGTATCCCCACAAAGCAATATTAGTTACCTACTAAAATTGAACCGTCTAAATTACTTTAGGGTAAATTGGATAAAGTCAGAAAAAATGACATAACGCAATGTCACAAATGCAAACTGCACGGAGCCGCACGGTCCAAGCGAGTGCAAACTTTGCAAAAAACTTTGCGAGAATATCATCAAATGCAAAGAATCAACAATTTGCGTTACTCAAATAAGCCGCAAATTCGCCCCGTAGTCAAATTTCTTAGCCATCCTAAGACAAGGAATAAGCCGAAACCAAGTCTCTGAAAACCAATCACATCGAACAAATTTATTACCACGCGTAATGCAAAATCCAAATCCAATTAAAACCATATCCGTAACAAACCATACCGTAATAAACTTATCGAAGACTTCAAAAAAAGCATATTCAAAGCCCTAAATGAACAACAAGCACAATTGAACTAAAATAATCATTAAGAACGCACGAAGAATGGATTGACTCTTTCCCAAAAGAAGGCTCATACCTAAACATATGCCTTGGAGACACACAATTACAAT